>NC_040905.2:188126210-188447861 GCF_004126475.2 Phyllostomus discolor | reverse complement strand
TGGGAGATAATCTCTTTCTCAAGAATGTCGTATGGATTGAGTCAAAAAATACTCCTCACAGAGATCAAGACACATAGAAGTCACTTAAGGGCTGACTCCGAGTCTGATTTGAACTTCACTCAGTACAGTTCCATCTTAGTGTCCTGGACTACAATGTTAGCACTGCCCCCAACAGCACAAAGCACCGTCTTACTACTGAGTTTCAAAACTTATTTGGATTAACTGGAACTTATATGGCAAAAAAAGAGTGGAAGCTAGAAAGGGGATAAGTTCTTAAGGAAAGTTAAACCATATTGCTAATCAATAATAACCATGTCCCATGAATAAAATTTATTTTTGACTGAAATGAGTAAGTTGTAGTTAATGAAGGATCTATGCTGGGTTAATACGACTTCAGTGAAATGCCATTAACTTTCTCTGCCTCACTTCCTCTATCTTTAAAACACTGGTTATAGTTGATGACTTTTATGACTGTCAAATTAAAAGTTATGTTCACGGTGGGAGAGATGGATTTGTGGATTTTAATAACATCTTCCCCTCCATGAAGCATTGCCAGCCACAGGAAGTCCCTAGAAGCTGAAAACTGGTATAAATGTGCACTGACATAATCAAGGTTGTATTCGTGAATTTGTAAAATAACATTAATAATGTCCCTTGTCTGTCATATTGTCCCAAAACGTTTTTCTTCCACAGTTTATAAGAGGAAAACCTTATAACTTTGTGAACAACCTTCAAAACTAATTTCAATGGGAGCAGAGAGGTTTGCAGAGAATAATAGGTAATAATGGACAGCTAAGGAGTGATTTAGAAAATCTGGTCTGAGCTTTCACAAATCATCCCTCTAAGAAATGCTGGCATAGGGCGAAGGAGACTAGGAGTCATATGTTCATGAATTCTTTTTTTTTCCATTGAAGCATTTTATTTGCATGTATGTATACTTCCCTAGAAAAAGAATCCCAGGATTTTCCCTCCTGTGTGTTTTCATCTGGCTTCTTCATGGTCCACGATGCCCACTGAGGTTGTCAGTACAATGAAACCAAACTGACGGGACGGAAGTAGGCTGTCCTGCCATTTTTCTAGCTCTTTGAGTTGCACATCCAATCTGGTCATGATTAGTCCACACTTGTTTAACCTGCCTAGGATGTTCACAACAATATTCTCAGCTCTGTGGTCATCTCTAATTTCAAATTCACCCATGTAACTATGCTTCATCATCACAGTTAGAAACTGGATGATGGCTTTGGAGCATGGCCTTATACGAACCTGGTGTTTGCCTCTTTTCGGCATTGTTGATACTCTTGAGAGCATCAGGCAGGACATCCACATGCATCATTATGGTGGCACAAAAAGATGGCGGAAGAGTTCATGAATTCATAATGTGATTCCTGGAAACACCGTGGAGGAGACAATGTAAATGATGGTTTGTACCCAGGACGCCGGAATGTAAACTCCCGGTGAGAAGCTGGAGTGGACATTGTTTGTGCTACCCAGATCCCTCCAGGTCCCTTCTACTCTTGCTGTGGGCTCCTTCACCAACTCTGGTGTGCTTTTGCTTCCAGCAGCCCACACTTGCAAAGTGAATTTGGAGGACTGCCCTGGGGCTGCTGGAGCCACTCTGCCCAAGAACACAGAAAGCCTGAAGTGCCTAGAAGTTTACAGAGGAAGACTAAAAAGTACAGGAGTGTGAAACTCAGCTCTCTTGCTTTGTGGTGGGAAAGCACTGAAGCCTAATCTACATTCCAAAGTTCTCCTCTGCAATCAAGCTAACGCACCTTCTTGGGAGTTCCTGAAATCACAGGTGATGGCTTTGTTCTCTTCCCGATTCCACTTCGCCCAATGCCTTAATCATCACTGACACACAATCCTCTTCTCAGTCTTCCCACAGATCAAAATAGAATAAATCTGTCTCTTGAGGACTGCCATGGATAAAAAAGAATCAAATAAATAAAAGAGGATGTCAGGATACATGATGTTCACAGCAGCACCATTCATAATAGCTGATACATGGAAGTGAGCCAAATGTCCACCCGTGGATGACTGGATGAGCAAAACGTGATGTATACATGCAGTGGAATATTATTCCACCTTAAAAAGGAAGGAAATCCCAACACATGCTACAACATGGATGAACCTAGAGAACGTTACGCTAAGTGGGATAAGCCAGTCATAAGAAGACAAATACTGTATGACCCCACTTACATGAGGTATTTAGAGTAGTCAGATATAGAGAGACAGAAAGCAGAATGGTGGCTGCCAGAGGCTGTCAGGGTTGGGGAATGGCCAGTTATTTTTTAATGGGCATGGAGTTTTAGTTTCATAAGATGAAAGGAGTTCTGGACATGGATGGTGGAAACGGTTGCACAAAATCAGTATGTTTAATACCACTGAACCAACCACACAGTCAAAAATGATGTCAATTTTACATTATTGCATTTTATCACAATAAACAGCTGACAGCTGTCTGGGGGAAGGCACTGGGCAAGGGCAGTGAAGGGATTGAGCAAAAAAAGAGAGAAAATACTCATGGACATGGACAACAGTGTGGTGACTGCCAGGGGAAGATGGGAGGGAGAAGGTGGAGGAGGGCATGGGGGGATGAACGGTAATGAAAGGAGACTTGACTTGGGGTGGTGAATGCACAATACAGTACACAGGTGATGTGTTGTAGAATTGTGCGCCTGAAACCTGTATAATTTTGTTAACCAGTGTCATGCCAATAAATTCAATAAAAAGGGGAAAAAGACTATCTTCAAAGGAATAAACACTAGACGCTTTAAATTTTTTAAAAAAAATAGAAAAGAAAGAGAACGTAAGATCCTTATCTGGAGTTCATTCATGGAACATTGGGACACTAGACCTGGAAGAGCTACTGGAGGTAAGATACTATTCCTAGAGGATATCCTCCATGCTGGCCCAAGGAAACAGGCCTTACATTCCAGACATCCAAAGAGAGCAGTAAAAGGCTGAGAGCCCTCCTTGGGGCTTCTAAGTCGCTAAGTTAATATTCAAGCAAGAGAAGCAGGATATCAAGATTGCCAGGTAGTAGAGATCACTCACCAACAGCTACAGATGAGACTTTAATAATATCGTAGGAATTTATGAGACACCATAGGACAGCTCCCAGGGATTGGCCTGGGTGCAGGCTCAGAGTCTCGAGAGTTGTTACATCTTCTGGGGAGATGTCATGCATACAAACCACCCCCATCACAAAAGACAAGACATGATGTACACCATGAGGAAAATACAAGTTGAATTCTATGAAAATGCAGAGTAGAAAAATCTGCTTCTAGATGAGGAGATTTGCAGCAGCTGGGACTATGTAACAAAAGAATGCAAATGATGTGTTGCAGAAAGTAAGCACCTAGAGATTTAGGAGGAGCTGTGATATGTTACAAATGCCATGGTATATTGATTCCAGCATGTATTGACTCCAGCTAACTCCGGACTTACTCAAGTGTTACCCACCTTTAAATGTCACACGTGGACACTCAAGAATTGCAAATGTTCCTAAGATATACAAAGTCATTTGTTACACATGCTCATAGGTCACACACCAATTCAAAAGTCTCTATTCACTGCCTGCTTATCCAGAGGGCTAAAGGCAGAATTTTAGTAGAGCAGTCAGATTCATTCTCATGGAATCTTCCTTCCTCATAAGATTCTGTCTAAAGGGAGGGCCCAGTCCAACCTTAGTCTTTCACTCACATAAAGTACATGTTGATTTGTTCTACACACCTCCAGAAACTCACAAAAGAACGCTTCCCCTAAAAGGCTAGGTTTCTCTGACCTCCATAGCATTAATAATGGCAACTATGGTCACGCCCTATCACACACAAACTGAGGACATTAACAAATCAATAAGCTTCGTATTGATTATAATCCATAACAGAGGCCTCTTTAATAATTTGAAAATAAAAGCCACAGAAAGAAAAACTTTATACTCATAGTCTTCCCAACCAAACCAAACCCTGCCCTTCTCCAGAATTTCTCATCTCAGCGAGTGGCATCACAGTCCACACAGGTCTCAGCAACAGCCTATATGTCACCCTTGTCTCCTCTCTACCTCCATTCACCTGCATCCAGTTAGTCATCTTATCCTGTCGTGCCTGCCTCACTAGCGCTTCTGTTCTCCTCCATCTCCATCCCCATGGCCTTAGTTCAGGCATAACCACAGCTGACTCACCACCCTGACATTCTGTCTCCCGACATTCACTCTTGACTCCCTTCAACTGGTTCTCCATATTACAGCCATAGTTGTCTTTCCGAAGTGCAGATCAAGGATAAACTCTACATACTTGTATTTTTTTAGAGGAAAATATGGATGTGCATTATACGTGAGTCGTAATGTATCTGATACCTTGTATCTGATATTATGTTTTGTAATCATTTGTTACATAAAATTTCTTGTGCCATAATATGTTCAAGAATAAATGCTAAAATTCCTTTACAATACAAAAAAACAAGTATCTAAATATAAATACATAAAAATTGAATTAAAAATTAAAATGAAAGATTTTTTGCCTGGAAGTTTGGGCCCAAAATGTGGGTGCACATTATATGCAGCAAAATGAGGTAATTTGCATGGCAAACATGGCTTTTTCAGGGTCCCAACAGAAAACTCATGGCACACACAAAATGGGAAACTGAGATATAATGAAAAAAATATTTTCAAAGGACTAGGCAGGATTTAGGGCCCAGTAACAGTGGAGCGGCCACCTGCCTCAGTTTGGCCAGGACTCAGCATTTCCTGGGCACACGGCTTCCCATCTGAAACCCAGAAAGTCCCAGGCAAACCCAGGAAGAGCTGTGCACACGCCATTACAGCTGGAAACATCACTGTTGCAGGTCTGAAAGAGCATGAGAAGGAAGTGGTTACCAGGACCCAGAGAGGAAAGCTGTGTGAAGAACGTCACTTCACGAAAGCTATAGCATTTGGAAGAGAAATGAAACCCAACCCACAAACACCCAACAAGAAGGAAGCCAGAAAAATAAAGACCCAGAGGTCACACTCTTTGTGCCTTCCCATCTCCTGTCAGTGCCTACCACTGACCTACCCAGAAGAAAAGGTCAAAAGAGAGACCTGACATTGTCCTGGGGGTCAGCCTGGGGGAGGCCAAAGAGGGCGAACAAAGAGATGGTAGCATAAGAACTCAGTCTGACATTTCTAGCTTTGAAAGTAGAGGAAGGGGGCCCAGTCCGTGGAATGCAGGGGCCTCTAAAAGCTGGAAAAGTCGAGAACATGGATTCTCCTCTGAAGCCCCCAGAAGGATCATATCCCTGCCAGCACCTTGATTTTAGGTTAGTGAGCCCTGTTTCAAACTTCTGATGTCCAGAGCTACAGGAAAATAAACTTGTGGTGTTTCAAGCCACCATGTTTGTGGTAACTTACAGCAGGGATGGGAAACTAACATGAAAGGACACTTAGAGAGCATCTCACATCTCAGCCAATCCATAAGCTCAGCCAGGGCTTTGACTGGTGTGGGAGCTGACTTCACTCTGTTGGCAGTGTGGAGCTGGTGAAGGTCCTTGAGCTGGGAGTGACATACTCGGGGCTATGCTTCAGAAAGAATATTCAGCCTCCTCCTACCTTCAGCATAGGTGAGATGGGAAGAAGGAATGCCTGAATGACGGGGGAATCAGTTAGAAGGCTACTGTGAAAGTCTGTTAAGAAGTGTGGGCTTCCCTGACCGCAGTGGCTCAGTCGGATGGGCATCATCCCAGAAGGTAAGGGTTGGCCAGTTCCATTCCCAGTCAGGGCACATGTCTGGGTTGTGGGTTCACCCCCAGTTGGGGCATGTTCAAGAGGCCACTGATTGAAGTTTCTCTCTCACGTTAATGTTCTCTCCCTCTCTTTCTCCCTCCCATCCCCTCTCTCTAAAAATAAGTAAATAAAATCTTAAAATACAAAGAAGACATGTGGGCTTAAAACAGGGCAGAGCCGTAGGCATAGGTAGGAAGACAAACATGGCAGAGACGTTGTTATTATTTAAAAAATGAAACTCAGTGACTGATCAGGAAGAGAGCTGATGTCGAGGTTTCAAAAGTGAGTGAAGACAGTCATCACGACAACACCGATAGAGCCAAAGTGGCCTTCCCTTTGGGAGGAGCACCTGCCATTTTAACAGAATCGAGAATAGTTTAGAAAACATCTAGAACTCAGCTTCTAAATAAGTTGTGAGAAATGAATTGTTTGCTTGAATAAAATGCAAATCTAAAGTAATGAAGAATAGCTGAAATTCAACCAGGCAAACTGGGGGTAAGCAAAACTGAAGAACTGTTTACTGTTAAAATACTGGATTCCTCCACTTCTACTTTCCCTTAAATTGCTCCATTTTAGGGAATATTAAGAAAATGTTTTTCAAGCAAAATAACCAAAGACACTGAAATAGAGAACAGGCTGACAGTGTTCGGGGGGGAGGGGAGGGAATGTCAGGGGAATTTCAGGGGAAAAGGGGAAGGGTTTACAGGAACTAGTATAAAGGACACATGGACAAAAACTAGGGGTGGGTGGAAAGGGAGGGAGGTGGGGAGGGCTGGTAGGTGGGCTGGGATGGGAGTAAAAGTAAAAAATTGTACTTGAACAATAATTAAAATAAATTATTTTTTAAAAACCAAGGAAACTAAAGCTAAAAAAATTAAAAAGTTAAAGAAAAGAAAATGTTTTTGAGGTACGTAGTGAATATGGTCCTTTCTTATATACACTTAAATTTTTTCATTTAATGGAAACTGTCTAAATAAAGCAAATAACTCTGAATATGTCTTATAAATGATTAAGTCAGGGTCTGAGCGCCGCGCTTTTTATTCCATAACCAAGCCAGACAATAATAGACCAAGTTAGTGTTTGGTTAAAACAAATGTTTTGGGTCATGTTGCCCAGATGGAGACCATAGACCAGGACATGCGGGTGAGTGAATTACTAGGGCAGAAGAGTGGAGAAGTTGGGGAAAGCAAAGCAAACCTAGCAAGGAAACCATATCAAAAAAAGTCCTGCAGTGAGCTCTGTCTGCAGGCGAGTTCTGCAGACAGCATAGTCCTCCCAACCCGAAGCATGGAGCTGGAGTAGTTACATGCCCTCCTGGTTTAATTATTGGTTAAGCACTTCCTGGTCTCCATCTGGGCAGGCAAAGTGGCTTCCAGCAACCTCAAGCTGCCCTCCGCCACACGGATCCAGGTGTCGGCTGTTGGAAGGGAAAGTATGTCCGGAGCCAGCATGCTCAAAACAGGTAAAGGGATCCAACAGAATATTGGCAGAGGGCTAATAGTGTCTGTGACAAAATATAATAGAATATTTCAAAATTTTCGTGTGATCATTCAAATAAGAAATTAATGCACAATGTTCACTGGAGTTTCCATAGCCGCCAGTCTAGCTAACTCACTCCTTTTTCCCCTTCATTTAATCCTTTTTTAATTGAATTTATTGAGGTGGCATTGGTTAAAAATTACATAGTTTCAAGTGCACAACTCTATAATGTATCATCTGTATATTGTATTGTGTATTCATCACCCCAAGTCAAATCTCCTTCCATCACCACTTCCCCCCGCCACCGTACCCTCTTCTACCTCCCCTACCCCCTCCCCTCTTTCCCTCTGGTGATCACTATACTGTTGTCTGTGACTATGAAGTTTTTGTTTTTGCTTAATCCTTTCACCTTTTGATTCAGCTCTCCCAAACCACCCACCCCTCGACGGCTGTCAGTCTGTTCTCTGTATCTATGAGTCCGTTTTTATTTTGTTTGCTAGTTTAGTTTGTTCACTAGATTGTACATATAAGTGAAATCATACAGTATTTGTCTTTCTCTACTGGCTTATTTCACTTAGCATAATGCTGTCCAGGTCCATCCACGCTGTCACAAAAGGTAAGATTTCCTTCTTTTTTACAGCCAGTAGCATTCCATTGTGTAAATGTAAGGTCAGCCATTACGTCAGTTGGTACCAAATCTAATGACTATGACTTGTCCTCACCTCACGCTTGTTCTCAGCTGAGCCTCCCTCTCCTTGTTGAAGTGCAGTATTCTCCTCTCTCAGTTTCTCTAGCATCACATTCTTCTAGGTTTCTCCCACTCAGTCTCCTGTGCTGGCTCCTCTTACTTGTTCATAAATCTAAATGTCAGAGTTGATTCTCAGGCCTTTCTCTTTTCTACACCCTATTCCTTCGTCTCATTTACTCCCACAGCTTCAAATACCCCAGCACTGCAGTCTCCTCATATTATGTCTCCAGCCCAGACCTCTCTTCTAAGCGTAAGCCTCATACATCCAACTGTTTCATTGGTATGTTCACTTGGATATTTGTTAAACCATCTCAATTTTAAAGTACCAAACTTAGAGCATTTAATTTCCCACTACGCTCAAAAAGCTCTGTCCCTGCAAAACTCTCCCCATCCTATACTTTGCCCCCAGTTAGTAAAACCAGAGCCTGGGACTGAACCTGATTTCTTTCTAAATTCCTGTGTTCAATCCCACAGCATTCCATGTGGGCTCCACTTCCAAAATATTGATCCGCTCCTACCTCCACGGCTAACACCACGGTCCAAAACTAGCCCGTCAGCTATATGACTACAGTCATCTCCTGACTAGCCTTCCTGCTTTTATTTCTGTCCCCACAATAGTCAATCTCCACATAATAGCAAGAATGACCATTTAAAATTAGATTCTGCCATTTCTCCATTAAAACACTTTATTGGCTTCCTGTGGTATTTTATATTCTGTCACTCCTCTGATTAAAATACTTTGGTGTCTTCTCATGGCATTTAAAATCAAACACTACCATGTCCCATGTAACCTGACCTCTGTCCACCTTTCCAGCTTCATCTCACGCCTCCTCTGCTCACTTTGCTTGACCACACAGGATTCCGCCCTCCCCTGGGCATCTCTGCACGGGGAACGGATATCTTTAACCCAGTTCCTTCTCATCCTGTTAGGTCTCAGCCTAAACATCATCTCCTTTAAGAAGTCTTCCCTTATCTCTCTATCTATTGCTCTTTGCCCTTTTATTACTTAAATATTTTTAATATTTTTAGTATTTTTTCTCCAGCCTTCTCACAAATGGTAACGATTTTGTTTGTTTATTGTGTTGCCTCCGCTAGAAGGTGAGCTCCTTGACGACAAGGAACATACGTCTTACTCACCATTGAATGCCCAGGACCTAACAATGCCTGGTTCACACTAGTGCTGCATCAAGAATTCATGAGTGAGTGAATAAATGAAACACAAGGCTGCTACATCTTGGTTCACTTTTGCTCCTAACACCTTGACCATTTGAGGTCATTTAAAGTATCACCACTTGATACGAAAGACCTGACCAAATCGTAGTGTGGCCAGTTTAAGCAAGGCTAACACCTGGGCACAAGACTGCTACAGACCTTCCAGAGTCACAGTGTCTCTACTGCAGATGGCGATGCAGGCAGTTTCACTGGGACACTTTTCAAACTTTCATATCCAGGCCTTTTCTTCAACTGCCCTTTTTAGTGTCTGGCAGACTCAGGGAGACTGGACTTTTGGTAACTATCTCTTGAAACTAGGCAGCAGTACTTAATCTTTTAAAAACAGCTCTTTATTTGAAGTTATATTTTACAATCTTAAAGAAAGTCCAGGATAGATAGTGCTTTTTGTCTAATTTCTTCCTTATTCAGTTAAACTAATGGGATGCATTAGGGATGTGCATGCTTTCAGAGGACCCAAGTGGACACTCCTGTTTCCAGGGAACTTGTTCTTTATAGCCTGCATCGTTTAGATGCCAACTGAGATTAATTATATGACACTTGAGATTCCATTGTTTAATAATATACATCTTCTATTCAATACTGCTTATTTACAATTCTGACAACATAATACATTCTCACTTTATAAAATTTGGGAAAGACACAAATTTTTTAAAAAAGAAAAATTTAACCATCTACAAAATTCTACCTAGAAATAATCCTATTATTATCTTTTGTTACGTATACTCCCAATTTTCCTACATATAACACATTTATTCATCCACTCATTCATTCAACAAACACTGACTGAGCACCTCTCACGTTTTGAAAAGAGGCTGCTGAACAAGACAGATGAGGTCTATACATTCAGGTGTCTTGCATCCTAGGAGATAGATGAGAACACTAACAAGATGATTTCTGTTAGTGATAACAGCTATGAAGAACACAAAACAAGTAATGTGACAGAGTGAAGGTCACAAAGAGCGAGTGGGTGAGGACTGGCTTCTTGAAAGAAGGTTAATAAGGAAAGCCTTTCTAAGAATAGAATACTGCCCCGAGACCTACAGAAGAGGGAAACACCAGTCATGGAAGGAAATGCAGAAGAGCATTCCAAGCAGACAGAACAGCACATGCAAGGGAAGGGACTGACTGTTTCTAGTAACTGCCACAAAGTAAGTGTAAGAGAATAAAAAGATACAATAGGGATTTCTCATATTCATTTTGCATTTTTTAAAATACTTTTATTAGCCCTGGCTGGCGTAGGTCAGTGGATTGAGCTCGGGCTGCGAACCACAGTGTCGCAGGTTCGATTCCCAGTCAGGGTACATGCCTGGGTTGCAGGCCATGACCCCAGCAACCACACATTGATGTTTCCTCTCTCTATCTCCCTCCCTTCCCTCTCTGAATATAAATAAATAAATAAAATCTTTTTTAAAAAATATTTTTATTGGTTATGCTATTACAGTTTTCCCAATTCCCCCCGCTCTATCCTCCTCTGTCCAGCCCCCTCAACCCTCTAGCATTCTCCTCCTTGGTTCACGTCCATGAGTTGTACATAAAAGTTCTTTGAGTCCTTTGTTTCCCATATCATTTTTTATCTCTCCCCATCTACCTTATGCCTACTAACCATGCTTCTTCTTCCCTGTACCTTTTCCCTCTATTTCTCCTTTCTGCCTCCCTACTGAAATCCCTCTGTGTGATGTCCATTCTCTGATTCTGTTCCTGTTCTGGTTGTTCACTTAGTTTTTGTTTTTGTTGTCTTTCTTTTCTTTTAGGTTCATTTGTTGACAGTTGGAGTGTGTTGTCATTTTCCTGTTTATATTTTTATCTTCTTTTCTTAGATAAGTCCCTTTAACATTTCATATAATAATGGCTAGGAGATGATGAACTCCTTTAACTTTACCTTATCTGGGAAGCACTTCATCTGCCTTTCCATTCTAATGATAGCTTTTCTGGATAGAGTCATCTTGGATGTAGGTCCTTGCTTTTCATGACTTTGAATATATCTTTCCAGCCCCTTCTTGCCTGCAAGGTTTCTTTTTAGAAACAAGCTGATAGTCTAATGGGAAACTCCTCTGTAGGTAACTCTCTCCCTTCCTCTTACTGCTTTTAGGATTCTCTCTTTATCTTAAATCTTGGGTAACTTAATGATGATGTGCCTTGGTGTTTCCTCTTTGAGTCAACTTCTTTGGGATCTCTGGGCTTCCTGGACTTCCTGGAAGTCTATTTCCTTCACAGTTTATGATATATGAGGTCTGTTCCAGAAGGTATCCAGCCATGTAATATGAATAGTAGAGACATTTATTGAAGAAGATACAAGATACAAGAACAAAGTACATAGGACAATGATGCCTCAGTCCCCTTCAAAGTAGGCACCTTGGGACCTCACACAGTTCTCCCAATTGCCATCAGCTGCCCAGTACTATTTCCTGAATCCCATCAATAGTCTGAAATCTCTTCCCTTGTGAAGGTGATTTTAGTTTTGGAAAAAAAAACACAAGTCTGAGGGTGCCAACAAATCTAGGCTGTAGCAGGGGAGTCACCTGGGGGATTTGATGTTCTCAAAAAACTCTGCACAAAACATGATGCATGAGTGGACACCTTGTCATGATGAAGCTGTCAATCACCAGTTGGCCATAGCTGTGACCTTCTGAATCACCCAAATGGTTTCTGGGAGGAAATGTTCAAGCTTAAGGCAAAGGTGATCAGATTTGGTGCTCTATTGCTCAGTCATTTTGAAAGTGACAGCCACACAGTACATATGCTCACTCAACAGTGTCTACAGATCCTACTGATAGTATAGTGAAGTCGTCACTGTTCACACATGAGCATTCCAGTCCACTCTCCTTGGCTGTCAGGTTATAACAATGTCACACAAACTGTTCTCATTATATAAACAATGGCTGGACTTTTTCCAGACAGACCTCATATGATGATTTAAGTGGTGTTTTCTCTAGTAAATAGCTCATGCCTGAGCACAACTTTCTGAAGTATCATTATTTTCTCTGCTAATTTAAATGGCACTCCTATATATGCTTATTTCTTAGATTGAAGGCTCAGGAAGAAAGAGGGATATGGGTGGAGTGACTTATTCTGGCAAGTTTGAAGAAAGAATTAAATAGTCAAGAGTTCGAACGGTGAAAGGCCAGTTGGAAAACCACAGTAGTCATCCAGACAAAAGATGCCAGAGCCTGCATTAGGGTTATGACACTAAGAATGAAAGGAAAGTTATGGGTAAGAAAAATTCTGATTAAATCAGAAAAACTAATCAAATGACTGGATGTGTGACTGAAAAAAAAAAGAGTGATTCTGAATAAACCTAAAGTGTAATGCCTCCATTTTTGATTCATGCTGCATCTTCATGCTCAAATGCCCACTCTTACTCATGATTCAAGACTCAAATTAAATATTGGATCCAAGCAAAAACCAACCTTCCTTCTTCTTAGCATATTAGAATAAAAAATTAAGGAGCTTAATTTACAAATTGAGGTCCACACTGATTTTAAAGATTACCGATTCCCATCTATCCCATTTCCCCCAAACCTTGCTCATTTGGGATTTACCTAAATGGATATAACCATACTCATTTCACTTCCAGCTTCCCAAATCTTCACTCCTGTTTCTTTATGCTTGAGAGCAATCACTTTGGCTTCCCTCAAGTCCTCACATTGGATCAGCATCACCAATGGCAGGAATTCAGTTGACCTTTAGGGCTGTGATAAATGCTAACATAGTTCAATAATTCTTGGCTGTAAGTCACTCTTCAACAAATCTGACCAAATTAAATGCCATAGGAATCCTGATGAAAGTCTCTCTGTGGAAGTTCTTCCAAGCCAATCACTTAGGTCCAACAATTCTCTCTCATTGTCCCTCCTAGTGGTTGCAGAGGCCAGGGAGGCCATCTACCCTCTCTTCTGCCAGTCAGTTTTTCTAGACAGCTAAAATGATAAAGGACTTGAACATAAACATGAAAATGGCATGCTGCCACCCACTCTGTCTGTGACATTGTAAGACAGGATTATGAAAGTTTATTATGTTTACAGCAAGAAGGTTGTCAAACAGAAAGCAGATTGGCGACTGCCAGGGCAGTGACTACTCAATGTGTATGGCATTTTCACTTGATGAAAATTCTGGAAGTAGATAATGATGATGGTTCCACTGAATTGTAAACACTTTAAAATGGCTAAATCATAAGTTGAATGTTATGTGTATTTTATCACAATTTTTTAAATTGTGTTTGGTAATTTTGTTGTTGAGGGTTGTCATTAAGTAGATTTCAAAAGGCCCTCACTACAAACATCCTTGGGAGGCATATCTCATTATATTAATAACGGTGTGAATGCACAGTGGAACACATTCCCTTTAACATTGGCCAACAGGAAGGTTTGAGCCAACTTTTGGCCCTCCCCTGGCAAGAGCATAGTATTTCACAGCTTGTCTTTTTGCACTAATTCCAGGCTCCACTGTACTTTCCTATCTTTATTTTCCCTTTGTTTCATTTTTTTTATTCCACTTTCAATTTATTTTATCTTTCCACCATATATGTAGAAAGATAAAATATGCGTGATACCTTAAATCGTTTTACAAATCTGGTGGAATACAAGTAACCTAAACATCAAAGTGTGACCAGTGTTTGCTTGTTTTGACTCTCACAATGTGGTTTCTCTTTGGTATAAATCCAAAATGGTCCTTGCACTGAGATCTCCAAGAAATTCTGTTAGACCTGAGACACATGTTTATTAGATAATTAGCTTCCTCGTAGTGAACATCTTCTTTTTACTAACTGTATTCACACCTGGCGTGTTCCTTTGTTAGCAGAACACCAACTGTTAAGCACATATTACAAATGCAGTGATAATGGTGAAATGGTCCTAACTCTGAGTAATTGGGAAAACAAATCACACTTACTCTCTGTCAGGTAAAAACAGGTACTCTCTGTTTTTACTGCTTTCCATGATTACAAGGAAAAAGAGGCTTAGCATTGCCTTTTTGTCTAAAGTGCAGAAAAAAATGCTACTAGAAAAGTAAATAATGGACAACTCTGATGTGCATCTTTCTTCTTTTTGTGGCAAATTGGGGAGACGGTAAAGAAGTCTTCAAAGTAAGAATGCAAGCTTTGGGGGGTAGCTTCCTCATAAAGCAACAGGCTGGTTACAATGGCAGAGAAGATTTGTGACTAAAAGTATCCGTGGATGGCCTGAAACAAAGGTGGAGTGTACGGACATTCGTAATATGTCTTGGACAGTACATGGGTCATCAACATTTTACTGACTGATAAAACAGTGGCAATATTTGTGATGTTATCCATTTACTCAAAAGATGCAGGGTTCATCTGAAAGCCTCCAATATCAGTCACTGAGACTCGCTGTGGACCCCAAGACTTTGGGGAAAATAAGCAGAAAAAGTATAAAGAGGCAGAACCACACACATACTTCAAACTCTACATTTAAGATGTTTAACTGATCTCTTCTGAGTTCTATCTTGAACCAGAAAGGTAGCGATTAAAGACTGATGTCAGATGTATTACCAGGTATTACCTTATATTGAAAGAGCATTGGATTTATTAACTCTCAAAAGACAAGTTGCCATTATGTTGGTTTTCTGGTACCAACACATTGTCATTTGAAGTTCACAGCAGCATATTTAAGCAAATGAGGAAACACTACCCTAGAAGCAACATAATTTCTCAGCCACATGCAAAATAAAGATCAAGGACAGCGTTCAAAACAGGATCTGTCTGTGTTCAGCACCAGGGACCCTAACCATGACACCACAGTGCCTCATGGGCCCCCCTAGCAATACTAACCAATTGCTCTCACATACCTGTGAGGAGCACAGAAGAAACATCACTGTTGCAAAATTTAAAAATTCAAAGGTGGCTTTCACTAAGTCATCTGGATTGTGGGTGCAGTGAGCAAAAGTAAAACCTGGGTTTCCTAGTGCTCAGTCCAGCACTTCTGCACTATTGCACATGCATGAGCATGCACACAAATGTGCGTGTGCACACACACAGAGTGACAGAAACCCAGCCGTACAACTGCAGGCTGCTGATGATGCCAGATAAGAAATGCATCATCTTACACTGAAAAAGCTGTGAAAGCAGAAAAATCAATCTACCATTTTAATAAAAAATGTGAGAAACTGAGAAGATGAGCTATGGTGCAATCACTTTGGGCGGATCTGGCTGTTTTGCTATTAATCATTTCTCTACTGTGCAGTCAGCAGAACTTGATGGAAGCCTATTCAGTGCTTGGTTGGGTCCACTGCAGGGGCACTGTGACCAAGAGGGATGAGATTATGAAACCCTCCTCGTATCCTAAGGACCAGGAACTGTGCGCACATCTGCAGTCTTCAAGTGGAAATGATTAACCCCAGGGAAACGCAATCATTTTCCCCAACACGGGAATGTTGACATTTCCTGACATAACAACTTACATTCTAGCAATTACAAATCTTGAATTTGAGATCTTACACTGCATCTGAAATAAGTCTTTAATCACTTACTTTTCTGTTTTAAGAAAGCATTTGAATAAGATTAGATTAGTGCCTTAACAGCTAGGGTTTTACGTTTTCTTATAGATATTTACGGTTATTTTTCTTTATCTTCTGCTCCCAAATTAATTTGCAAATGTCAGTGGTTGCATCAGAGGCCTTCATGCTGTTCTTTCCTGGTGTTTAATGCTTCGAGTCATTCTGCTGGTTACTGAGTTACCTACAGAGAATGGGGAACTTTTTCTACCAAGCCTCTTAAATTGACCCACGAGAGCCAAATACCTGAAACACCCAAGGTCTTGAAGCAAAGGTCCGTACACTAAAAAGCACTAGTCAAAAAAAGTAATAATGCCTCCAAGCACACATCTCCACTAATCTCACAACAATACACTCTATAGATCCAAGACTCCTCCCTGGGAATAAATGTAGCTATCTGAGTGTATCCAATGTTGATGACCCTTCCCGGACCACGCTTGACTGCCATTAGGTTCCCAACGACAGGGGTTCATCCCGGAGGGGGTGTCAAGCTTCAGCATCAACCCAGAGAGCATGATAAGATCTCTTTTCTAAGTACCATACTCCCTCCTAAGACAGAGTCACCTGAAGCAGGCACTTCCTTTGTATTATTAGTTCAATTGCCTTCTATTGCTTGGCTAAGGCAAAGTCCAGAACATAAAACAAGAGGATGCATTTGCTGAGGAATACAATATTTTATCTTCTTACTTCTGTTTCAGTGCTGAACATCTTTAACTTTTTATGATGCCCTCCCCTTACATTCCATCCTAAGGTTGAAATAATCGTAACAACATTCTTAAAGAATTTTCATGGCATTGCACAGGTTTGCTACCCTGATGTGTCAGTGGCCCTGGCTGTGGGCTTCGCTGGCCTCTGCGCAACTGCATGCCCTGTTCTCCAACCCTGAGCCCGGTCTTTGTCTGCTCTGGATGCCGTGCTCTCGCCAGCTGCTGGAAAGTCTCCTCTTTCACATTCGTAACTGACCTCATGTGCAACACCAAAAAAACCTCAGGATCCTCTGGGCCCTAAGCAAACTCACTTTTGGCAATATGACCCCAGGATAAGACTTCACTAACCACATATCAGGACCCAGACTGGGCCCCCTGCCCACAAAATATGAGACTTCACTGTTTCTACGTCCCTTCTGGCTCTGCCGTCCACCCTGGTTTCACTGTCAAATGCACTGACCCATCTAGTCTCTAGAACAATGGCGTCTTCAGACTGTTAAATACGTCTGACCTCAAAGACATGTATAATATGATACGCCTGTGTGTCCTGTCAGTCTCTTCCAATCTGTTGGACAGCTTTCAGGTCCATAAGCATGCAGACCAGTGCCATTTGTCCCAGTCCTTTTGTTTGGGGAACAAATAATCTCTTAGAAACAAAGGTGAGAGAGAGTATTCCCTAGAAAATTATACATCTTTTCATCACTTCCTTCTCTTTCTCTCTTCCAAATTATGCATCCATATTATTTAATATAGAGAGGTAAACTTTTGACTTTATATTTAGACAGGTGAGTGGGGCTCAGGCAGAATACCTTGCATTTTCACTGCATGAATTAACTCTTCTAATTCCTTCCACCAGCC
Organism: Phyllostomus discolor; assembly: GCF_004126475.2. Lineage (NCBI taxonomy): Eukaryota > Metazoa > Chordata > Mammalia > Chiroptera > Phyllostomidae > Phyllostomus > Phyllostomus discolor. The sequence continues at coordinate 188,430,571 of NC_040905.2, read as the reverse complement.
CCTTCCAAGATATGAATTACATGCGCACAGACCAAATGATGAGTTTCTACAACAGTCATCAATTCTATACAGATTATTAAGAGCACATTCATTCAGACCCCATTAATTTGATATTTCTCATGAAGTAGGATGGTGGTTTGGCTGTAGTTTGTGGGAAAAAAATCTCCATACTAAGCAAATGAAGACAAAGTGATAAGAGAACACATATGACATTAGTCTTTAATCTCTTTTAACTACATTTTTTCAAGAACTCTGGAAATATCAGTGTATAGTGTCACAAAATTCTTTGTTAATCAAACCATGGTTGGTATTTTGTTTGTGCCAAATGGCTACCCTCAAGGCAGTTATAATCTGATAACTACAAATTTCCCTATTTAGAAATAAAATCTATGATTGGATTTTTAAATTACCTAATATAGGGGACATACAAAGATAGTCAAATATACATAAACTGTGAGGCATAACAATAAATATTCTGTACCTGACCACCCAGCCTCAGAGTTAGAAGAGTCCCAGCACCCCTGTATTAACCCGCATGCCCCTTTTCACAGCCCTTCATCTGCCTCTTTCCACACCCCCTTCACGACTATCCTGAAATTCACACTTATCATTTCTTTGCTTTTGTTATGCTGTTGCTACATACGTGTGTATTCTTAAACACTAAGTTAAGTTTTGCTTGTTTATAAACTTTTTAAAATGTTATTGAGATGTATGGACTTCTCTGTGACCTGCTTGTCTTCACTCAATATTATGTTTTAAGATTCATCCATACTATCACTGTGTAGCTGGGATTTTTCCATTTTCACTACCATGTAATATTCCATTGTCATGCTGCTGTATACTCGGGGTACAAATAACACTGCCAACACTACTGTGAACATCCTTGCATGTGTATGGTATTTATATTCAAGAGTTTCTCTAGGACAGCAACTTCTACCATGTGCCACAAGAACTTTTAAAACATGCCATGCCTCACTATTTATGACAGAGGCACTAGCCTCTTTTCCCTTAGACTGTCAAATTAAAAAAGGACAACAGTCAACATAGCAATAACTGTCAATGTGAATGAATCAAAATTATACCTATGATTTTTGTCAGATCAGCAACATGCATATTTTTTTGGTGTGTCACAGAATTTTAGTAATTAGTTGATGTGTACCATGAGGAGAAAAAGGTTGAAAATTGTTTCTCTAAGATGTACCTAGGAAATAAAATGTTGGATGCTAAGGTATATTCAAATTTACAATAATGAAAAATCATTTTAAAATGGCTGTACCAGTTTATACTCAGCAAGCTATAATTTTGGTTGACCCATACCCTCTCCAACAGTTAATACTGGCAGATTGTCTTTTAAATTTTGCCAACTTAGTGAATGTATAAAGTTATATCATTGTGGTTTTAATTTATATTAATTTATGTTAAATTAATTTATATTAGTTTATCAATAAAATTGAGTACATTATCACATTTACTCTCCATTTGGATTTCTTTTTTTAAGATTTTATTTATTTATTTTTAGAGGAGGGAGGGGGAGAAAGAGAGAGAGAGAGAAACATCAATGTGCGGTTGCTGGGGGTCATGGCCTGCAACCCAGGCATGTGCCCTGACTGGGAATCAAACCTGCGATGCTTTGGTTCTCAGCCTGCGCTCAATCCACTGAGCTACGCCAGCCAGGTGGATTTCTTTTACGAAAAGTCTATCCAAGCCTTTTGTTCATTTATATTAGCTTGTCTGTCTTTTTCTTGTTGATTTGTAGGTATTATTATTGATAAATAAAATCTTATTGATTTGCAGATTCAGTCCTTTGTCAGTTATATGTACTATGCCTTACATCTCCGGTTTATTACTTGTCCTTTCACCCTCTTTATGGTGTCCTTTGTTGAATAAAAGTTCTTCATCTTAATGTAATCGACTTTATCAGTCTTCTATGGTTAATGCTTTTCATGTTTTAAAACATCATACCCAACTCTGAAACAAAACAAATAAGAAATCATTTCTCTGATCTATTTATTATTTATCCTTGCAAATAGTACAATTTAATTTCTTATAAAGTATTCTATAATTTTAACCAGTATCTGGTTATTCCTAGGACCACCTAAATCAGCATCATCTAAGTATTTTTAAACGCTAGTTCATGGCCATTTTTTCCCACAAATATTTGAGTGACTTCTATATGCCAGGTTCTGTTCTAAGCCTAAGAATACAGAAGTAATAAAACAGACAAAATATCTGTGACATTTGTGGTTGACATGTATGGGGGAGAAAGAAAAGAAGTGATAAGTGGGTAAAATTCATAGCGTGCCTTTTTATTTGTCTTCTTCCTTTAACTTCTCTGCTTGGGGCCCCTAGCATTTCTGACAGGTGTCCTACGGAGACTGTTCTGCTATGGCAATGATGTCTTCTGCAGATGCTGTCAGAGAGCGGAAGCTATGACATATGTTCAGCCTCGAGGATTTCATCCTAGGGAGAGCTGCCAGCAAAAAGCCATGAGCAGGACGCTAGTGAATTGTAACCACTCACTTCTTCTAACTATAGAGCAAGTTGCTTCCATTAAGCATTTCTCTAAACTTGGCAGAAGCCCACCGTCTTGATTGATGCTTAAATAGCTGATCATATCAATGGGACAGAAGAGAGAGCCCAGAAATAAACCCGCACCTACATGATCAATTAATCTATGACACAGGAGGCAGGAATATAGAATGCAGTAAAGGCAGTCTCTTTAATAAATGGTATTGGTACAAGTGGGCAGATACATCAAAAAAAAATGAAATGACCACTTTCTTGCACCATATACAAAATTAAGCTCAAAATAGATTAAAGACTTAAAGGTAAAAGAAAAAACAACTCATGGACATGGACAAAAACTTCATGATTACGGAGAAAGGAGGGTGGGTGGAGGTAAAAGGGGGGTAAGGGGGATAAATGGTAATAGAAAAAAATACAATTAAAAAAGAGGGAAAAAAGACCTAATGTAAGATCTGACACCATGAGATTCCTAGAAGAAAACATAAGCAGCAAATTCTTTGGCAACACTCTTAGCAATATATTTTGCATATGTCTAAATAAAAGAAAAAATAAGCAAATGGTACTACATCAAACTAAAAAGCTTTTGCACAGTAAAGAAAACCATCAACAAAATGAAAAGACAACCTACTGAATAAAAGGAAATATCACCAATGATAGATCTGATAAGGGGTTAATATCCAAAATATATAAAGAACTCATATAACTTAACACACACCAAAAAAAATCATTTAAAAATGGGTAAACTGTCTGGGTGATGTAGCTCAGTGGATTGAGCATGGCTTGTGAGCCAAAAGTCATAGATTCAATTCCCAATCAGGGCACATGTCTGGGTTGCAGGCCAGGTTCCCCCACCCCCAGCAGGGGCGCACAAGAGGCACCCACATTGATGTTTCCCTCTCTCTTTCTTCCTCCCTTCCCCTTTCTCTAAAAATAAATAAATAAAAATTTTTAAATAGTAAAATAAAATAAATAAGTAATGGATAAACTTTCCCTGGCCAGTGTGGTTTAGTTGGTTGGAGCATTGTCCCAGAATCGAAAGGCTGGGGATTCAATTCCCAGTCAGGACACATGCTTAGGTTGTGGGTTTGATCCCTAGGTTTGGGCACATATGATCCCTAGTCCAGGTGCATGTAGGAGACAACCAATTCATGCTTCTCTCTTTCTTGCATCAATGTTTTTTCTCTTCCTTCCTCTCTCCCTTTCTCTGTCTCTGAGAGCAATGGAAAAAAAAATGTCCTCATCTGAGGATAAAAATAAAATAGGCAAAGAACTTCAATAGGCATTTCTGCAAAGAGAACACATAGATGAAAAGATGTTCAACATCACTAATCACCAGTGAAAAGACAAATTAAAACTACAGGAGATATCACCTCACAACTGTCTGAATGGCCATCACCGATGACTGCAAACAAGTGCTGGTGAGGACGTGAAGCAAAGAGAACCCTCCCGCACTGCTGGCAGGGCTGTAAAGTGAAGCAGCCAATCTGGAAACAGCAGGGAGTTTTCGCAAAAAATTACAAATGGAACTGCTTATGAGGCAGCAATTCCACTTCTGGGTATTTCTCTAAAGAAACCCAAAAACACTAATTGGAAAAGATATGTGCACCCCTATTTTCACTGCAGCATTATTTACAATAGCCAAGATATGGAGGCAAGGTAAGTGTCCTCAGCAGACAGATGGGAAAAGAAGACGTTGTTACATATATACAATGTAACATTATCAGCCCTAAAAAAAGAATGACATCTTGCCATTTGCAGCCACATGGATGGTCCTAGAGGGCATTATGCTAAGTGAAATAAGTCAGACAGAGAAAGATAAATACATATTTCACTTATGAGAAATCTAAACAATGAAATAAAGGAACAAACAAAACAGAAACAACTCATAAATATAGAGAACAAATTGATGGCCACCAGACAGGAGTGTTGTCAGGGAAATGGGGTAAAAAAAAAAAGAAATGAAAGAAACTAGACATACAAATTGAAAGCTATAAAAAACAGCCTGGGATGTAAAGTGCGGGCGTAGGGAATATAGGCAAATCTGTAATAATGTGTGGCGGGTGCCAGGCGGGGGTACTAGACTTGTTCAGGGAGGATCACTTCATAAGGTATTATAAATGTCAAATCACTCCATTATATACCTGAAACTGATAATATTGTATGTCAACTGTAAATGAAAAACAAATAAATAAGTAAACATCTGATCTATTATAAATGCAGCAAGGCCCTTGCTTTCTCAAAGAAATAATATAAGCATTTTCTCTTGTTATTTAAACTCCAGCTGTCCCCCTTTTCCCCCCACCACTCTCTCCCATCCCACCCACTCCCACTTATGGAAAGATTGTGTTGTTTACTATTTTTGAGTGACTTTAAAACAATAAAACTTTATTTCTCACGGTGTTGGAGGCCAGGGAGTCTAAGACGTTCTGAGGCCTCACTCATGCGCGTGCAGCAGCCGCGGTCCTTCGGGGCTCGGTCGCGGGACCTCTTCTCAGTGTGCAGGCAGCAAAAGCATGGTCTCTCACTGATGGGGGCATTAATCCCAAGATGATCAGTTGTTTTAAGGCAAATGTAACCTTACACTTTGGATTTAATTAAAAATATTAAACTGTAATATCTTTGAATGACTACGGGAACTGTACTTTGGAAAGTTCAAAGTTGGACTCAAGACAGAAAAATAGATCCCATATCTAATATTTGTTAAGGCTTCTGTGCAGATGTCCATTTCCCCACCCAACCCCAGCCCTTCATGCTGTCACCTCTGTCTCAGGGGGTAACTGCCTGGGAACCAGATTTGTCCAAATCCCTACCACAGGGTTCTGAATTACAGAATGCCAAACAGAGGCATCCTGCGTGATTAGGGGTAGTGAAACAGGATATGGGGAGAGGGTTAGGGAAAACCTTGACAGGTGTGAATGAGGAGGCAGGAGCTGACATCACAGGCTGATACCACTAGGTGCACCACTAGGTCCTCTCACCAGAGCCCTCACATTCACTCAAGATCAAAGGGAGAGAGTTTAAGGCAGTAAACCCCTTTGGTGGTCACAGAAAACCAACAACAACAAAGACAGGACTGTGGTAACCCAGATCCATCCGAGATGGAGGAAAATTGTCCGAGAGACAGGCCTCAGAGCTCACGGGTACCATCATCGTAAAGAAAACTGACACACAAAGTAACAGGGGGCAGGGACTAAATACCTATGACATTACCAAAAAGACTATTGGGACAAGGCCCCCTCCCAGCCAGAGAGCAGAGTCGATTTGCACCGCAAAGGTAGAAACAAAAACTCCCCCCTTGGGACACACTGACCATGCGTGCAGCTCACTAGGGAGTTGGCCTGTATCCCCTGGATGCATACTTTTCTTTTTTTCACGGTGGTGGAGCCCGTTTGTTTGGCCTTCCCTGTCTCTATGGAACAAAACCTGCTAACCTCACTTGGACTCCGCTGTCTTGAAACCTTTCTTGCTGGAGTCAAGAACCTGACTGCAGCCAGGCCCCAGCCCTGCAGAGCACGGAACCAAGAGCGGGCGAGGTGGCAGAGGAAGAGGAAGTCAATCCTCGGTGATCCTGGCTGCGTTAATTGACCCCTGCGTATGCTGGACTGTGAGGCACTCGTAAGTGTCTCCTCATGACTCAGCCTGGTGCTGCAGGTCTGAGGGATTCCTGGAACTCTCTAATTCCCTTAAACTGGTGGTAAACCTGAGCTCCAGCAACGGTCTTCCTTGACCTTCTATACCCCAGCCTTCTAATGGTTTTGAAAGCACCTAATTACTTGTAGTAAATCTCTTCTTTTAAAATACCTAGAGGTTTCTGTTTCCTAAAATAAATGCAACATTTCATTCCATTTTCTTCTGCCTCTTTCTTGATTTCTAAATCCACAAATAGCGAGTAATGTAATTGATGGGTTCAAACACAAAAGAAAAGACTCTCCCCACCCAGTTCCTGAACTGGAGACCTGAACCCCAGGAAATCTAACCTTTGAATCAATTGATTGGGAGCCCATAGATCTTTGACCTACAGAAACATAAGAATTTATTATTTCATCTCATTATTTATAGCCATAAAATTTTCACAATATTAGGAATTTTATTCATTAATATGTATGTGCAAGAGCTAAGAAAGGTGGCCTTTTTAAGAATTACATATTTTGAACAACTGATTCAGGTAATTAAATATGTTAAATTTAAAGGTCAGATTTCTACAAAAGGCCAATTTACTGAGCATCTGAAATGTGCCTTACAATTCAGCATCTGTATTAGTTTAGGGCTGTCCTAATAATGTCCCACAAACTGAGTGGCTTAAACAACAGAAATTTATCATCTCACAGAAGTCGAGATCGAGGCATCAGGAGGGCCATGCTCCCTCTGGGGCGCTGAAAGAAATATGTCCCCGGCCTCTGTCTTAGCTTCTGGTGGTTTGCTGACAGTCTTTGTTGTTACTTAGCTTGTAAATTATCACCATGATGTCTGCCTTCATCTTCCTATGGAGTTTGCCCTGTGTGTGTCTCTGTGCCCAAATCTCCCCTTTCTGCAAGAACACCAGTCATGTTCTATCAGGGGAGGGCCTACCTTAGTTATCAATGCCTCACGCTAACTCCATGGCTTCTGTGAAGGCCCTGTCTCCACATAAGGTCGCTTTCTAAAGTTCTAGGGGTTAGGGCCCAACACATTTCTGGGGGGAGCCACAGATCAAACCAGACCGCCACCTTTCAGAACTATCTATCAGTAGTCTCCTCAAGGTAGAGCTAGACAACACGATGGGTAACAAGCCACATTCCTAAACTAATAACATCCTAAATTCACATGCAAGCATAGCTTACTTCCTGAAGTGTTCCTCCCATGTGTCACGAAGTAAAAAGATCGCCAAGTCTAGGTGCCTTGATATTCTTGTTTCGCATTGTACATTTGGATCTTTTCTTGAATTATAAAAGCAATATATGATCATAAAATTCAAGCCATACAGATCTGAACAAAGCAAGTATCTTCTCTAGCCTCGTCTCCCCCCACCTGAAGTCCCATGTGGCAGAGAGGTTCCACTCAGAGTACATTGCTCCAGATATTTTTAAAGCATATATACAAAGCATGCACATACATATAATATTTTTGTCTTCTTTGCTTACCTGAATTTCTAATGTGCCTAAATGAACACATATTGCTTACCTTAAAAAGAAAAAAAGAAAAACTTTTAAAATGAAATGAAAATTTTATTCCAAAGCAGCTTAAGTATATCTCTAGAATTTAGGGGGAAAGCAAGTCAGCAACACTCTTAGTAGGGAGAAAGGCAATTGTTGCATATTGCAATAGACGTACCCCCTTAAATTCATTATCAGTGCGTTCCTGTTTAGCTGGAAAACAACCGACTAGCACTATCCTGGCACATAATAGCTGCTCAATAAATTTTAATTAATAAATAAAGTAATTAAACAATAAAGTAGTCTCCAGGAAGCATCTTCTGGGACGTTTCCTGGCACAGTAGCTGCTCAGTAAAGAGAGTCTGGACCAGGAATCCGAGGGCCAGGTGGCACTGTCACTGCTTCCTCCCACTGAGCCAACAGTTGGGAGTCTCGCAGAGAGAGCCGGCTACAGGAGGTGAAAGACGGGCTATGCAGATGGTGTCAAAGAACGGATTTAGACTTCTGACTGCAGCCTCAAACACCAAAATGATAAATTCTGAGCCAGAAATGCATCACATGTTAGTAATACAGCGAAGCATATGTTTGCCCAAAAATGAACCAACCTGATTAAAAGTCCCGAAAGCAGAGCAGGGGATCTGGACATTGGTTGAAGCTTGCCTCAATTAAGCATAATTAAATAAAGTCATTGAACCGCTCTCATCCTAGCTACTTTTTAAATGACAACATAATGTCCATGAGCCATTCTAATCTTAACATTCAATATATCTCTAGAGGAGGAAGGAGAAAATTAAAAAGTGAGGTATATATTCACTCACTAAGGAACCTAACAAGTATGACATGGGAAGAATTACAGCAATGCCCAAGGTACCCGGCATGCCCACAAGGCAATAATTAAGAATAGACTCAAATAATAACCATAGTCACAGATGATTATCCACCATCATATAGAGGTGGGTAGAGAACTAAAAAATACTAATATTGTAAAAATTTTTTAAAGACAAATGCATCAGTATAGTTGTCCTCAGACTTGATAGGCAGCTGCACAGAAATGGATATTGTGGTTTATGTAAAGAGAGGCAGAATTTTATTGAGTACAAAGAACATATATACTCTTTGCTCAGAGATTCTTAAATGTGAGAAAAAAACACCCTGAAGAATATATAGGTGAGGATGAAAGGAGATCAACTATAATAATTCATTTATCCCTTCATTCATTCCACCTGGATGATATTCAAACCATTTAACACCTGGTATGGTACAACCAGTTAGAATGTACACATCGTCCAGTCAGAAAAGACACCAGCTAGAAACAATGTACACAATGGCACAGGGCACCTGGCCTGCGTGCTGTCTACCAGCCCTGTATTAGCGGTTGAATATGTAAGAACCACGCATGTGTGTGTGTTTAAACGCAAATGTAATTTTAGTCACATACACCTCCAACTTACATGACATCTAAGGTCTTATTGTTAAAATTGTAAGATTAGATGTATTCTTCAAGAAAAAATTTAAATTTGCATTTAATTTAAAAACTCGTTGTACTATATATTGGCTTAATCCTATTTGACTGGTTTCCCATCATCACAAGTTCTTTTACTATGCTTTGCTCATTCTTTGGACATTGGTGTAAAGCACTGAATAATGGTAAATGTTTCTCTGTGCTTGCAACATATGAAAACGTGTTTCTCTTGCCTTTCCACATGACAACTAACTTAAGTAGGTATCAAATCAGTGAGGTGCAAAAGTCTCCTCACAGAAATCTGAAACCAGCACCCCACTGTTCTCCAGCATTTATCATTCTCAAGGATTCTGAGGCAGCCAGATTTTTAGTCCTTTGCAGGTACATGTTCTATCATTAAGATATTTCTCTTCATCTGAGCATCTTTTGCCAGTAAATATCTAGGTGCAATTCCCTTTTATTTTTTTAATTCTTTTTCATTTTTATATAGTTTTTATAAAGATTCCATTCAGGAAATTCTTCTGCTTTTATGTCTCTATTACTGTTTTGCTTCTATATCTCTATTTTTTCCTCTTTCAAGACAGCAATAACACTTATTCACAAATGGTTCTCTAAATGTGTACACACACACACACACACACACACATGATTTTTAGCCTCAGCCTCCCAGGCAGGTCATGTCTTCCCCCTCCCCTGGCCCTGTAACAATTTCCCCACCAGCCCTCTGTCATGCAGACGTTGCTGAGGCAGTGGTGGTGGTGGTTTTCATCATCAATGAGGAGCCGTCTGCCTAGACAGCATGTTTGTCAACAGAAGTTTTTTTTTTATTTCCTTGACTTTTTCACTGTATGTTGAGTGCTAACAAAATCCCTGTTTTGGGATCTAAAATGAAGAGGGTTGATGTGCCCATGGCTAGTGAACAGTAGATTGGATGAAACAGTCTTTTGACTCCATACTTTTCCTGATGACAGTATGAGAAGAGTCAAATGTACCCGGGTGCGACATTGTGATAAAGCAGTGATGTTACTCCAAATGTACATGAGTTGGTATATAAATGAACGTATGAGGTCTGTCCATAAAGCATCCAGCCATGTAATAAGAGAAATAGAGACATTTATTGAAGAAGATACAAGAAACACTGTATATAGGACAATGACCATTCAGTCCCCTTCAAAGTAGGCACCTTGGAACCTCATACAGCTCTCCCAGTGTCACTTCCACTGTTCAAAACACTCTGCAAAATCCTTTATTGCAATTGCCATCAGCTGCCCTGTCTTATTTTCCTGAATCTCATCGAGAGTCTGAAATATCTTCCTTTTGAAGGGTAATTCTGGTTTTGGGAAAAGCCAGAAGTCACAGGGCACCAAATCTGGGCTGTAGGGGGCTGAGTCATCTGGGTGATTTGAGGTTTCCCCAAAGAACTCTGCAGAAGACATGATGCATGAGAGGGCATGTTGTCGTGATGAAGCTGCCATCACCAGTTGCCCATAGCTGTGGCCATTTTTGTAGTATTGTATCTCTCAACCAATGAAGCACATTGAGGTAGTCCTGCTCATTAATTCTTTGGCCCAGAGGGGCATACTTATGATGGACGGCACCTTTCCAATAAAAAAAACACAGTTAACATGGTCTTGATCTTGCTGCGACTTTGCTGTGCCTTCTTGGGGTGGAGAGCCCAGCAACTTGTATTGGGATGACTGGGCCTTCTTTCCAGATCATAGGCATAGACCCACAATTCATCTGTGGTTATGACCTTCTTGAGAAAATTTGGTTCATTGGTAGCAGTCTGAATGAAGTAATAAGCAACTACAGCACGATGTTCCTTCTGCCTTGGTAGCAGCCCCAGAACGAATTCTGCCAGCATGTTTCATGCCAAGATCCTGCATCAAATCTTGGACAGTTTTTGGAATCCCCAGATCAGCTTCTAGTTCTCCCACTGTCAGTCGCTGATCTTTGTTGACTGCAGCCGGTGCACGTTCAACATTCCCAGGGCTTCTGGTTGTTGCAGGCCTTCCAGAATGTGCATCACTTCCAACAGACTCTCAGTCATCTTTGAAGTGTTTGTGCAATACTTTTATTTGCACTGTACTCATTACATCATCCCTAAAGCCTTATATCATCCAAATAGTTTCTGTGAAGGAATGTTCAAGCTTAATGAAAAATTTGATGCATATTCATTGCTCTACTCACTCAGTATTTTGAATGTGGCCACACAGTACACATGCTCACTCAATGGTGTCCACCACCCCACTGACGAGTACAGTGAAGTCATCATTGTTCACACATGTGCACTCCAATCCACTCTCCTTGGCTGCCAGGTGGCACTGATGTTGAGCAAACCATTCCATTATATTAACAATGGCTGTACATTTTTCAGACTGACCTCATATATAATTCATAATGATAGTCCATTAATTAATCCTACTCTACAACAGAGAAAGATTAAAAAATAACACTAAAAGCAAAGATGATATAGTAAAATATATTGTTACCATGACAGTATAAGCAAAAGGTTGAGTACACCTTATTCAATGCGATGCATTGAAGCAAATTAAAGAACTGCTTTCATATTCGCTATATATGCTTGGTAATCTTCCTCCCTTTGGCTTTCCTATTTGCCCTAAAAGACCCTGCAGAGTTACATAATTGCAAGACAAAATGCAGCACGAAGAGTGATTTTCCGTTTTATGCCAGACAATGATTAAGTGATCCAGTTTACAGCAATGTCAACAGCCATTAAGAAAAATCAGAGATTAGTAAGATTAGGTACTGTATAAAAACAAATGGACTAAGCAAATGAATAAATAGCTTTTAGAACCTACTGATACTGAATAATGGAATTTTATAATGAAATTAAAAACTAAGTTACCTGTAAGTAATGATGTGAGTAACACACAAACTATTGCACCGCTATGCATTCCCTGTATGCCTTCTATGGGCTGTCAGTGGCCAGTCCTTTACATTATGCATAATTACAGTGTTGACCCCTTGGGGATCACGGTCAGAGACAATCACCTTGAGCTCTTCCACTTTACAAAGAAAAGTCTAAAGCTACTCATATGATACCCTGGCCCTGCTCTCTAGAGCCTTACTAAATATTTAATAAGCCACAAGTTGTTAAAAAGTCAATTAGTGTGACCTCATAGTCCCTTTAGAAGCCTAACTACCAGTTTCTGTCATGTGATGTGGAAAGATAACTGGGATTTTGTATATGATTCAGGTACCTAACAACCTATCAAAAACTTCCTTCTCATCCTAGGCAGATTATTTAGTTTATGATTTTTAGGTTCAACATAAACAAAATAATTCAAAGAAATTCCCCACAGGTCATGTGGGCAAAAATCACTTGGGTTCAGATCCAGTGATTTTTTTAATTTGTTTTTTTATAGTTTTAATATATAATAGTGATTTAATAATGTCAATTAAGGAAATTTTGGAAAACTTTAAAAGATTATGAAGTAATTATCAGCAGTAATTTTGCCCCTTAAAATAATTGTGGTTAACATAGACATTTATTACAGTTAGTCATTCAGCAAATTTTTACATGACTTAACCATATACTGAGTGCTGTGCCAAGTGCTAGAAATACAGAGTGGGCAAAAGTTGGTTTACAGTTCTTGGTATGGGGAATAATACAATACTAAATGACAATAAAAGAATAAACCCCTGTCTTTTGTGTACTCACACCGTAAGCCTACTTTTGCCACAGTACTGCAGTGAGCAAGGACCAACGCTTGTGCTCATGAAGATAACACAGTGATAAGAAAAGAAGACACTGAACAAGCGGTTGTAAATTTGGTCTGTAGTTCTGGGGTTGCAGTTCTGGGTGCTCTGGGAGCATTAAATCAAGGAGGTAACTAGTGTGTGATTTAGAAGAGTTCACCAAAGAACTGATGCTCTGTCCTCGCAGCAGATGTAAGCTTTCATACAGGCAGAGATCTAGGCACTGTAGCTCCCAGGACATGGAAAATTTAGGTAAGAAGAAGACAACTCTTCAAATAAGTAGGCAGGATGAAAGATAAAAGAAAAAGTAAGATTGCAGGTTAACAAATTCATTTGAAGGGAAGTTCACGGTATTTTTATTTGAAAACATCTCCTTTCACTGTGAAGGGGAGGTATCTGAATCTGCTGAAAATTTAAGGAAAATTCAAAAACAGAGGTGTCAGAGTTCTAAGAAGGGAGAGAATATAAAGCAGTTGTGAATGGCTAGAGTTTGAGCTGCCAGGAAACTGATGAGTAGAGGATAGACTAGGAGAGAGTGGTAATCATACATCTACACTGACACCAGTTACACCAGGGTGTGGTTTTTCGCTCACAGGACTAGAAAGCTGAGCACAGGCAAGGAAAACGGGGTTCATCCAGGGCTGCGGTGTGGTCAAACGGACACATTAGAAGGATAAGGGACAGGACAGCATAAAGCATTTGAGGCTCATCTATTCTGCAGCAAGTATCTGTAGCTGTTTCCCTGTAACACTGAGTAGTATTCCATTGCCTGTGTGTGCTGTGTTTGGTTTATCCACCCATCAACTAACAGACACTTGGATTGTGTCCATATTCGGACTATTACAAATCATGCCACTTTAAACATCTGCGTACAAGTCTTTCCTTGGGTAGGTGTGTAGGAGTAGAATTGTTAGAACACCTGGAAAGTATATGTTTCAAGTTTTAAGAATCTGCTACATATCGTACAGCAGTGTTAACTAGAGTCTGTACCTTTTGACCCTTGTAGTTAATGCTGTTGCACAGTAAGTACATAGGAAAGTTGTTAAGAGAGTAATCTTAAGCATTCTCATCACAAGGAGAAAATTTTTCTTTTCTTTTTACTGTATCTCTATGAGATGGTGCATGTTAACAAAATCAATAGATCAATCAAACCATCATGCTGTATGTACACCTAAGTTTATACAGTGAAGTATATGTCAATGATTTCCTAATAAAACTGGAAAAACAAAAATTTTTTTAAACCTGCTGAACTCTTTTCCAGAATGACTATAGCACTTTCCATTCCCACAAGTCCACGTGAGGGCTTCACTTTCCCCACTTTTGAGCCAGCGCTTGCTATCGGCAATCTTGTGGACGGCGGCCATTCCAGCAGAAACGCAGTAATGCCTTGCAGTTCTAATCTGCACTTCTCCAATGACATTTTCGCATGTACTTGGGGACATTTCCCTACATTCTTTTCTCTGCTGGGATGGCTCCATTTTTAACTCAGTTCCTTGTTCTAGCATCCCCTCAAATAACTCTTGTTACAAAAGTTCCTATTTTCTTTAATTTATACCACAGTATAGATGCGTTTCTGTTCCTTGCTGGAAATTGCCAAAGGATTTTTCTCTTTATTTCACTTTCTTATTTTATCTTTCAGACTAATTTATGATTCTGTCAGATTCCATCCTCTTTTGTATTTGCTTTATTATCTTTGAATGAGGATAGCTTTAACCTATTATTTACCCCAAAAGGTCTGGTGAATCTCTCCCTTAAATCCCAGTGGGAAGGAAAGCTCCACAGTCTAGCAGGCTGAGCAGAGGATCTGGGGCTGTGGGAAATGTCGGCAGTTGCCTTTGGTAACCACTTCTTTGTGGAGAAGCCACAGCCACCTTTGGTATTTGTCCTCCGCGCCTTGTACTCAGTGTGACTGATGGACTCCTCCCTGACATTACTTCCCATCGATTTTGGGGGGGGCTCCACCTTATTAGTGAGAAGTCATGTCAGGCAAAAGCATGATTCCTGCTGTCTTCCTATTTGGTATGATTGTATTACTCTCGGAGCCGCATTAGAGTCACCTCCAAATATTATTGATCTATGGTAAAAATAAAAAATGGGAGAGAGAGAGAGAGAAAGAGAGAGAGCATGACCCTCACTATTGATTCTTCCTTTACCAATAGAATTTTTCTCTTACCAGGATTTTCATTTTAGGCACAGTAAATCCTTTTGACCTGCAAACTCAGGTGGTTTCCAGTGAGTAAAAATAATTTAAAGCAACGTATTTTCCCTTGTCCTGATCTCTCTATATGGCATTTTTTCATATTTCTAATATCTGTTTTCCATTCCTATCACTTTCCTATCATCTTTATAGTTTTATATCCTTTTTTCTATATTCTAAAAAAGCATTTCAAAATTGTCTTCTACATATCTTATAATTTCCTAAAATCTCTCTTGTCTTGTGGGCTCCTAATTCTGATTTTAAATCTGAAGTCATGTTTTTAATTTAAACTCGAATCCAGGTCTTCATTTCTTCATGCCTTTCAACAGGTGTCTCATCACACTGGCTTTGACCTTTCCTGATACGTTGATGAAACACTAAAAATTTAGTTAATCCCATAAACAGACTCTATCAAAATACCATGTAATTCCTACAGCAAATCTTGATCAGAAAGTTTCTGCTTCTTCTGATTTTTTAATGATTTTGCCATCCTATTTTTTTTGCAGAATCCCATGCTGGTTTTCCTCTATCTGCTCACACTGGAACTAGAAGAGGTCTACCAAGGCCTAGGTTTTCCCCCACTGCCCATGCCGTGGTTGACGTTTCTTCGATCTTAGGCATGAATGCTGCTTTATATAGCTTTACATCACAGTTCAGTGAACCAACGCCAGCTGTAGCAAGGAAGCTTCACATGTCATTCCTTCCTGGTGTTTGGGTGCACAGCTGTGACTCAGGCCAGCTTTCTCATGAGACAGTTATGCTGAGCCTGGCCTCTGCCAATTACACAGTTTGGCCCTCACTGGCTGCCTCCGGACTTCCTGCCGGGCGCCAAAGCCTGCTGTGCTGCCAGCCTCTGCCTGACTTAGTGCTGCATGGATTCTCCAAGTCAGCAAAAGGGATTCTAAATGATTTGTTCCCTTTCTATATCCCAGCTCACCTTTTCTTCTCCCAAAAATGGATATGAGTGAATTTCTACCAGCTGCTACTGTCTTGGAAAGGACAGTGATGAGTGAGCTTTAATTCTCCATCATCTTGGATTTTTTTAATGCCGCAAAACTGGAACAATTTGTGCTAAATTTATTCGCCCTAATCTCTATTGATAGTTATTTATCCAACCGCACCAACCAATCACTGACTCTCAATGCCAACACACAAAAACACCACAACACACACACACACACCACAGCATACATACGGTTACACACAACTCCACTGAAGTCAGGAACATGATAAGCTTATATCCACAATTATCATTGGGCTGGAAAATCAATGCAATTAGGCCAGAAAACAAAACCAACAGCATAAATATCTGCAAAAAATTAGGTCAAAATATTATCTTTATGTGACAGAGCTATCTGATAAATGCAAGAAAACCAATGGTAAAACTACAAGAACTGATAAAAAAAAGTTAATTGAGATCACAATTTATTGTTCAGTGAAACATGTTTAAAAACTGGATGAATATTTTGAATTTTTGGTAATGATTTGAAATAGTGTCCATCCATGTGTTTGTATGTGGCCATGTGTGCATGAGGGTGTGTGTGTGGAATGAGAATGTCAAATATCAACAGCAGGTATCTCCTTGGATGGTAAGATTACAAATGCTTATTTTCCTTATCTATATTTTCCAAATTTTCAATAGTAAAAATTCATGCATTTTTTATCATAAAAAAGATACATTTTAAAATGATGAAGTGACATATTGACTGCTAAAGTGCCCAGCTATATTAGCCATTCCTTTCCTGTGATTCCCTTGAGTAAATATTTGGGAATACACAAAGGAAGCCATTCTTGAAATTATAATTCATGTAAAAATAATTATTTTTATGAAAGTGCCTTTCACAAAGCACATCTGAAGAATAAACCCAGCCAAGCATAAGTACAACCTGAAAAATTAATACAAGAGCAAAGGACTCAAATCCTTCACAAAGACCTTGTAGGCTGCTTTATAATGAGATTCAGTTTTTAATAATAGAAAACAATTTCAGTGTCGAAATGTGTATATTAATGTCAAGTGCGAATAAGACTGGCAGCTCTGTAGAGTTATCTCCTCTGTCTTCAAGGTGCCCTTCTTCACTTGTCCCTAAATAGCCTGGGAAAATGCTACACACCCTGAGCTCTCATCAACAAATATTTATAAAGATAAATGGCAAAATAACTGTCCAAGGGTCACTCAGCTATTTTCCAGAGCAAACGTTAATGCAGTAGTAGGCACCTAATGGTAAGTTCTCTAAATACAGACTCTAACTTTAAGTTAGCAAATAGTTGTCGGACTACACCAAGCGCTCTAAGCTTTATGCATACTTTTGAGAGTGTAATTCCATAACATCCTAAGAGGTAAATATCTTTTTCCCAGGTTAGACACGAGGACACTTCGAGTCTTTAAGCCAAAGGTCTTGCTCAAAGTGAAGAGCAAGGTGCATAAAGCTGTCCCATCTAACAAACGAACAGAAGCAGGTGGGGCAACTATTAGTGATACCACAAGAGAAGTTTTATTTAAGTTAGAATGAATGGAAGTGGTGGGTGTCTTTACTAAACAAGGCCAGAGGACTATGCTAGACCCACTGGTGTTTACAAAGTACAGGCCCTGCTTTTACCTTCATGGTGCTTACAGTCTAGCAGGAAAGACAAGCATGAAGTGGACAATCTAATTAGAACTTATTTTAAATAGTAAAAAAGGCCCATAACACAGAAGCATAAGTGAACAGGAGCTGCCCAGGTAAAGAGGGGAGGTTAAGATCCCTCTAGGGAGATGGCACAGCCTATGTGAAGGACCCGAGACAAGACAAAGCCCCGAAAGTCCTAGGGAATGAACGGGAGCCAGCCTGTGTGAGAGGAGTGACTGAAAGCAGAGAGCAGCAGCGGGTGAAGCTGGAGGAGCAGGCAGGGCCACATCACCATGAACTTGTAAGGTATCTATAGAATTATTATCTTTAACCAAGGAGCAAATTGAAGCCAAAACTATGGTTTCAAATAAGGGAGCGGCACAACACAATTTTTTTTGTTAAAGGCGGCACTGCTGTCTACTGTGAAGACGGGGCTGGAGGGAGGGACGGTGAACTCGGTGAACCGTGGGTAACTCACAAGTGCTGCCCTCTACTTTCCTTCTCAGTTAACAAGTCCCCAGAGTTCCCTCAGCTTATTTCCCCTGGGACATTCTCAGCCTTATAGTTTGAATGGGATCATCTCCCCTGAACTCAGAGGGTGAGCCCCCACTCCGCAGAACCCATCACTCTGTGATGAGCGTGTGATCCACACTTGGTAAATGAGATGCGAGAAGGTCTTTTTCAAGACTTCTAGGAAAGAGGCTTTGTCGCCATTCTGAGAGCTGCTGGGAGAAATGTTTTCTCTTTCTGAAGATTATGAACAAAAGCGTGAGGACCTCCTGGCAGCCCCCTCATGTGACAGGGTGGCCCGGTTTGAGCAGGGAGATAACGTAGCAGAAAGTAGACAGGAAACACTGAAAGAAACCAGAATAAGGGGAACACTGTCGACATTCCCAATCAACTCTTGCCCAAAGACTACCACAACTCTGGCCTTTTCAGTTATAAAAGTCAATAAAAGCCCTGGCTGGCATAGCTCAGTGGATTGAGTGCGGGCTGTGAACCAAAGTGTCACAGGTTCGATTCCCAGTCAGGGCACATGCCTAGGTTGCAGGCCGTGACCCCCAGCAACCGCACATTGATGTCTCTCTCTCTCTCTCCTCTCTCTCTCTCTCTCTCTCTCTCTCCTCTTTCTCCCTCCCTTCCCTCTCTAAAAATAAATAAATAAATAAAATCTTTTTTAAAAGCCAGTAAAAGTCCTTTATTGTTTAAACTGTTTTCTATTATTTGTCACCAAAAGATTCTTCGTGGAGATATCTCTAAAGAGGCTACAATCCAGGAAAGAGATTCCGTTAGCATGGGCTAGGGTTGTAGCATTGAACATGGATAAATGTGATGAATGGGAGGTTTATTTAAGAAATATACTCAGCAGAATCGGTAATGAGAGGTTTCAGACAGGAAAAGGCATCAAGGAGGGTTGCCAGGTTTCTGGGTGGTGAAGACCAGTGGTATTTCCTGGATTCAGGATATAAAGAGACAGCAGGCTTCAGGCTGGGTTTAGGGCTGGGAGAGACTAGCACAGTTTTGCACGCATGAGTCTGAGGATCCTGTGAGCTATCCTAGTGGAAATGCCAGGGGCAGTTGGACATACAAGGCATATAGGAAAGGAGTAATAAAACAGTACTGCTTTAGCTTTTTCTGCCTCATTTCTCTCTCCTTCAAGCAAATGTAAAAGAGTAAGTCTACAATCTCTTATATATAGCCTATTTCAGCCTCTGTAAGGAGAGTCAGAAGAATGACAAGAAAAAAATGCAGGAAGAAATTATCTGTTTAACAAAAGAGGTGAAGGAGTCTTTCCATTCTGTAGAAAATGATAGAAATGCTAAGGAAAGGGACATTTGGGTGTGAGCCAAAACATCTTCAGTGGAAGGCAAAAAAGTAAACCCTGAAAAATTATGAAATGATGGTCCAAGAGAGAGAAGAGTTCCACCTAGTAACAATGTAAAGAAGTCTTTCTAGTCCGTTAAAATACTACGATACATGTGAGGTCTGAACTTGGCCAGGCAGAGGTAAAAAAAGTGCCGGGCCCAGCCTTGTTGGTTGAAGAAAGGTCCGTGCGAATCCTGGGGAAGCAGACTTCATATATTCGTATATAGTGGGAGGAGAAGATTAAATCCCACAGATGGACAGCCACAGATCCAGGGGTGTCTATAGTTTGTTTTGCTTTATTTTTATTTTTATTTCTTTTCTTTCTTTCTTTCTTTCTTTTTTTTGTATCTTAAGACTAGACATTTTGATGTGGACAGTGAAAAGGAATGCATTTGAGTACATAACTTGAGGACATTGTATTTGCGTACAGTAAATGGTGTTGGGAAAATTGGACAGATGTGTGACATTGAAAAACTATTGTTTTCTAATCATCAGAGAAATGCAAATTAAAACCACAATGAGATATCATCTTATACCTGTCAGAATGCCTATCATCAATAAATCAATGAACAGCAAGTGCTGGTGAGGATGTGGAGAAAGGGGAACCCTTTGCACTGTTGGTAGGAATGCAGACTGGTGCGACCACTGTGGAAAGCAGTATGGAGATCATTTAAAAAATTAAAAATGGAACTGCCTTTTAACCTAGTGATCCCACTTTTGGGAATATATACAACGGAACCCAAAACACTAATTCAAAAGAACATAAGCACCCCTATGTTCATTGGAACATTATTTACAATCGCCAAGATATGGAAGCAGCCCAAGTGTCCATCAATAGATGAGTAATAAAACAACTATAGGACATTTTACTTGTAAACGGAATTCTACTTACTTGTAAAAAAGAAGAAAATTTTACCCTTTGCAACAGTATGGATGGAACTGGAGAGTGTTATGCTAAGTGAAATAAGCCATAAAGAGAAAGACAGATACCGTATGGTTTCACACTTATGTGGAATCTATTAATGAACAAACTGATCCAACAAGCAAAATAGAGACAGACCATAGATGGTGATCAGATGACAGCTCTTGGGGGGGGGGGGCAGGTTAGGGGGGGAGGGATTGAACCAAAAGGAAAAAGGACTGTGGACATGGACAACAGTGTGGTGATTGCTGGGGGGAGGGGAGTATAAGGGGATTAATTGGTAATGGGAAAAACTCAATAAAGATTAAATTAAAATATCCTGACATATTTCATTTTAAAATGTTTTATTAATGGTATATGTATCTATAGTTACATTTGTGATTGCCTAGGAGACTGTGTATTTGACTCACAGTTACTGTTCAAGTGCCAACTCTTGCTTCCAACCCCTGCAGGTCTGAGCCAGGGCTGGGAGGCTATTTGTGACTTTTTCCTGGGGTTCTGGTCCCATTCTCCCCAGCCAGATTATGCTCTTTTCCTTCCTTTATTTTGTCTTCATCTCTTCTCTCTGTAGCAGAAGTGTTTTGAATCTTCTTTCCTGGTTTCTCCTAATTCAGATTATTCTGTTTTCCTCTTTTCTATTTTCCTTTGGATTTTATTCACCAAAAAATTCAGAAAGGGTGGGGTAGGCGAAACCCATATTATTAATCCAAAAGCCCCCAATCTTGTGCTTCAAATCTAAGAACAATAAACAAAACAAAATTATTTTAAAAATATTGAATTTACATTTGAGATAGCATTTCTAAAAGTCAGGTATTAGCTTTTGAAATTTTCATGTGGTAAAGTCTCTGCCACAGGGAGGCAATACCACTGAACTACTTTGCCAGGAGCTGAAAATGTCTCAATGGTTGGCTCCTTGTGCAGCTGAGGTACTGACAGCGCAGGTCTCAGTGCCAAACCTTGGGCTATGACGGCATTTTAATAGTGAAGACTTTTATGTAAGTGCAGTAGAACCCTTCTGTTAACGCTGGTAATTGGAATAGGATGCACACTTTTGTTTAAGACAACTAGAGTTCCACCTGCTCTTATTTTGTGTGGGTAGCATTGTGAGATCATTGGGAGACACATTCTGAATCTTGTGTGTGCTTATTGTTAAGGCCTGAAATACTTGGGGAACATACAAGTAAAACCCTCATAAAACTGCGACCACACCAGCAATCAACTGCAAACACCAAGAATGCTCAGAGCTTGTGCTGACAGCACTCTACCACCCGTACGGTTCACCTTCTGAATAGCCCGAAGAGCAGAGGTCCCACTTCAGGGTCCCTTCTCCTCAGGTCTCTTCCTTTTTCCTTTTCTGTCTCTCAGCCTCCTTCCCCTGGGGTCTTACTTTCTTCAGCTGGTGCTCTTCATAGACAATCCAGAATTCTAATTCTAAATTCCCATCCTGGGAAAGGATGAGGATCTTTCTGGCTCGGGGATCTGAGGTCCTTTGCGGGTAAGACCATCAGCTTGACAAACCTTTCTTGGGCAAGACAGACTCTTTTTTGATAATGCAAATGTACCGATTAGTGAAAGGCAGATCCTGTCTGCCCCCAGGAGAGGCTGTCTGGAGGGGTGGAGGAGTTGGAGGTCCTTCCTATCACATGTTTCAGTAGTATGGGCCATTATGACAGCAATTTTACAGAGCATAGCAAAGCTGACTGAATGAGTATGTCACCCATGGGTCTCTGAACCATGGTAATAAATTGGTTTTCCCACAGCCGATGGATAAACCGCCTGGACCAAAAGTCCCAGGGCTACCTTTCTCTCTAAGCCTCTGTGTCCCTGAATGGCCTCGGGCAAAATGCATTAGCTTCTCCCTCTGTTAAAGGAAGGTGCCCTGTGTGGTCTCCTCCACTGCAGAGGCTATTGGGAAGATGAATGTGAAAGCGTCTGTAAAGAGGCGCTCAGCCTTCCCAGAAGGGCGCTGTTGTAATGACAAGGTGTTATTATCACCACTCCTGTTAGGTGCGTGGAGATTGCGATGGCTGGAATAGCTGCTGCGCCAGTCTTTTATCTTCGCCTTAATGCTTCCTGTCTCCCCTACAGCCTTAAGCAAATAAAGACTATTTTCCAAGTCAGGCTGCCTTCCAAGGAGTCAGGGCTGACTCTTGCCTTATATATACCCTGAACCTGGCCTCTTTTTGGTGGGCTGTGTGGTAAAGTGGTTTCTTTTCATGGCTAGACAGCCCCAGCCACACTGCTGTCCAGCTCGGTGACCTTGGGCCTGTTATTTAACCACTCTAAGGCTCTGTGTCTTCACCAATAAAATTGGGTCATTTATAACTATTGTGTGGATTACCTGAGATTAGTTCCTCAAAATTTCTGGCAATCAGATGGTGCTCCATAAATGTTAGTGTTTTGAAATTTAATGTTCTTTTATTCTCTCATTTTTTTTGGCCTGGGTATTTCTATCCCAGCATCTTGTTCAGGGTAGCAACTGATATTTTGGGTGCTTCGAAATAATGGCATCATTATTCTGGAGGATTTCATTTTGAACCAGGTATCTTCATTCTCAAAGTTCTCAAAGCAATGTGAACAAACCAAAGGTATAAAAGCATCTACTTCGTGACATTTACTGTCAAGAGCTTGTGAACCCTTACATGCTCTAAACAGAAAGTGGGAGCTACCAGAGCTGGCCCACAGTGACAAGGGGCTGTGCAAAGCCTCGGTGGCCCAAAAAGCTGACAATTTGAAGCTAACTGTGGAGTGTGATGATGCCAAATATGAACAGACACTCGGGAATATATTTGCCCTGGATCACCAAAATCTCAGGAGTCTGCAGAGGTTTTAGGAGAGTTTTCTCTTAGGAAGTTTTTTGCTATTTTACTCTCCAGATTTCTTTTTTGCTATGGATGGAACATGATACAGCCATGGAATCTGCAAGCTGGGCTCTGTGGACAGGGAGGGTTTCCCCCATGCGGAGAGGTTTGTGAGGCTTCCGAGAGCTTAGCTATTTGACAGCTTTATGCCTTCAGATTTCATTGAAAAGTCGCTGTTTCTGCTGCATGTGTTATTTCACGGTGGTTTAGAAGCCCGCTTGGCCTCTGACTAGCTGGGTGACCTGTCGAGTTACTTAGCCCATGAGTGTCAGTTTCCCTGTCTGTGCAATGGGGATAGTGATACAACCTCACAGTATTTTTGTGAAATTGTGGGAATGTGCATTAAGTCCCTACATTGGTATTTGACATGTAGAAGGCACATTGATACATTTTAGTTATTACTTTTAATAAAAAATACTGAAAAGTAATCTTTGTGGTAGGCAGAACAATGGACCCTCCACAAAGATGTTTACATCCTGCTCCTTGGAACTTGCACATATGTTATGCACCATGGAAAAGGCACTTTGCAGATCTGATTAAGGACCTTGAGATGAGAGGTTATCCTGGATCATCACGGTGGGTCTAATCTAATCACATGAGTCCTTAAGAGGAACCTTTTCCTGTTGTGCTCAGAGAAAAGAAGGTAAGACCAGAAACAGAGTCAGATAGGGTCCAGAAGCCAAGGAACGCAGGCAGTCTCGGAAGCTAGAAAAGAAAGGAACCACATTCTCTCCTAGAGACTCTGGTGGAAGGAACCAGCCCTCCAACACCTCCCTTTAGCCCAGTGAGAGCCCCTGTCAGATTGCTAACCTGTAGAACTGTGAGAGAATTTATGTTTTCAGTCCATGTGTCTGTGATAATTTCTTACAGAGCAACAATGGAAAACTAATACATGATTAAAGGGAATGTCAAGCAGTTGTGCAGTTATAGAGAGGATGAGGGCCATGGTGCTCTGTATTTGAGCAAACTATTATGGTATGTGCTAAATTCCAGTCCTCTTGAGCTTGGTTAGAATGTTTGAAAGTACCAGTTTTTCTTCTGAGCAGGAGATGTGGCTTGCTTCACAAGAACTGAAATACTTTGTTATACTCCAAAGAATTTGTGTAGCTTGGAAAAGTTACATTATTTACATTTGAAATTTTGAATTGCCATAATCGCACAAATCCCTCATTTCCTCTCTGAATAAACAGTAATAGGACTTTGCCATACCAGTCATTTCACAGGTGAAAGAACCTAGAAGTTAGAATCAGAGATGTGGGTCTGCGTGCCACCGCCCTGGGAGAATAAATCATGTGATCTCCAAAATGGATCTGTGGTGTAAGGATGATCACACCTGGTTTATCTACCCATCGTGTGGGTCAGGAGGAAGATGTGAATAAAGGCAGAATGAGAACGGGCTCACTATACAATGTTAGGTGTAATTTCTATTATGTTTGTTGTTGTCATCATCATGTTGTGATAGAATCATGGCATGTTAGATCATGAAAGGACACTAGAGATCATTTGGTCCATTGGCCTTGGAACTCAGGTCAAAAGAGGTTAAATAACTTGAAAATGGGGTGTGTGGTTTTTTTTTTGGCTCCCTAGTGTCCAGCCTCTGACATGGCCTGGATCATCACTGGGCGATGGGCCAGGGTGGGAACGAGATCTCCCTTGAATGGGGTGGGGGGGATACAGCTGTAAGAACTGAGGGATCCGGCTCTAGGAGTTGGTGATGGGTTGGGAGGGATTGGCCATGGAAGAGGATATCCAGGGGCACCCCAGGAATTTGGAGAGGTAGCAGGGCAGGGTGGGGAGAAGTGACATCGTGCCAAGAGATGGCCTTACAGTTAGTGAAAGTAGAAATGTAACTTCTAGCTTCTAACTAAAGTCTGTGTATTTTTTCCAATTATCATTATTTGGGGGGAGAGGGAGGAGAGGAAACTGCCTTATATGTGGTTCTTCTACTGATTCCTCCCCTAACTTTTGGGAGGAACCCAAGATGCACTTATTTTCAATTCTGCTTAAAGATTAAGGTATTGCAGTCAAGTTCCAGTGAATGACCTTCTTCAGCATGTGATTGGCTCACATTCCCAAACCTGAATCTGTAACCTTTGGTCCTGAGAGTTTCTGCTTTAATATCCAGACTTGTCATGGATAGTCAGGCAAACGAAACAAAACCTTTACAAGGCAATAACAATTCTAAATTCATCTCTGTCTCCCAAGATCTCCTCAATGTATACGTACTCACACAAACCTGCACTTACACATGCTGCACATGCCATACGGTTACATATACACCACTCATACCACACTCACCACACATGTACACACACTCACACTCACATACACACACACACACACACAAAGAATTATGGTAGCGGTGGCTTCAGGATCTGTTGTGTGTTTTGGTTTTCACTAGATATACTGAGTTTTATCTCAATATATGGTATATAGAAATGCGACATATTAAATATATTTTCTAGATTGTATTCAATGGCCATCTGCAAAAGCAAAATTTGTTGGAAGATGAAAGAATGAATTGACTACCCCTAAGTTAAAACCTAATGGTAACAGTCCTTTATAGTTTTACAAGAATATAGAAATGGGAGGGTTTTCGTCTTCGCCAGTGCCTTGTACCCCCAGCAGCCTGTGTGAGGGGAGGGAGGAGTCTCTCTTCCTGCCCCACAGGAGGCGCTCGGAGAGGCAGGGTGGAGTGGCCGAGGTCAGAGTCGGGTCTCAAGGGAAGGACGGCTGACAACTTCTCTGTAACCACGCAGCTGCTTCCCTCATCTGGTTGCTGAAGAACCACAGCAATAAGGACTCTTTAAATGGGGTTTAAAAATTGCTTTTAAATATGGATTATATATGGATTATTTCCCCATTCTGTGTTAAACAAGTTTGTTAGGCAGAATTTCAAAACTTGGAAAAATAGATAAGAGAATATTACCCTTCAAGATGACTCTTATTAACATTTTAGGTGTATTTCTTTCAAAATATTTTTTATGCATAGAACTTCCTTGTCATTTTGTTTAGCTAATAGGTGAATATTGAATTATAATTTTTCTTAATTTTTTCAAGAAGCATTTTGTCATATATTTTCTTGATATATTAGCTTTAACATCTTATTTAATGGTTGCAAGGTACTCCATCATCAGGCTGTACCATAAATTCTTAGCAATTTCTGTTTTAGGATCTAGGCTGTTTTCAATTTTTTGCATTTCCACATTTAATTTAATTTTTCAGGTAGATGTCAAGAATTGGGATTATCAGATAAAGCAAATTGGACATATATTACCATATGTCTTTCTAAAACTGTCCTATCAGTCTATCTTTTCTGTGGTAGAAATGAAATCTACTTAAAATGGAATATTGTTCTTAAAAGACCTTCAGGCACAGGGAATTCTTTTCAGCCTCTAGACACATTTATTTATTTAAAAATTATTTTATTGTTGTTCAATTATAGTTGTCTGCATTTACTCCCCACCACTCCCCCACCACCCCAGTCATCCTCATCCCCATCCCCTGCTTCCACCCCTCCTTGGTTTTGTCCATGTGTCCTTCATAATTGTTCCTGAAAACCCTTCCCCCCTTTCCCCTCATTATGCCCTCCCACCTCCCCTCTGGTTACTGTCAGTTTGTTCTTAATTTCAATGTCTCTGGTTATATTTTGCTTGCTTGTTTGTTTTGTTAATTAGGTTCTAGTTAAAGCTTAGATCATACGGCATTTGTCCCTCACCGCCTGGCTTATTTCACTTAGCATAATGCTCTCCAGTTTCATCCATGCTGTCACAAAGGGTAGGAGCTCCTTCTTTCTCTCTGCTGCATAGTATTTCATTGTGTAAATGTAGCATAGTTTTTTGATCTGTTTACTGATGGGCACACAAATCCATGAAACACAGAGAGTCCCAATCACAAGGAACCCAAAGAGGCACGGGGAACTTCTGACTGCCTGCCACCCTCCACAGGACCCAGCATCTGGCTGTGTTGCTCAGCTCCCTCACTCCTCCAGCCCCAATTTCAGCCTTTCACTGCCCACCCAGCCTCAAAGTTCCACTAATTTATAAGGCACAGCAGTTTGGTTTTGCTCTCTCTTTATATTATAAGCCCTCGGGACCTCATCTTTGTCCCAAAATGGTTCATCAAAGTATTTTCCTGAACAAAGTTCCCTTCCCATGAAAGGCTCTGGAGCCTGCTGTGAAGATAATGATTTCGACACCCTCTATCACTCACGGATGCTGGAAAAACACCTGTTTATTAGTTTGCTTGAAAAACATCTATGTACTTACTCGCTTTTTATTTAGACTGATGGATTTCAGGATCCTGATCAGGATGAACTTTCTAGGTGTGATAGGTGCCCCAAAGAGAGAGTGGCTTGCAGGAAGTGATGAGTTCTCTGCAACTGGAGATGTCCAAACAGGGGCTGAAGATCATCTGACAGGATAATTGTAAATGGAATTCAAGCAACAGCTGCCTATCAAGTCAGAATAGATGAACTTGAAGATCTCTGTGAGTCAGGGAATCTGTAAATTTCAACTTATTTTTTAAAATATTTTATTTATTTATTTTTAGAGAGGGAAGGGAGGGAGATAGAGAGAGAGAGAAACATCAATGTGCGGTTACTGGGGGTCATGGCCTGCAACCCAGGCATGTACCCTGACTGGGAATCAAACCTGCCACACTTTGGTTCACAGCCCATGCCCAATCCACTGAGCTATATCAGCCAGGTCAACTTCTTTATATATTAAAACACTTATTAATGGTCCTTTTTTAAGGACTTGTCCTTTAATAACATGTAAGCATAAAGTGCTGGGTTCATGGGTTGCACACCCATGTTAATGTTGCTTCCCCCCGTGATTCAGGGTGATTAGCTCCCTCCGGCAAGGTTCCTCCCAGTGGCATCCTTCTAGGCAATTTTTCTACCTCTGAGATATTTCAGCCCTCTTGCTATTTTAGGAATACACTGCTAAGTTACACAGGGTTTTGCTGACACAAGGGCCATGACACCTTGCCAGGAGGAATTCTCCACGAATGGAGTAAATGAAGAGAGAGTGCCTGTGAAATGTGTCAGTGCAGCTCAGCTGCTCTTCCCCCAGTGCACCACTGCTGGAGGCGGAGGGTCCCTGACATTCAGGACCAGAAGATGCTTTTCATTTCTGAAGTTAGTGATATCAGAAGAGTGCCGATGCCCCGAGTGGCCCAGTCTTGGAGGGGCTGGTATGGTAGCCAGCTCACGTCTACCAGCGAGTCACCTTCACTGGATACTCCCATCACCACCCCTTTCATTTTGACATCATGTTGCTGTTCAGAGTGGCTAAGGAACACACCACCCTACCTTAACTACTCCACTTTTCTCAGAAACAGTCTTCTAGGCCCTCACCATAATAAGACAAAAATAATAACATTGCAAAGAACTTTGGGTGATATAAAAACTGGTACCTAAAATGTGTCAAAAGTAGGATACACAGCTCGTCCCAACAAGTTTACTTCTTGTTAAGAAAATAATGAGAGAGGTGTGCAAACATGCCCCACTGCAACACTTTATGATGTCCAAAATCCGGAACTCAGATATGAGACCATGTTAAATGAGGAACATCCATACCTAAGAGTCATGTTGTAGAAAAATGTTTAGAGGTATAGAGATGTGTATGATACATTGTTCAACAGGCTATGAAGTAATTAACATTTTTTTTGTTAAAAATATGCATGTATTTTTAAAGATTGTGTTTGACATAGGTCTAATAATAATAGTTAATATTTACTGAGTGAATATTGTACGTCAGGCACTGTTCAAATTGCTTTACATGTATTATTTAATCATTAACAAAACTCTCTGAGGTACTATTACTGCCCCCATTTTACAGATGAGGAAACTGAGGCACAGAAAGCTTGGATAAGTTGCTTAAGACTAGTAGGCAGGACTGGGATTTAATTGGGTAAAACTTTTGCTCTAAAACCTAAGCTGTTAACCACAATGAACACTGCTTCCAGCAGACTACAAAGGAGATAACCTCAGAAAGCTGAATGCAATTACATATGGTTGTTAAGATTATAGATGATATTTTTCTAAGCATTTATAAAGAAAATAATAATACTTATTGTAAAATAACATAAAAATAAAGAATCCTGAACCTTAAGTAGCAGCTTTCTAATTAATGTTTCTGTTCAGCCAACATTAATTTGGCTAGCAAAATAAATAAGACATGGTTTTGCTTTGTGGATCAATCACCATTTGGAATTAACTACTTAGCTTTGAGCCAATCAGCTCACTGTCCCACCGAGGAGAGGTCGGGAGAGCAGAACCAAAGCTCCTAATTTTCTCTACAGGACCAGTTTTAATTGGTCTCAAACCAATGTTGACCTAGGCTGTTGATATTTACCAATCGTATTCCTTTCCTCTGTTGAAGTTCTCAGACTTGGAGAAGGTTGACCCTAGAGCAGTGTTTCTTAGCTTGGGTGATTTTGTTCCCTGGCAAACATTTGACAATGTCCGGAGACCTTTTTTAGTGTTACAACTGGGGTTGGCGTGTTGCCACTAGCACCTGCGGGTAGTGGGAGCTCAAGGAGGTGATGCATAGGATGGCTCCTTGCTACGCCAAAGGAGTCATTATCTGACCCCAACGTCAATTGTGTGGTGATTAAGACACCCCCTCCTAGGGATGTCAGAGGTCATCCAGTCCCAATTCCTGCCCTGCCGGTGCTACAGTACAAAACTGACTCCAAGCTGCTGTGACTTTGCTAAACTCACCACTCTTTTCTTTCAGGCAGAATTCAGGAAGATGTTCCTAAATACACATTCTGGATCCATGAGGAAATGTGGGCAATGAAAAGAACTTGGGCTTTGCAGTTGGACAGACCAGACAGACCAGACAGACCACACAGGCCTGCGGTGGGAACCCAGCTCCGCCACTGACTAAGCTGTGTGGCTGTGGGCAACGTCTTTAACTGTCTGAATTGCAGTTTTCTCATCTAAAAACTGAGGACAACAGTATCAATTTCCCAGGGGTGTTGTGCAGACTTTATGAAATAGTGCTTCTAAAGTATCTGTTACAGTACCCTAATATAGTAGGTACTTACTAAATGTTTATTTCTTTTCCAATTTATGTAGAAGTGATCCATTATGCACAAGTTAGGTTCTTGAAAGTTGGTATTGTGCCACATCAACTATTACGGGTCTGGCTGCTTATGAGTCAATGTCTTTTTCTCTGTCTGGGAAATCACCAGCTTTGTGTGTACTCATTGCTGCTGGGGACATGGCAATGGACTTTGCCTGCTTACTGCTAACAGCAAATTCGCTATTTGTTGTAGCAACTTATTTTGGAGCTGCATTTGTCTCCTGCTTTTCTTCCTTCTACATCTCTGTTAGGTAACTGGCATAGATAGTACTGAACATTGTAGTAATAATGATGATAATAATAATAATAGTCACAACAATAGCTAAGGCATATAATGTACCTTTTAAATGGGAGGCATTGTTCTTAATACTTTATACATAAACAACTCACCTCATCTTTATTGTAACCCTAAGAGGGAGACCATGGTAAGCAAATGATGGCTCCCCCAAATCCCTGTGTCCAAATCCCTGGGACCTTCAAATATGCTGCCTCACTGGTGTAAGGGACTTTCCAGAGGTGATTAGCTCAAGGGCCTTGAGATGAGAGGATCATCCCAGATTATCTGGGCAGGTCCAATCTAATCACACAGATCCTTAAAAATATAAAACCTTTCCCTGCTGTGGTTCAAGAAGGATAGAAGTAGGGTCAGAGAGATACTACGCTACAGGCTTTGAAGATGAACGGGGTGAGGGGGCACTAGCCAAGCAATGTAAGCAGCTTCTAGGAGCTGAATAAGGTAAGGAAATTGATTCTCTTCCAGATCTCCAGGAGGATCTAACCCTTCCCATTTCTTGATTAGCCTAGTGAGACCCACTTCCGATTTCTGACCTCTGGAAGAGTAGTATAATAAATTTGTGTTTATTTAAACCACTACATTTATAGTAATCTATTACAGCCACAACAGGAGTCAATTCAGAGGATGATTCCAATCTTATAGGTGAGGAGGAAGGGGAAGAAGCTAGCCAGGGTTGGCACAGTAACACCCGGAGCCCAACCCTGCTGATCTGATTCCAGAACTCATGCCCCTAACCACTGCATTGTCCTGCCTGTGAGAAAAGGGGGCCTGGCCCCGACTGTCCGTCCCACCCATGATGATGCAACAGAAGTGAAGTCGGTGAGCTGCTGCTGGTTGTTGGCTCAGGAGGGAAACAGGTACTCATTTGAGCTCCTAGACTTTGTCATACCAAACTTCTAAATCCTGCCGAGAGCCTAGAGCCTGCATTAAAAGTCATCCTGACAATGTGAACTTAAATTCCTGTTTACTTATCTTTGCCAATGGGTGTTTTTTTGTTGTTATTTCTTTAAATTTTATAATCTCTTCATAGTTTACAAAATGCATTAGTATTTGTTACTTATTTGATTCTCATGATACTCCTGTGTGGTAGACAAGGTAGATGGCACTGAAGCTCAGAAAGTTCATTTTGCAGCTAAGACCATACGCCTAATAAGGGCCAAAGCAGGAGTCCTAGAGTTTCTTTTCAAATCTACAGCTACATACAATACATCCTGTTTTGATATTGACAGATTTTGTTCAAAGCTATAAATAAATGTATTATACTTTCATTTATATTGAGAGCAGCCTCCCCCGTTTAGAAATTATTACTCCGAGAGTCTGGTAATGATGCACGAGTGACTTCAGCAGCATATCTATCACTTTCAGTTACAATCCCTGCACAATACATCTCAACATCAAAGACAAATACAATCCAATTTTTCTCTTGGCTTTTGTTTGTCATTTTCTAGTGAGTTAGTCATTATCTTCAGCCTTTAGTCTGTGGCTATTGCATAAAACCACTGTGTTTAGAATAATACTCAAACTATCTTGTGCAACTGGATTGAAATCAGTTTTGCGTATCTATGACAGGCAAACCCAGAGCACTGAGAAAAGAAAATTCTGGTCGGATGTAATTTTGTTTTCAATTTGAAAATCTAGCCTGTGGGTATTAAAACTTCAATGATTGGAGATCTTAGATCATAAAATAACTATGGACCTGTATCAGCTACTTAATTAATATATTAAAAATCTTCTACAAAGGCTTGCATTGCCAGGAACTGTAGCAGGAATGAGGGAGAATCCAAAAATGAATTAGACTTAGTTCCCACTTTCAAAAAGCTCTCAGAATTCCAGTGGATTGCAGACCCATACAACATAAACCTCAAGGCAACTGAGTCTTAAAGGATCCATAAGTCTTTTGCAGGTAGAAAGTAGGCCAAGAATAAGGGTGGTGCAATCCAAGGCAAAGAATTTTCAGGAATTGCAAATGGAGGCTAAAAAGTGTGTGTGTGTGTGTGTGTGTGTGTGTGTGTGAGAGAGATAGAGAGAGAGAGAAAGAGAGAGAGAGAGAGCGAGAGAGAGAGAGAGAGAGATGTTGTGTGGCCATGCTAGGGAGTGTGGGTGTGTTCAAGAGGGTAATAGGAATCACTGAAATGTCATAAGCAGAAACAGGTAAAATTTTAAAGAAAATTTTAAATGTGTCACTTTGGTTGCTATGTGGAGGATCAGTAATTAGGGTCATTGTTTTAGTTAAGGTAAGTAAAGCTACGGGCCTGAACTGAGATCAGGAAGTGAGAATAGGGGAAAAAGAGGTGGAATTGTGGGGTGGCTTAGAAGTGAATGATTGGATGGAGACAGTATTGAAGGAATTATTTTTAATTCTGTGTCATTAATTTTTCTGAAAAGATATTTTATATAAGTACAATTTATTTGGTGTCCACATGGTTTAGATTTTATTTAGTTATTCATTCAGCAAGCATTTATTGAGTAGCTGTCTAAAAAAATAAACCCAATGTTTTAAGCATTGTGGGACTGTACATATTGTATGTATTTTATATATTAGTTGGTCTTGACCCTATGAAGCTGATAGTGTAGTAGAACTTATTTAAGGATCCTGGAAATACTGCTTTATGCTTAAGTTATGTTTCCAAATACATTCCTCAAATCTCGATAGGAATTGCATTGAATCTATCTATTGCTTTGGATAGTATGGACATTTTAATGATATTAATTCATCCTATCCATAAACACGGCATGTGCTTCCACTTATTTGCATCTTCTTCAATTTCTTTCTTCAGTGTCTTATAATTTTCCAAGTACAGTTCTTGTACAATATTAGTTAGGTTTATTCCTAGGTATTTGATTCTTTTTGAAGAAATTGTGAATGGGATTGTTTTCTTAATTTCCCTTTCTGTTAGTTCATAACTGGGAAACAGAAATGCAACTGATTTCTGGATATTAATGTTGTATCCTACTACTTTGCTAAATTCATTTCTAAGTTCTAGTAGTTTCTTGGTGGAATATTTTCTGTTCTCTATGTACAGTATAATATCACCTGCAAATAAAGACAGTTTAACTTCTTCCTTTCCAATTTGGATTCATTTATTTCTTCTTCTTGTCTGATTGCTGTGGGTGGGACTTCAAAGTATTATATTGAGTAAGAAAGTTGAAAGCAAACATCCCTGTCTTGTTCCTGATGTTAAGGAGAATGCTTGTAGCTTCTGCCCTTAGGTGTGTTTGTCATATAGGCCTTTAGCAGTGGGTTTGTCATATAGCCTTTACTATGTTTAGGTATGTTTCCTCTATCCCCACTTTGCTGAGAGTTTTTTATCATAAATGGGTGCTGGATTTATCAAAAGCTCTCTCTGCATCTATTGATATGAACGTGTGGTTTTTATCCTTCATTTTGTTTATATGGTGAATCACATTTATTGATTTGAAATGTACCAACCTTGCATTCCTCAAATAAATACCATGGTGTATGATCGTTTTGATGCATTGCTGTATTTAGTTTGCTAGTATTTTGTTGAGGACTTTAATATCTACCATATTTTTCAGACCATAAGTCACACCTAGGCTTTAGAGGAAAATAGAAAAAAAATTTGAAGCAAAAAATGTAGTAAAATACTTAACATAAATAACATAATATTTCACCAATGTAAATGTAAACAGAACTCAACAGCAGGATTAACAACCATTATTCCTCCCAAATTGGGGTGAGGAGTACATCTTATAGTCTGAAAAATACTGTATGTTCATCAGGGATATTGGCCTATAATTTTCTTTCTTTGTTGTGTCTTTATCAAGTTTAGGAATTAGGATAATGCTGGCCTCATAAAATAAGTTTAGGAACCTTCCCTCCTCTTGAATTTTATGAAGTAGTTTGAGCAGGACAGGTGTTAGTTCTCAGAATGTTTGGTTAAATTCACCTGTGATGCCATCTGGTCCAGGGCTTTTGTTGGGAATTTTTGAGTACTGCTTCAAATAATTAGGTGTAATTTGTCTATTCAGATTAAAGAATCATGACAAAGTAGGATTTATTCCAGAAATGAATGCAATTATGGGCCAATAGTAGAAAATCTGTAACTCATCAATTTAACAGGTCAAAGGAGAAAAACCACCTAATTTCCTCAATTGATATATTTTTAAAAGCAATTGATAAACTTTTAAATTTATGACCTGACCTAGAAATAAAACAATATCCCTCAGTATGAAATAGAATCTCTATAGGCAAATTAATTGGCAACATAATACTTAAATATTTTAAAACACTATGGGCATTTTTATTAACACAAAGGATGACACCAGCCTGCGAACCAAAGACTCGCTGGTTTGATTCCCAGTCAGGGCACATGCCTGGGATGCAGGCCAGGTCCCCAGTAGGGGGCACAGGAGAGGCAACCACACATAGATGTTTCTCTCCCTCTCTTTCTCCCTCCCTTCCCCTCTGTCTAAAAATAAATAAAATCATTTTTAAAAAAGAATGGAACAAATATGACCACCATCACAACTAATATTTTAACATCCTTCTGGTAGTTCTAGACAATTAAATAAGACCTCTTAAGTTAAAAAGAAGTATAAATATCAGGTAAGAGGAGGAAATTTTATCCCTACTTCTACATAATAAAATATCTGAAAAAATCTAAGACAATCACTTAACGTAAATATTGGAAATAAATGATACATTTCATATATGCCAGTTATATCCATATTCTCCCCAGTCCAAACTCAGTCATATTGAGAAACCCCAAAGGAAAATGAAGCAAAAGAACACTAGACATGAACATTTCAGGAAACACAAAGATACCACAAGAGCACCCGGTTCTCTATCTCACAACTTCCCAAACTACAATGGCAGGGTTGAGAAAAGTCAGAAACATTTCAAAGATCAATACAGATGGCTACATACAAACAGGAACAAGCAGCATTTCCTTTCCTTTTTTGTCAAAATATATCCCAAATTTTTATAATAGATTGAGTCTTTACCATAGTGTTCCATACCCATGCACCAACCTGCTGATAAGTGCACACATAACTAAACTTGAGGTTTTCGAATCCAGACCCCAGTCAGAAACAGGGAATCTCACTACCAGACCTTCACAGGTTACTATGGTCGTCTCCTCTAATCTCTACAGCAATGATTGTCTTCCTCTCTTCCTAAAACTCTGGGTTTATTCCTTCATTTACTTTTCAAATCCTGATCCCTCATCAACAATTTCAACTCTTAACAAGAAAAACTTTCTCTTATTATTTTTACTTGGGAAATGAAATATTCCTACCCACTCGGGGTCTGTTCAATGCATTTATTCATTTATACATTCATAGTTGGCACTATTGGTGCCAGCTATGGCCTAGGCACTGTTGCTGGTTGTTGGTAGCATAATAATGACTAAACTGAATGCAGTAGGGGCCCTCACAGAGTTTATAACCTAGTGGGAGACTCAAACAAGTTAAGAGGCAATCACAACAGAGTCAGCTAATGTGCACTAGGAGAAGCACAAGATACTATTAGAACAAGAAAGTAGGGTCCTCCAACTCAGGTTGAAGAGGGAGGTGCAGAAGGAGCTGAAGGGTGAGTAAGAGTTCAAAGACAAAGTATGGTGTGTAAATGGGGAGAGGAAAGAGCATGGCTCATTTTCCTCATTTCTAGCAGAAAAGACAGCCACACACCTTCAGTTAACATTCTCAGACCCAAAAGGCAAGCTTCTAAGAGTTGGAACCGTTTTAGCTGGTACAGATAGAATGTTGCATGCAGTGCTTTATAGCTCCTAGGAGATCCCCGACAGCACTCTAAATAATCCTTTTGGAAGTAACAGGAGTTTTAAGTAAATAAAATGAATGCTGGGCAAAGCGTTTTTAAGAGCCTCTTTGTCCTCTGGAGTGAAACCCCTTTCAAGGACTGCTCCAGCAATCCTAGCTGTTAGATAACAACCCCCATGGTTACTAAGCATGGGAAAGGCATAAAAAGAAAAAACTGTTTTGGTCTTCAGCAAATGTTTGAACTCTGCTGAGCATGACAGTGAAGCCCCAAGGACAAAGATGAATTTTATGATGTAGGCTTTTCTCACCAAAGCTCGTAACTAAGTCTTCTTCAGCTCAAACCAGGGTCTGCTACCATGGTCGGCACTTCAAGTATGTAGTATAGAAAAGAGAGGCTTCATAGATTTGGAAAAATCTTACTGTCTATTGTCCACAGCAATCTGAATGTGATGAAGCAAAAATTGTTGCTCATCTCCTAAGAACCAGAACTGCTGTTCAACTCTGGCTGCTCCTCAGCTACAACAAACGCCATGTGATTAATATGTTACTGCCTGCCCCCTCCAACATTGTTTAAATTTTAAATAGGAAAGACACCTTTGCTATTGCGAAGTAACTACTATGACACCTTCCTAATCTTAAAAATTTACAGGTATTCTATTACATCCTGAAAGTAAACAAACTCTACCATTCACTCATATAAATTGTAGAAAAATTTGTTTTGAAGCCATTTTTCATTAAACACAATATATTCATTGCTTAAAATGTGGCATAATTGTTGATGTTCAGGAATAAGCAATTTTAAACATTAGATGATAAGAAAAACCTAATTACTTTCCAGCTAAAATCAAGAATAAAATGAGGATTTCTGCTCTTACCTCCATCTGTTAACATTGTACTAGAGGTTCTAACTGAAGAACAAAAACTGTCTTTATCCAAAGACAACATGATAGTCTACACAGGAAATCCTAATGCATCTACAGAAGAGAGAAGGAGAAAGAGAGAAAGGGGAGTGAGTAGGGAGGGAATGCTACTACTAAGCAAATTTATGAAGATCAATGTACAAAAGTGCATTTGTATATATATGAAATACTTAGGAATAAATCTTATCAAAAATGTGCAAGACTTGATTACTGAAAGCTACACAATATTGTTAAGAGAAACTTAAAACAACATGAGTAAATAGGGAAGAATGTTGTCTCCATGGATGAGAACATTCAATATTATTGATGTTAGTTCTCCCCAAACTGACCTATATATTTAATACAATCTAAATCAAAATTCCAAGATTGTAGAATTTGACAAGCCAATTATGTGGATCGTATGGAAATACATATGGCCTAAAATAGCCAAAACAACTTTTTAAAAAGAACAGAGTTAGAAAACTTACACCTGACTTCAAGACATACTATAAAGCTACAAGAATCAAGACAGTGTGATATGGGCATCGAAATAAATTTTAAAAGTAGGTTAAAAATTAGAGTGTACAGTAATCATTGCACAGATATGTGGTCAGTTGATTTTTGACAAAGATGCAAATGAAATCCAGAAAAGAACATATGAACTTTTCAACAAATGGTACCAAAACAATTTGATATCCATATGAAAAAAATAACTCACACCACATGAAAACATGAACTCAAAACAGGCCTAAATATAAAACCTAATATTATAAAATTTGTACAAGAAAATATTATAAAATTTGTACAAGAAAAATCATAAACAAAAATGATTTTAGTATAATGCCAAGAACATGATCCACACCAATAATAATCATAATCATTATCATCATCTGAATGTCATTAAAGTTGAGGCTTTAGCTCTTCAAAATACATTGTTAAAAGAATAAAAACAAGCCACAGAGTAGAAGAAAATAATTGCAAATCACATATCTGATAAAGGAATTGTTTTCAGAATATATAAAGATCTCCCAAAACTCAATAATAAGAAAATAATAATAACAAATCAGCAAAGAATCTGAATAGACATATCCTCAAAAAAATGTAGAAGGATGAAAAATAAACAGATGAAAAGATGATCAACATTAGTATTCATTTGGGAAGTGCAAATTAAAACCACAATGAGGTAGCACTATATATCTTTGAGAATAACTAAAATTTTAAAGACTGGACATGAAATTTTGGGAAAGTTGTGGAAGAATTAGGACTCTGATACACTGCTGATAGGAATGTAAAATAGTACAATTGCTTTGGAAAACATTTTGACAATATCTTAAAAAGGTAAATATACACCTACTATATAAGTCAGCCATTTCCTTCCCAAATATTTACCTGAGAAAATAAAAGCATATATCCAAAGAGATCCAAGATGGCGGTGGACTAGGTTGAAGTTACACTCACTTCCTCCCAGGACCAAACTGGAATTACAACTAAATTATAGAACAATCAGCCTGAATAACCAACTGAACACTAGCTGAACAGAAGTCTTACAAGCAAGGATTTACAGAAGAAGCCACATCGAGGATGGAAGGATTGGTGGAGATCTGAAAAGGGCTGCCCCCCCCAACACACACATGTGCTGAGGCTAAGAATCCAGAGGGCTATAAAATTCATAATCTTATCAGTGTTGCACTGATGTTTGGTTTTGTTATGGGGTTTTGAGGGAGACAAAGTATCTAATTTAAAAAGGCACAAAATGATACATCACTGATTACTGACATGGTTGAGTATTTTCCACGAATTTGTTTATTATCTATATTTTGTCTTCTGTAAATGGTATTGTCATCTTATTATTACAAGAAAACAGTTATAGTTAATTTTAAAAGGAGGCAATGGAAAGAATGAAAATGCATCTGTATAAAATAAATGAGGAAGGAAAAGATATATTTTACTAAAAGGGCTTAGTGATGACATGTTTTGGTAGACAGAAGATAACACAATGAATGCATAGCCTGCAATTAATTTCCTAAATCCAGGAAACAGTCTTCCGAGGTTACTCAGTGCAAAATAAATGCATCGGAGCTGTCGATGGAGCTAACTTTGGGACAACTGTTGTAGCCACTGAGCACATGCACAGTTACCCCTCATACCCTGTTGATTGTTACCACGTGATAATGCACAACCAGATCTTCTGATTTCTTTTAAAGATGCCTGAATTCTTGGTTATAATTCTTGGTGAACACTCCTCCATTTTTAAAACAGTAGTAATTTAATAAAGAGAAAACTTTGTATATTCAAACAAAACAGCTGTTTTGGACCTGCAGGCTGCCAGTTTTCTGCTTTGGGGTTGAACCTAAGCCTGAACATCTGATTTCAGTTCCAACACTTTTCTTTTCTTTTTTTTATGACCTTCCCCTTTTCCTCCCCACTTACCCCCTCCCAACTCTCCTCTGATCACTGTCACTTTGCTCTTTATTTCAATGTCTCTGGTTCTATTTTGCTCACTTCTTTGCTTTGTTGATTAGATTCCACTTATGCGGCATTTGTTACTTCCAACGGTTTTCATGAGCATCCCTCACCACATTGACTCATTCCTCAACAGGAAAGGGATTAAGACTTTCAGCGAAGGGCATCTGGTTAATCGTGGCATATTGAATACATGTGCCTATCTCTATTCCTCTCTGAAACCCCACTACTGAGAAAAAAGAAATAAAGAGGCAGACTTCCATAAGGACTAAGAAAAGAGTGAAGAAAATTGCAACAGTCAAGACAACGAGAAAGGAGACAACACAAATGAGAGGTGCCAACAAACTTTTGGAAGATGGAAAATGGAGGATTTAGCTGAGAAAGCTGAACACCAAAACCTGCGATGAAGGATGCTAAGAAAAAGTAAATCAATTCATACCATTAGTCCCATAAAACTTAGGGATTGGTAGCATCGGGTGTAAAAAATTGCAGATGAAGTTTGGGACTGAAAAATGAACATTGGCTGAATGTCTATGCAAAGAGCACACAGAGAATTAAATCTATGAAGAAATTAAACAAAAGATTTTCTAAACCTAGACACTAGATATATAGTGGAAGGTAAGGAAGAGGTGCCACGCTAAAAACAGGAGTGGCAAATAAAAATTCTACCTTCTGAACAGTGAGGTTCTCTTCCAGTCCCCTAGCATTGCTAAGATCCAAGAATAATGGAAGCCAAACATCTATCCCATCTCCATGCAGAAACTTATAGGGCCCTGAATAGCCCAAGAAGAGACACAGGTACTGACATGTGGCAATCCCCAACGAAAGGAAGGTCCCAACCAGTAAGTCTTCACAAAATCATGCTGTAAAATTGACCTTAAAGAGCAGATAAATACCTCTAGCATTGTATTTCTCAAGAAACCCTAGGGTTCTGCAAGGGTTTCTATAACAAGGGGCTCTGTAAAAGATCATGATTCAAAAAATAATAATAAACATCAGTTTTGAACTTCGCATGCCTTGTGATGAAATGATGGGCAGTGACCCAACAGCCCCGTACTTAGTAATATATCTTTAGTACGAGCAGTTTAGTAAGAGATCTCTCAGCAGTGCCCTGTAGGATCGTGTTTATTGCCTTAACACCATTCTCATGTTTTTGACAGGAGACAAAAGAGACCATTAATAATTGCTGAGTGCAACCTTCATGGAGGTGACTATGGTAGGCTGAAGATGTCAATCTCTCCTTCCCAAATTATTTCACCCAGCATCTATTTATGGGCTGTTTATGTAGTAAGTTCCTCTACTGTAATAAAAACAATTAGAGAGAAATTTCATGCTAAAGAATGAATTTTTATGTGCTGTGATTCAACTGCTTTCCTGCCACTTTGTTATTGTTTTAAATATTGCAAAATGTGGGTTGTCAAGATTAGAAATAAACTGTATTTTAAAACTTCCACTGCATGTGATATTTTGTATGGTAATTTTTATTCTCTTTGTTTTGTATTTTACAAACATGCTTGATGGCCCAAGATGGTTATTTTGAAGATGAGGTGAGTTGGAAAAGGAGAATACTAAACCTAACTGAGTGACTAATCCCAGTAAGGTCAGGGATGGAGAATTACATTCTCAAGAATCATTTCACCACAATAATGCAAGAGGTGGCAGAAAAATGTTCAGTGACCCACAGAAAGACAATAAATGTTTTTCTGCAGTTTTCAATTTTCAACTTAGCTGAGCAAACTTTTCTCATTTAGTAATAATCATCAAGAGATCATCCCATTTTCGCTGAAAATGAAATGCATGTATGCTTATCACAGATTTGACCCAGCCTCAAATATCTTTGCAGGAAGAAGAAAAGCACAGGTTTCAAATTAATTAGATAAATGTCATTCTTTATTTTTAAGTTTTAAAAATAATAATCTTTTATGCCTATATACTCCTACAAAAAAGAGAAATGAGCATATATTTTAATAACCTGTAAAATTAAAATGCAGTAAGAAAAAAGTCTGGTATAAAATTGTATCTTACAATCCATTTTACTCACATTGCTGTTGCTTATAGTTATAATATCATTACTATTCAACATTATCAGTAAATTTCCATGTTGTAAATACCATGAATTAAAATCAACTTACAACTTCTTCTTAAATCTACCAAGTCCATATTGAAAAAAAAATCAAATCCCAGTTGGTTTAAACTATTTATTAAACATAATTTTGTTGTTTCATGAGTTTTTTAATTTTTAATAAGAAAAAGATATTAATTTCAAGAAAGCTCAGTTTAACTACCTGTGTTAAGAAAGACTGTACAGCCATTTTTCAGTTTAAAATAGGAAGAAATCTACTACTCTTTTATACACATTATACCATATCATAACTCATCAGCATTTCATATAGTAGAGATCTGTAATAAAACTTCAGGTTATTTGGATAAAGTTTTAAAAATCAAGTAGAAAATACTTTTAAAAATATGAAGTTACCACTGTGTATACTAATGAGTTACATTAGAGTCCATAACCTATATGGAAAAGAAGTTTCCTAAGACCTGAAAATGATTTCAAGGATTCATTCAGAGAAAAGAGATTGAGAAAGTCTATTTTAACATAAAAGGGAAGATCCCAAATAGGTGAACATGAAAGAACTAGAAAATTTTCAGGCACTAGAAAAATGTTTGGAACAAATTATAACTAATGTCTTCAAATATATTAGAGAAAGGTTCAATTACAACACCCATGGATAAATGTGATGAGGTACCATTCCCCTCCCCCGCAAAAAAAAGGAACAAGCAGAGAACTAGAAAGAATTCCAAGACCTTTTTCTCAGGAAGTTACTGAATAAAATATTCCAACAAAACGAAGAAGTTAGCCAAAAAATAGGAAGACACAGGATACAGAAAGAATATGGACTCCAGTACAAGAGCAACAAAAGAATATCCCAGCATGGTTTTTGTCCACAGCCTAAAGCTTGCTGCAAAGATTACTGAGGTCTCCAAGCCCTCATGTGGATGACTCCATGAAACATATTTTAGAATATCTGAAGTGTCTATGTGAAAACTAGTATTCAAAAGAGCTTTACTACAGAGAAAGAGAGAGACAGAGAGAGAGAGAGAGAGAGAGAGAGAGAGAGAGAGAGAACTACTAGGAAAACTGGGAAAGACTAATAGTAACTGTATTTTCTCAAGTAATTTTCTTAGAATAATTTTAAGGATGAAGGCACAGTTTGGCTTTATTATATCCAATACTGGGGCATGTCATGTATTTCCCTCTGAAATGTAACTTTTTCCCCCAATTAATTCACTCTTGCTTCTCTGACATAAAACAAAGACAAACCTCTTTTGTCATGAAACCCCCAGAGGTGGAGGAGAGCAAAGGGGGGAAAAGTGGGACAACTGTAATAGCATAAACAATAAAATATTTAAAATTTTTAAAAAGTTTTAAAA
The DNA here is from genome assembly GCF_004126475.2 of Phyllostomus discolor. Lineage (NCBI taxonomy): Eukaryota > Metazoa > Chordata > Mammalia > Chiroptera > Phyllostomidae > Phyllostomus > Phyllostomus discolor. The sequence continues at coordinate 188,387,351 of NC_040905.2, read as the reverse complement.
GTAACTCCCAGAAATCCAGCCCTTCCAATCCAGACAACCTCAATTTCCTGTTTCTTTCCTAAAGGAAGTCCAGTTACAGCTGCACTTCCCTTTGTGGAACAGGTGACTTCCTGAAGGCTGTAAACGTAGCTCTGCAAACTGCACTTTATTTCCCTGTTGCTTTGCTTCCCATTTTAGAGAGTCATCCTTGAAAAAAATAGATGGCCAATGGTGAAAATAAAATGCATAATCAGACAAACAACTGTGATCGTATACTTTTTAATTTTATTTTTTTGCACAGGAAAGATTTTTATTCATTATGGTATTCCATTCTCTAGATCAGAAGTCTGTGCCAATAAAATATCTTTTAAAAAGAGCGTGTGGCAGAGACTGCGCGTGGCCCAACATTTATCATCTTGGCCTTTACAAAACGCTGGTGAGCTCCCGCTGTAGACATACCGCAATGTCTTTAATCAGTTCCTTCTTGATGTACATTTAAACATGTAAGCTGTTTTTGAACTTTTTTAAATTTTATTTTTCAATTACAATTTACATTTTACGTTCTTTTGTATTAGTTTCAGGTGAACAGCACAATGGTTAAACAACCACATCCTTTTCAAAGTGTTCCCCCTGATATTTCCAATACCCACCTGGCACCATACAGGTGGCACCAATTATTACAATATTATTGACTATATTCCCTATGTTGTACTTGACATCCCTGTGGCTATTTTGTAACTACCGATAGTACTTCTTAATCCCATATTTTTAACCCAGTCCCCCAAACCTTTGTCCACTTGGCAATCATCAGTCTGTTCTCTGTATCTATGAGTGTTTCTATTTGTTTATCTTGTTCTTTAAATTCCACATATAAGTGAAATCATATGCTATTTGTCTTTCACTTACTTCATAATACCCTCTAGGTCCATCCATGCTGTCACAAATCATAAGGTTTCATTCTTTTTTAGGGCCAACTATATATGTACCATTACGTTTTGTCCACTCATCTATCGATGGGCACTTGGGTTGTTTCCATATCTTGGCTATTGTAAATAACATTGCAATGAACATAGGAGAGTCATATGTTCTTTTGAATTAGTGTTTTGGGTTTCTTTGGGTATATTCCAAAGAACCCCCAGATATGGGGTCACTAGTATAAGACAGATCCATTTTTAATGTTTTGATGTAACTCCATACCGCTTTCCACAGTGGCTGCACCAATCTTCATTTCTACCAGCAGTGTATGAAGTTTCCCTTTTATTCACATCCCCATCAACACTTGTTTGTTGATTTACTGATGATAGCCATTCTGAAAGGTGTGAGGTGACATCTCATAGCGGTTTCAATTTGCATTTCTCTGATGATTAGCGACACTGAGCACCATTACATATGTCTATTGACCATCTGTATGTCCTCTTCGGAGAAGGTCCTCTGCCCGAAATGTGTGACTTTTGACATATATAACCAATTGTGTTCTTTCCATATTTAAAAAAATGATATACTTAATATTTTAATTCAACATAATTTTAATGTTTAAGATAATAAAATACTTTAGTTATACTTGTATTAAGCAAATCATTTTTCATGCACTCAAATATTTCTTATTTCTGGAGATTTCACTGAACCCAATGATTGAATTCAACCCAGACAAAGGTATTATTTAAAGCCTTGCTCTATTTTTTTTTATTTGAATACTAAGTTTGAGGTACGGAGAACACTAATCGTGGTTGTAGCTCTGTATCTGCTCAAGTCATCTATCCTCACTGCTTCGCATCTCTGTCTGGGAAGCAGAGATAAGGTTTGTCTTTATCGGGGTGCAATTAGGAAAGCTTAGTCTGAAAGAGGATGTGAGAGTTCTTAGAAAAGGATATATGAACACTCTTATTATATATTATAGTCCTAACACTAATGTATTTAGGAAAATCCAATTAGGTAGTAAGACTCTGCTACAGAAAATCCATTTCTCTTTTCTTAATCAAAGGACAATTTTCAAGGAAAAATGTTTTTATCCCCAAACTGTCTTGTGAGATGTCAGGTCTCAGCAGCTTTCAAAGTGAGCTCCTCTGTGATAAGGGCTTGTGGTCTTTTTCTTCTTTTCACTGAAGTTATGGTATAATTTTATTAATAGTTTCCAGGTTCTAAGTGAAATATAAATATAATTTTATTTTTTTTAATTAATATGTATAAATTTTAAAATGTGATGTTTGATAACTTACAATAGTTTAACTAAGGTAGAACACAAGACAAACAAATAGGATAGGTAGCTTACAATTTTTAACTCATTTTTTTTACTTTTTATTTTGAAATGATTTCAGACTTACAAAAAATTTACAAAATAGTACAAACCACAGAGTGCCAATGCCAACATCCTAGTTTGTAAATATCATTCACCAATAAAAGGAACAAGGACTCTGGAAAAATAATCAGTTGTAAGTCCAGGGCAGCTAGGGCAGGGAAAACACAAGACAAGGCAAAAAGCAATGAAGTGCCCAGAAACCAAAAGGATGCAGATGTGCTGAAAGGCAATAGGAGCCCTGACTGGTGTGGCTCTGTGGGCTGGGCATCGTCCTGCAAACCAAAAGGTCACTAGTTCGACTCCCAGTCAGGGCACATGTCTGGACTGCAAGCCAGGTCCCCCATTGGATGCATGAGAGACAACCAACTGAGGCCTCCCTTACACACTGATGCCTCCCTCATTTCCCCTCTCTCTAAATATAAACAAAACCCCTGAAAAAAAAATGTCCATAAGTCTACCAGAATTCCCAGTGGTCAGAGCTGGAATTATCTGAACAATGAAATACAAAATTTATTAGACTATGACCCAAAGAATAAAATAACTATATAATCAGTCCATACAAATATGAACATGCCTTAAACAAAAGAAAGTAGCTCCTTTTGCATATAAGATTTTGGGGTTATTTTGTATTTTAGTTAACAGGTTTTTTCTTCTATTATCATCACTGGTTAGAGAAAATATGATTTATAAATTGTTTGAATGTCATCATGGAAGTACAGTGTCCTTAATAAGAATTCATCTTACACTGTAGTGGTCTTGGAGCAGTGAAGATCAACCAGTTGCAATATTATCATCAGCAATATTCACCATTGCAATACTAGAGTAGGCATACTCCAGACCATTAAGAACTTGACAGAACTTCATGCAGGAAAAAAGAAACAAACAAAATATTTACAAAAGGATTAAAAGGTTGGGTAACTGAAGTAATGGCAACTGCATGAATCTAAATCTCCCCACATATCCTCCAAAAGATAATAAAGAATGACAAATAAAATTATAAAACCTGTCTTAACAGAACTTGTGGTTTTTAGGGGAATTCTGTAGAGCTATTTAGATGCCATAGATAACATCAAGAATTCTTAAAGAATACCTTTTTCAAAAATACCCTAATGCCGACTTCTGGCCAAGATGGAGGCATAGGTAGACACACTGTGCCTCCTCGAACAACGAAAATAAGGACAACAATTTAGAAACAAAATAACAACCAGGACTGAGAGAAAATTGAACTGTACGGAAGGAAGACAACCAAGAAGTTCAAATACACACATTCATCTAGACCGGTAGGAAGGGCGGAGTCGGGCAGCTGGGCGGAAAGGGGTGGAGGCACAAAAAGTGGTAGCACTGTGCTCAAAAGACTGCCATGGGCAGACCCTGGTCATGCAGGCGGTGGCTGGCAGACCCAGTGAGGCGGCGATTGTGAAGCGAGGCACTGCGAGCAAGGCGGCTGGCTGACCACATGGCCCCACCTTCACAGGCAGATAAACCAGGCAAAAACAGACCCAGCAACGCAGGGTCCCGGCACCGGGGAAATAGCCTCGAGGCACTGATTGAAAACACCTGGGGGGGCTGAGGCGCAGGGAGAGACTCCCAGCCTCACAGGAGGGTTCACTGGAGAGACCCATAGGATCCGAGAACATACACAAGCCCACCCACATGGGAATCAGCACCAGAAGGGCCCAGTTTGCTTGGGGGAAACGGCAGGGACTGAAATCCGACAGAGAGAGGAGAAAGCACCTTTGTGCCCTCTCAGACCCCTCCCCCACAAACTGCGTCACAACACAGCGACTGGGTTGCCCTGCCCTGGAGAACACCTAAGGCTCCGCCCCTCACACAAAACAGGCGCAAGAAGACAAAAAAAAAAAAAAAATAGCTCACACAGAAGAATAGATCAAAGCTCCACAACAAATACAACTAAGCAACCAAGAGATAAGCCAACCTGTCAGATGCACAGTTCAAAGCCCTGGTGATCAGGATGTTCACAGAATTGGTTGAATTTGGTCACAAATTAGATGAAAAAATGAAGGCTACACTAAGTGAAATGAAGGAAAATGCACAGGGAACCAATAGTGATGGGAAGGAAACTGGGACTCAAATCAATGGAGTGGACCAGAAGGAAGAAAGAAACAACCAAACAGAAAAGAATGGAGAAATAAGAATTCAAAAAAAGGAGAGGCTTAGGAACCTCCAGGACATCTTTAAATGTTCCAATATCCGAATTATAGGGATACCAGAAGGGAAAGCGGAAGAGCAACAAGTGGAAAAGTTATTTGAATAAATAATAAAGGAAAACTCCCCCAATCTGGCAAAGGAAAGAGACTTCCAGGAAGTCCAGGAAGCTCAGAGAGTCCCAAAGAAGTTGGACCCAAGGAGGAACACACCAAGGCACATCATAATTACATTATCCAAGATTAAAATGAAGGAGAGAATCCTAGAAGCAGCAAGAGATAAGGAGACAGTCACCTATAAAGGAGTTCCCATCAGACTGTCAGCTGATTTCTCAAAAGAGACCTTGCAGGCAAGAGGGGGCTGGAAAGAAGTATTCCAAGTCATGAAAGGCAAGGACCTACATCCAAGATTACTCTATCCAGCAAAGCTTTCGTTTAGAATGGAAGGGATTATTTATATTTAGATACTTGTTTTTTGTATTATAAAGGAATTTTAGCATTTAGTTTTAAACATACTATGGTACAAGAAATTTTATGTAACAAATAATTACAAAGCACAAGAACGAATACAAGGTATTTAAGGCACTATCCATATATAATGCACATCCTTACTTTTCCCTCAAAAATTTGGGCAAAAAGTGTGCATTATACATGGCAAAATATGGGTAGTAATGTATTTATAGGCACTGAAAACCTTGGGGCTTCCATTTAAAACCGCCCTAGAGCAGACAGAGGGGGAACTTAATGTGACCCTGTAGCAAGTTCTATTAAATGGATTCAGGAGTAGGAGAGCAAAATTTGTCTCTAGGAAATCTTTCAATCACTCTCTCAACTTATTTCCAGTTAAGGGGAGAATTCTAAGAAAGAAGCCTGAGTGAGTGTGCGTGTTTATGCCCATCCCTCTGCTGGCTGCTTCTGTGTGGGCACCACCCCCACCCTGCCCTCCACACAGTCGGGCGCCAAGGGCTGTTCCAAACAACTGCCAAAGCCATGGAGAGCACACTCCAGCAGCCCCGGGCACTGGCTCCACCAACCTGCCTGGAGTTTCTCAGTGTTAACCCAGGAACCGCTCCTGCCTGCTGAGGGGCTTGTGACCTCCCCCCACATCAGGTCCTTTAGGGTTGAACACTTCCTTGCTTTTTTCTAGTGTTATGGAGTTGTTCATCTGGCTTGAAGTAATACAATGTAGAAAGAAAAATACTGAAAAAATACATCTAAAATTGTAATGAAATAGGCTGGGGGTTTCTACTGAGCAGGGGAAGAATTTGGATAAGAACTAGTTTTTGAGAGTACTCCTTGTTAATTTCTCCATTCTGAAGGGGAAAATAATACACATTTTTTCCAAGGAATTTATGAAATTAGCAGCTGAATTTGAAGCTACAGATTCTTTGTTCTCTTTTTTACTGGCACCGACATGGAATATGAGTTTATGACTCATGTTTACTCATTGATAGAGCAATGAATTTTCTCTTTAACTACATATCAAGGCGCTTTTATAAGTCTGCAGCAAAAGGAAGCCTTCCACGCAGGGAAGCCACAAAGCAGAGGGCTGACAGGCTCGGCTCCAGCGCTCCTGAGCAGGAGCGTTTCAGACAGTTACACAACTGTGCAAAGTTCATGTCCTGCCCATCTAACCCAGTAACGCCCAAAATACCAGGTGTGCAACACGTGGGTCAAGAATTTGGTACAACTAAAGGAATGCCAGCAATCTTCACAGGTGAGAGGGTATTTTGATAAGACCTGCCCCATAGCTTTGGCTGGGAAAGCCTCTCTGATGCCCTTTGAGCACCAGTGGATTGTAAAAACAGACTGCCAGAGAATAGAATATGGATAGGGTGGTAAGCGGTAAGTCTCCACTGACCAGCAGCGAGATGTGCTGAAGCAGCTGCCGGGTTCCACGGGGCTCGTGGGCTGAGCAGGGCCCACAGAGCTGATTCCGGGAGAGGCAGCCTGCTGAGAGCCAAAGAATAACATGTCCCACCTACATTATTAAATGACTTTATAAACAAAATGACGAAGGAAAGTTCTTCACAGAAGAATTTCTGTTAATAATGCAAAATAAATAAGAGAATTAGAAAAATCACACTTTACATACAGCCTAATGAATAAAGGATCTGGACCTTAATTACCGATGGAACCACTAAGTGACAAGCTACCAGTCAACATTAATCTGACTGCAGCACCTGAACCTACTGACCAACCTTAAAATACCATGAGAAGTGGAACGGTCATGCTGCACTTCACCGCCCTTGAAGTATTCTTGTCTAAATAAGTGAATCTAAATCTAGTCGAGCCTTTAGATCAAGTTAACAGTCCACAAGAAACATAGAAAACTGAGGATGATGTTAAGTGGCACCATGAGAATGCAATCAGCCAACTTCAAAATGAGAAACACTCATTGTCCCAGTTTCTTTAGGAAATAAACAGTATGAAAAAGTGGGAAGAGAGGGATGTTGGAGATCAAAGGAGACTTCGGAAAGAGAGGCAAACTAATACAATGTGTGGACGCAAACAAAACAACTTGTAAAGAGGTATTTTGGGGACAAATGAGAAAATTTCAAAAGGAATATTTAATCAGATTATATGAAATCTTTGTTAATGGATAGTGCTGTTTTTAAGTCCTTATATATTATAAACAAACTGACATATTTATAGATATCGTGGATTTGCTTTAAATATGCCACCAAAAACTAAAGATGTGGGGAGGGAATAGATGAAACAAGACTAGCAAAATTCGACAACTGTTGAAGCTGGTCAATGGGTACAGACGATGCATTTCACTATTCTGCTATTGTGCATATTTAAAATATTCCATAATAAGAGGATTATGAGGAGAGAGAGAGAGAATTGCTGTGGCAAAGAATTCCCATAGTTCAGTCTCCATCAACAAATCCATAGACAGAGTTCTCGGAGGGGAAAGTGGACAAAAAGGAGGGAGAAAAAACACAACGGCCAGTCAAGTAGCCACAGGTCATCTTGGTCTCTCTAATGGAAAAGACTTGAATTCACCTCTGCGATTGATTGTACCTTTTTTTTAAGCAAAAATAATCTCAGATGAATCCTTTGGTTAACCACATGTTCTCACCATTCTTCGGGAAAATGGTGATACAATAGGAACACAGATGTTTAGTTTGAGAAGATACAATTTCCACTGCACCACAGATTATTGTTAGGACGTCTTTGCAAGGATTGTGTCTCTCAGGCTTTACTGTTTATCTTTAGCATAGCATTTCTTTTCTCTGCATGGATTTAAATAATACAATTGCCTTTCCCTTGGAAATGGGCAGTTTTAGGAAAAAGCAGGTGTATTGAGAGTTGCTTAGATAGAAAAGGACATGAGGCCCCTAAGATACCAGGAAGACAAGCAGGGAAGACCTCAACTGCTTTAAAAGCAGATTAAAGCCCTGGCTGGCGTAGCTCAGTAGAGTGAGCTTGGGCTGTGAACCAAAGTGTCGTGGTTCGATTCCCAATCAGGGCACATGCCTGGGTTGCAGGCCATGACCCCCAGCAACCGCACATTGATGTTTCTCTCTCTCTCTCCCTTTCCTCTCTAAAAATAAATAAATAAAATCTTTAAAAAAAAAGCAGATTAAACTGGGCTCAGCATGGCTCACACTAGACAGGAGTTCAGCCACCTTCCTCTGATATGCTGTGTTGCTTAAACTTGAAAACTCCCAAACGTGCAGATATTAAGCTACCGTAATTTGGTATAATTGCCTCGGTGGGAGCCATTGGTCAAGATCACTTGGCTATGCTATTTCTTTAAAAGGAATAAATATTCCTGTTGCCAGTTTCTAAGAAAGAGCAGATCCTGAGCCACCAAATTAAAATTGAGAAGGCAGGCATCAACTAGAGCAGGGGTCCCCAGCCTCTGGGCCGTGGCCACGCACCAGGCCGGGCCTGTTAGGAACTAGGCCGCACAGCAGGAGGTGAGCTTCAATGTGATGCACTTGAATCATCTCAAAACCACCATCCCCCACCCCAGTCTGTGGAAAAATTTTCTCCCATAAAACCAGTCCCTGGTGCCAAAAAGGTTAGGGACACTGGCTTAGAGGACAAAATAAATTCCTTTGCCTGCAAATTGGGCCTGGCCTCCAAAGTGTCACCAGCCTTGAGAACACCATCAGGGACCTACCATCATGGGTCCAGGACAAAGAGAGTTAAGTGTATTCTCACCTAGAAGTGGTTTTTGGTTACATTCTGTGTTGTATGCTTCCCTTCCACCATTCTTGAGTCTTCTTTTTTTTTTATATGAATCTCTTTTTTTTTAAGGTTTTATTTATTTATTTTTTAGAGAGGGAAGGGAGGGAGAAAGAGAGAGAGAGAGAAACATCAATGTGTGGTTGCTGGGGGCCATGGCCTGCAACCCAGGCATGTACCCTGACTGGGAATCGAACCTGCGACACTTTGGTTCGCAGCCCGCGCTCAATCCACTGAGCTATGTCAGCCAGGGCTTTAGTCTTCATTAGTTTTGTCAATTTTGTGTCTCGGTCATGGGGACACACTGACACAGGTTTCGCCCATATCCATGCAAAGAAGTAAAAGAAAAGTCGCCAGTCAGGAATCCTGTGGTGACCAGAAGCAGAGTAAGCAAAGGTTCGTGCACAAAGCAACAAAGAAATCAAAACTCCAAAGCCAGGGGACTTCGGAGAGAAAGAATTTTTAGCACAGAAAAACATCTGGATTTCCAAAGACACAGTGAAGCGTGTATTTATTGCTGAAGTCAGAGGGGAAGCATCAAGGCTTTATAAAACCGCGTGTTACTGCACACATGTGCTCACAAACTGACGAGGCACGTAGCCAGTCAAAATTATAAAGAGGACATTTAATTTTAGTTCGGACTTAAAAAACAAAACAAAATAGCAGTGCATTAGATTGCAAAGGAAAACACACTGCAGCTAAAGCTCTAACAAAAAAGAAGCTCAAAACAATTAAATTTGTTGGATTTATATCTGTGTGTACGTGTGAAAGAGAGAGAGAACCATATTAAGCCTTCAATATATCCACATCTCCTGACACCAAGGAAACGGAAAAGGATTTTGTTAGACATTAAAATTTGTATCAGATTCTGTTTTTGCTGGTGACCAGCTACTCAGAATATGGTAACTTGACTCAGTTTGGAGAGCTGTAATGTCCATCAATCGATGCCTTCAGGCTTCAAGACACATTAACATACTATAAATAACAAGAAGAGAGATCTTCCACAATAGATGCTGGTGTGAGCAGGAGTGGCGGACTTCCCCAGCAGATGCCAACTGAAATGATCCCAGCCCAGTAAGGCTCTGCCTTCATTGCTGAGACTGTATTTCATGGTCTTTTCAGGCATCTGGTCCTAGTCTTCTCTGCATCAGATTCCTTACCCCCATCTCCATGACATCAGCTGAGTCACTTACTTAATGAATCTAAGATTGAACAGGGTAACTAGAACTAAACTTCCTCCCAGCACTTGATTTTATACCCACCCACCCACCCACCTGCCCTGAGCCAGAAGGGAAACCCAGTCCCTGTCTGGTTCATTCCAGCATCGGCAATTCTTAGCAACACATGCTCAGCCAAGGATAAATTAGCCTTATCCCATCCCATTCTAATTAATCCCCAGTATACCTTTTCCTTGGCCCATAAATTTCTACCAATTTACTGCATCCCTGTCTAGTTGACTCCAAACAGATCTAACCTCAGTAAAATTACCACTCTATAGACTTATATGAATCATCAGTTGAATAATTTACCAAAAATTTACCATTTCCTTCTGTGTGTCCAATACTACTTCCCAAAAATAAACCAACCTTAAGATTTTTTAAATTTACTCAGTTAATTTAAAATTTTTTGTTTATTTACCTGTCACATTACTTACCATGTTCCAGTTAAGGGCAGTTACACAGATTGACTCATTTAACCCAATCAGCTATATTTATTGACTGTTGTGTACCTAGGTATTAGACACTGCAAAAGGAACAGCATAGTATAGTTTCCTAAACTTCAAGACCTTGAAATGCAGTTGAGTAGATAAGACTTGAATACACACATGTACACAAACCAGTAATACATCAATCAGTGCCATATAAGCGATTCAGACAGCAAGTTTTATAGGCGCTTAGAAGAGAGCGAAAGATATAACTGACACACAGTAAATGTGCAATCAATGTCTGATTGAATTAAATTGAACCAGGGCATTCAATGCTGAAACTAAAGATGGGGGTGACATGAAAATTTGATAATCTCAGAAAAATGCTGAGAGATTACATGCATGTTTTCTTTTAAACAGGGCTTTTTTGACTTAATATAAAAACATATTAAACTGACACATTTTACTTTTCAATGTCACCACTGCACATCGAAAGGGAATCCTTACAGGTGACATATCTGATAATGTGCTAAAAATATGATCATAATTTTAATGCATTCTGTTTTAGATAGAACATCACTATAGTTGCTCTGTATACCCTACAGAATTTTGCTTAATTTGAGCCTTCTGAAAAATATGTTGTCATTTGATTAATAACATTTCTTCTCCACTGCAAAATTGGTTTTCAAGTTTATTTCCAACAGAAAAAGAAAAGCAGAACATGACATTATTCTGAAAGTTCACACTGACAATTTGAAAAGTCACATTGGGGGGAACACTGCACAGGAAGTACCATAGACGTGAAGGGGTGGCAGGAATCTGTCTCACACCTTTCCTGTGACTTCGATTCATAAATCAGCAGGAGTGTGCCTAAAACCTCACAGATTAGCATGCTGGTGTGATTTTCAAGTTAGAATCTCAGAACTAAGATATTCAAATTAAAATGGCAAAGACATAAATTGAATCAAAATACTTCTATTAAAGTGGGAGGCTCATAAATTAAGACCCTGGGTAGGGTCATCATCCATGTCAACATGATACTTGGAATTCCAATTTGTAGTCCAGATGTAAAAGAAAAGGTCTCTCAGAAAAAGTATGGGCACCTTCAGAACAAGAAGCTAGTAAGAACATAAGTATAGCACTAAAGAATATTATGCTCCATGGATGAAGTGCTGTAAGGGTAGGCAGCCTGGAGCAAGGAAAAGGGCAGAGAGCCAAGACATACCCTGGTGGCTGTTGCTTGCATTGAATGGATGAGGGGCCCTGGACAGCTGAGCAGCAATCATGAGGGCTGGATGATGCTGTCCATCACCATCCTTACTACTCTTCCTGCTTGGACTGGCCCCCAAGGAGCCTCCGATTTTATTGGGCTTTCCCTGAACTTAAGGCATTGACTGCGCAAGGGAGGGTTGTCAGTCTTCCTGGTGGAGGGGCTCTCTTTGAAATCAATACAGTGGTACCCCAGTACTCATCATTACTTTTTTCTGGATATTGTAACGAGTGCTGAAACGGATGAGTACTGAACATGATGAGTGATGAAGCATTTTCTCTTGCAGGGCTGTGTTGTGACTCACGTAAGTTCTAGCAAGCCCCAAGTGCGCAAGTGTGACAAGCCCCAAGTGCTGAAAGACTTTTTTCTCGTCAAAATGCAATGAGTTCAGAACTTGTCTGCCGAGTTCTGAAGCTGATGAATGCTGAGGTATGACTGTAATTAGAAATAAATAAATGTAGTTCTTGCATTTTCTTCCTGAAATGTGGTTATCCTGTGTCCAAAGCTCTGAGATGTCATCACAGTATAACTGACATTGTTGATCTACGGACCCCCATATTGTGGCATTACTGTAATAATACCAGTAACAACTAATATTTATGGAATTTCTATCATGCGCCAGACACTGCAGATGGCTGCCCATCCCCAGCAGTGAGAAAACTGTTGCAGAAGTATGGATTCCAAGTCCCTAGCACATGGTAAAGGCTCAGTAAACATTTGTTGGACAGGTGAACACATGACCACCACAAACCTAGATGATTCCTAGCCCTGTACTTCCCCGGGGGGAAAGGTATTCATAGTGGGGCTGGGCAGCCCGACCCTCCCTAGCGCTTTCATTAATGACAAACACAGGCACACTTTTCTCGGCAGCATCTCTACCTTGGTTCTCTTTGCCTTCAACCAGTTTCTTGCCCATTAATTCTAAAACATGCTAGAAGGGTCTAATTCTTCTCCTCTTTATGTATCAGTGTAGAGCATTCAGTGTTCCATGCATGACAAGTATGTGTAGAGTAGAAGGAACAGTTAACACAAGTCAAAGCAAGAATCACGACTCAGCACATAAAAGAACCACGTAAACCCTGATGGTAAAGGGCCTTCAATGTACCACGACAGCACCGCTTCTTCTTCACCAGGTGGAGAGCTGGCATGTGGCTTTAGTTTTACATGTTTCAAAAGCCAAATATACAAGTATATTTGAGAGTATGGATTCAAATGCCAGTTTCCAAAAAATAGGCACTAATCTGAATTTGAAACCCTCTTTTGGCCAGCAAATCTATGCTGAACTGATAAAGGATTTCTGTAAATTTAGCTGTCTTTAGAAGTCATTCTGAGATAAGGGCAAGAAAAAGCCAAAGAGATGACTATAGAAAGCCCATTCCAAACAAGTCCAAATTTGTTTAATAGGCACTTACTGTGTGCCTAGTATGAGTATGACATTTTCCAGAGCACACAAGGACCTTTCAGTCTAGTGGAGGAGACAGAGAAAGCAGGACTGGGGGACTCGTGCTTCTTCAGGGAGCTGCAGAGCACAGGAGGACCACCTGACCTAGCTAGGGCACAGCATCTGGAGTCGATTATATGCAGAACAAAAGGATCACTCTGAATATAAGTATTTCATCTGGCCTTCCAAGGTAAGGGTGGCATTTAAAATATCTTCTCAGGCGACGCAAAACCCCACATTGAGAAGCTTTGGGTTGAAACCACAGGCAGGTGGAAAAAACCCTCCTCCAGCCCCTCATGCTTGCCCAGAAGTTGGTGCTAAACTAACTCAATATATCAGCGCAGTAAGACATCCAAATTTGACAATGCTCTTCACCTTACAGTAATGTGCGTAGTAATATAATGATGCTTTTGGCCACCTAAGAAAGATATACTCCTATGAAAACTTAGCTAACCTAAGCTTGAAATAACCTGATGTTTTTGAAGTAAAGGTCAAATATACCTCAGTGAAACTTGAAAAAACATTCTTGACAAAAAGAATCTCATCGGGTTATTTTCTTTATAATCCCCTATCTTAAACTATCTTTAATATGTTTTTAAATGCACATAGTTATTCATGCCAGAGTATGGCATGAATAAAAATACTGTGAATGCAGTTTTCCACATTATGGGAACCATCAAGTATTTTTACATAATGATGTCGTAATACCAGTTCTCTCCCACTGAGGAGGAAAGAACTGAAGTAGAGTATATAACAAAAATTTTATAATCTAATTGTGTTTTCCCATCAAACTCTGCAGATTCTAATAGTTTAACATGGCATATATACTGGTTTTCTTTTTTTTATTCAATTACCCTATGATTACATTAAGTAGATTACTAATGCAGTTGATTTAATGAAGTTTCTTTGAAAGGATGGGTGATTTTAATATTCCTGGGGAAATGATAAATATCACTAGTATTAAAGCCATAAGTATAACTGTGTAGCAGGGGAAAAAAAAGTTCATCAAGGATCAAGCTGATGGAGAATGGATAGCTCTCTATCTTTAATTAAAAATCATTTGTCGATGTTAGAAAAGAAAAAATGTAAGTTAACATAGCAATACATAAATAAATATTTAGAAGTTAATGATGTGCCAAGTTTACCAGGAATGTTAGGGGAGCTGGAAACTCATCTATACTAAGAAAAATATCATTGTTTATACATGAAGTTATTTCTGTAAGATTCAAATATTCCCATTTAACATTTAAACACTACAAAGTCTTATTTCATAGTTGAAGTTTCTTATTATCTAAAGTGAATGCCAAAAATACAGAAAAAATATTAAAGCAGAGATAAAGATTAGCAGAATTTTCATTTATGAAAATGGCAGCATAGTAGATGAGAGTAAAAACAGTCCTCAAAATGGAAAAAAAAAAAAAACATGTTGGATAAAATTACAAAATATTTTTTAAATGTGTTTTATGCAAACCCGAGAAAATAAGAAAGTAATATACACACAGAGCCCAAGCATGAAGTGAAAACATGCACTCACGCAGGTAAGCAGGCACCAAAGCTGGCTTCTACCCTAAGGTTTCTGCCATACCCTAGGGACCTCAGCTTCTACTTTGATGGCTGCATGGAGTTCAACAGCTAGGAGATCATTCCTAAGATCTATGCAAATAAGTAAACTAATAAAAAAAACTACACACAGAGCTGGAACACGAGTCTCAGGTGCAAAATGAACCCCACCACATAAAAAGAAGATGGCAAAATCTTGCCTGTTTTCACTTTGGGTCTACATGTGGGGCTGGGAGGATCCCCTGAAAATTAGTAACAACTAGTTTGCACATGAGCTTGTAGTCCAAATTCATACCACCTGTGAGGACAAAAGTCCTCAAGCACAGAATTTAATTTAAAGTGATCAAAGTTAGAAGTTCCACTAAGCAACAGGCAGAAGCCAATGATAACACTACCTAGAGTAATTCAGCTCCAGCCCAGAGCTCAGAGATAGAACTCCAAAGAATATGAAGAGTCCATAATAAGAAAAAAAGTTACTAAACACGCAAAGAAAATAAGGCAATATAAGTGAGAAATACATAATAGATCCTCCAAAAGATCTGAATATGGAATTCTTAGGCACTGAGAATAAAATAACCATATTAAATATGATTTGAAGAAATAAGAGAGCTTGAAAATATAAGAAACAAACAAGAGTCCATAGGGAATAATTATGTATACAGAATGGAAAGCAAGTAGAATTCTAGATATAGATGTTAAAATAAATGAAATTAAAATCTCAATGGAGGAATAAAATAGACAAGACACAGCTAAAAATAAAATTGGTGGATATTTAAAAATTTCCCGAAATGAAATCCAAAGACATAAAGAGAGGAAAACAATAAATATACAGGTTCATGATATCATCAATTGGTTACATAGATTGTTTTTTATCTCAGTTGTCCTCACAAGAAAACCACCTAGCAACCCTCCATAGATAAGATACCACAGTCAAAAACCCCAGAACCCTGAGGGGTAAGGCTGAAACCTCTGCTGGGCCACAGAGACCAAGAAGAACCACATTGGAAGGGTAAGAGGAGGAGTTTCACTTTGAACACATTGCCACTCCCCAGGCCAGCACAGCACCACACTGAGAAAGGTTCCCTGGGCCCATGGTTTCGCCAGCAGTTAAAAAAGTTCCCAAAGAACACGACAACTTCCAGTCAAGATGGCAGCACAGGGAAACACGGCTCACTTCCTTTCCTTCCTCAGCCACATGAAAATTACAACTAAAATAGAGAACCATCACTGAGAACCATCAGAAATCAAGCTGAATAGAAGTCTGACAACTACAAAATTAAAGAAACCACATCCATCCAGATTGGTAGAAGGGGCAGAGATGTGGGTTGGGCTAGTCCCCACACCCACATGTGGTAGATAAAAATTTGGGAGGGATATCTCTGGAGCAAGGAGTACCAGCCTCCTCAGCCCAGGGTTCCATGCCAGGAAGACAAGTCCCTATAACCTCTGGCTACAAAAACCAGCAGGGGCTGAGTCAGTGGAAGAAAATTCTGGAGTCCCAAGCATTTCCTCTTAAGGAACTCACATGTAGACCTACTCAGGCTCATTCCCTCTGAGCTCTAGCACCAGGGTAGGAAGCAGCTTGAAGGCACCAGTGGCATACAGTCAGGAAGTGAAGTGTATCCAAGTGTGAGCTGGGGGACAGATCTCTCCCAGACACAAAGGCAGGCAGAAGCCATTGTTCTTTTTCTTAGCCCTCTCCCCACAGAGTCATAGAGTGGCAGGTGGTGCCATATCTAAGACTCCATCAACCTAACTAACAATGTTTTCCCTGCCATGGAGATCCCCTAAGGCTCCATCCCACCCAAATTACAGGACCAGCTGATCCTCCACGGAGAGGGGAGGTTGGTGGTCAGTGGTCAGAGCCAGTCCTAGCAGCTGATTAGCCTGGGTAAATCCCTTGCATTGACCTGCCAACAGCAATCAAGGCTCAACTACAAGACAAAGGTCTACTCAGCCCACACGAAGGGTACACCTTGAGTACCAAGCTTGGGTGATGGGGGAGGCTATGCCACTGGACCCTATAGGACACCTACTATATTAGGCCATGCTAACAAGACAGGGAGTCATAGTAGCTCTACCTAATACATAGAAACAAGCACAGGGGGGGCTGCCAAAATGAGGAGACAAAGAAAGATGGCCCAAATGAAAGAACAGATCAAAACTCCAGAAAAAGAACTAAACAAAATGGAGATAAGCAATCTATCAGATACAGAGTTCAAAACAGCAATTATAAGGAAGATTAAGGGACTTAATGAGGACCTCAACAGCATAAAAAAAGGTATAGTCACAAACAAAGGCTACACTAACTGAAATTAAAAAATGACTCACACGGAAATGACAGTAGAGTAGTTGAATCCAAGAATCAAATCAATGATTTAGAACATAAGGAAGCAAAAAAAGAACCAATCAGAACAAGAGGAAAAAAGAATTTAAAAAATGAGGATAGTATAAGCAGCCCCTGGGACAACTTCAAGAGATTCAACATGCATATCATAGGGGTGCCAGGAGGAGAAGAAAGAATAAGAAAGTGGAAATCTATTTGAAAAAAAATAATGAAAGAAACTTCCTTAATTTGGTGAAGGAAATAGACATGCCAGTCCAGGAAGCATAGGAATTCCCAAACAAGATGGATGCAAAGATGCCCACTCCAAGACACATCATAATTAAAATGCCAAAGGTTAAAGAGAGAATCTTAAAAACAGCCAGAGAAAGGCAGTTAGTTGTCTACAGGGGAGTTCCTATAATATTGTTGGCTAATTTCTTTAAGAAACTTTGCAAGCTAGAAGGGACTGGCAAGAAATATCCAAAGACATGAAAAGCAGGGACCTACAGTCAAGACTGCTTGCTTTACACAGCTAAGTTATAATTTAGAATTGAAGGGAAACTAAAGAGTTTCCCAGAAAAAAAAAAGAACTAAACGAGTTCATCATCAGCAAATCACTATTATATGAAATGTTAAAGGGACTTATTTATGAAAAAGATCAAAACTATGAACAATAAAATGACAGTAAATACATATGAACAATTGAATCTAAAAAACCAACTAAGCAAACAAGAAGAACAGAGACAGAATCATGGATATGGAGAGTGTTTTGATGGCTGCCAGGTGGGAGGGGGTAGGGGGAATGGGTGAAGAGGTAAGGGGATTAAGAAGGACAAATAGGTAGTAACAGAATAGCCATGGAGATGTAAAGTACATTATAGGAAATGTAGTAGCCAAAGAACTTACATGCATGACAAATAGACATGAACAATGGTATGGGGATTACCTGGTGAATGGAGGATGCTGGGTGGAGGGGTGGGCAAAGAGGGAATAATTGGGATGTAATAGAATAATAATAAAATATAATTTTTCTGAGGGAGTGGGGGGTCCTTGGTGGAGGAAGACAAAGGGGGAAAATTGAGACAACTGTAGTATCATAATCAATAAAATATAATTTTAAAAATTAAAAAAGATATAATGATACAGCAAGAAAAAAAAAATTCCCGAGGCAGACATTCAGCTTCCCAAGCTTTGTGGGACACTTTCCAAGAAGCCCACTCAGGTTTCACCCCATGGGGACCCCTAAGGGAATCTGCCTGGCCCAACCACTGGAGATCAAATAGAAATGGAGAAGGGGACAGGGCTTACAGCAACAGGTGCTCAGACCTGATACTAGAGAAATACAAAGGATCATAAGACACTACTATGAACAATCATATGTGAACAAACTGGACAACCTAGAAGAAATTTTTTAAAATCCTAGAAGCATACAATCTACCAAGACTAAATAATGAAGAAACAGAAAATCTGAACAGGTCAACGATGAGTAAGGAGCTGTTATCAATAATCAAAAACCTTCCAACAAAGAAAATCCTAGGACCAGAACATTTCACTGGTGAATTCCACTGACATTTAAAGAATAAATGCCAATCCTTTTCAAACACTTCCAAAAATAAGAAGAGGGGGTACTCTTGAAACCATTTTATGAGGTCAGCATTACCCTGAGCGCAAAGATAGATAAGTATATTATAAGAAAAAACTACAGTCCAATACCCCTGATGAATACAGATGCAAAAAATTCTCAACAAAATACTAGCCAACTGAAATCAAAAGCACATTAGAAAGATCATACAGTATGATCAAGTGGGACTCATTCCTAGGATGAAAGGATAATTCAACACACAGATCAACAAATGTGCTACCTCATATTAATGAAATAAAAGATAAAAGTCAAAGGGTCAGTTCAATAGATGCAGAGAGAGCATTTGACACATTCAACATCCTCTCATGATTAAACTCACAACAAACTGGGTATAGAAGGATGTACTTCAACATAACAAAGGTAATATAAGACAAGCCCACAGCTAACATCATACTCAACAGTGAAAGTTTGAAACCTTTTCCTCTAAGACCAGTAATAACACCAAGGTGTCCACTCTCCCTACTTCTATTCAGCATAATCCTGGAAGACCTAGCCAGAGCATTAAGAAAAAAAAGGCACCCAAATTCAAAAGGAAGAAGTAAGACTGTCTCTGTTTACAGATGGTATGATCCTACATATAGAAAACACTAAGGACCACCAAAACCTATTAGAACTAATAAACTAATTCAGTACATTTGCAGCATACAAAAGCATGTCCTCTCAATGACTTCCTCCAGCAATAAACTTTGATAACAGAGAAAGATGCCCATATACTCCCAAAGGTACTCAAATAAGGTTGTGTCACTCAATGTCACTTTGTTATAATATTGATGAGGAAAAAAATCGATTCCAAGCTGGGGAGACTGTGTGGAGTTCACATGGTTTCCCCATGCCTGCACGGGTCTTCATGTACTCTCCAGTTTCCTCCACATCCCAAAGAAGTGCATGTTAGGTGAATTGGTGTGTCTAAATTGTCCCAGTCTCCGTGAGCATCAGTGTGGGTGTGGGTGTGAGTGTGAGTGTGAGTAGGCCCTACAATGGAAGGGTGTCCTATCCAGAGCTGGTTTCCACTTTGCACCCTGAGCTGCTGGGATAGGATGCTCCTCAGCCACCCACAACCCTGACCTAGAATAAGTGGATCAGAAATTGTTACTTGTTTTGATTAATCATTCTTAAGCCTATATATTGTTCACATTTATTTCAATGTTTAATATCAGAATGGTTTGGGTCTTTATTTAGAAGGTTGGTGATGTTTTGTGACCAAAAATATGCTGTAGAAACTTAACTCTATATCAATTAGCCTATGGTAAAGTTGGTTTAATTGTAAATTGTTGTTTTGCTTAAACTTGCAGTTTCCAAGAACATATCAACAATGTTAAATGAGGACTTAATGTTTTGGTAAATGACTATCATCTTGGTAGTGAATAAGGCAGGCTAAAAGACTATAGGAATAATATGTCAATATGTTTACTGGAAAAATAAATGTACACATAACATATAAATTCATATAATCTAGTAACCACTGAAGAATATTTTGTCCTTGTAGCTGCACCATCAGAAAATACTCCTATGCAAAACTTTAACCACATTTTGACAATATAATTATCCATAGTTTTGTACATTTTAGAATTCATTATGTTTGATGGCAACTAAGTAAAAAATATGGTGATTCCTCCTTAAAATCACCATATAGTATGCAAATTACAACACAAATGAATGTACATGTTTCTAAGTTCTGCATGTAAATGATATTTAGGTATTGATGGTTGCACTGCTTATTTAGCCAGTATACCTCCACCAATTATACACGTAAGAACCACGTAAAGAACCTGCAAAATAAAATTCATGATGTTTGGAATCCAATCAAAGTTTACCATACCTACAAAAAAACAGGAAACTATATCTATAGTGAGGAGAAAATTCTATCAGAACTGACACAAACGTTGGCTTTAGTACACAAGACATTGAAAGGGTTATAACTGTGATCCATAAATTCAAAATTGTAGGTAGACACAGAAGATATTTAAAAGACCCAAACTGAATTTCTAAAGCTTATAACCATAAGGCATAAATGAATATATATTGATAGTATTAACAGGAGAAAAGAAATTGCAGAATAAAAGATTACTGAACTTGAAAATACAGCAATATCCAAAAAGAAAAACAAAAATACTTTTAATAAGAAAGCATCAGTGAGCTGTGGGACAAATTTGAATGGCTTAATATATTGTATGTGCTTTCAGAGGCCCTGGAAAAAAGGGAAAATAAAAAGAAGACAAAAAGTATTTTAAAAATTATAGCTGAAATTTTTCTAAGTTTGATAGAAACTATCAACCTACAGACCCAAGAAATTCCATGAAGTCCAAATAAAAGAAATGAGAACAAAATTCCACCAAAACATCTCATAATCAAATTGCAAAAATAAAAGAATAATTAGTGAAAAAGATAAATTTAAGAATAGCCAGTAAAAAAACACATTTTTTAAAGAGAGAGAGAAATTCCAAAGGTACCCTCAGAAACTCTTGAGGGTGATGGGTATGTTCATTATCTTGATTCTGGGTGTTGCTTCACATTGTATTTATATACACATATATCTGAGTGTGAGTTTGTGTTTATGTATGCATATCAAACACAATCAAATTGTACACTTGAAATATGTGGTTTGTTGTATGTCAAGGATACCTCATTAAAGCAAGCTATTTTTAAAAGAGAAGGTCAAAGACAAAAGCATAGGTTTTCATCTTGGTCTCAGATCTCAAAATTATGTTTTTGTTTTGCTTTGTTTTGTTTTGTTTTTCCTTAGAATATTACTCAAACCTCAGATTCTGTTTATTCATTCAGAAAAAATGAGGAGGTTGAACTGAATAATCCCTTCAACGTCTTCAGCATCTATAATTTCCTTTGAATCAGATTAGAAGTAACACAGAATGACTCCTCTCCTCAAAACTGATTCCAGAGTAGAAGTAGGACTTTCATCTGGGCACAATGAAATCACTCACCATTCACATAGATGGAAGCCATGAAAGCAGAAAAACTATATGACACTCCATAAATTTCCATCTGCTGTACATTCAAGATTATTGGGGAAGGGAAAGCATGACCTGTATATTGTACACCAACTCGGGAAAGTCGCTGAGACAACAATAACAAAGCAGGCAGCTCCGTCCTGTCATCCTGGGTAAACCTCAGACACCTTCCCATAGGGCTGGCACAGTGAGGCCCACTTTGAATCACAAATTAGGACTCTGGACTAAATGGTCTGTGAAGGCCCTCCTACTTGCTCCAACATTCTGTGATTTGCATTTATACCATAGAATGAGAATGAAAATGGAAACCAATGAACATTTTCACACCCGGAGTCCCGGCTTTCATGTGAAATGTTTCTGCACAAAAATGTTTAATTGCTTTGCACAAGTCACAAAGATGATTCAATGCCTCTTCCCTCTCCAAATGTGTATAACTATTAACTGTGCTTGTATGATATAGAAAACATGATGTTTTGGGATGATTTGGAAATGAACATGAACAATATTCTCTAAAACAGCTATCACTGGTATCTAAGTCAGCAGGTGCTTGCTGAATTTTGCTATGTTCATTGCCCATTTTGGCTTTGGCCCTTAAGAATATTTGTATCTTCTTAAAGTGTACTTAAACAAACAAAAAGATGGAGTGCTTATTTCTATAGTGGTTACTTACATTATCAGTGGGTGTAGCAGATACTTCCAATACCCATTCCTGCCTCTTATACTTCTTCCACCTGCCTGCCTTCATTAAAGTCTGAATACATTTCCAGCCTATTCTTGAAGCTAGGAGTGAACATATGACAATTCTAGCCACTGGGTCATAAACAGAAGTCATTCAGCAGCCACTGTGAACTTTTTCTTATTCTGATAAGTATTACGTGTCCCCCATGACCCATCCCAACCCACCCCACATCACCTTTCTTCTCTAAACACAGGAGTTACGTCTGGACCTGCAGCAGCCATAGTGCCACCGTGCAATTATAAGTCAGCATGCCAAGGGCAGTAGTGGGAAAAATAGAAAAGGCTTAGGTCCCTAATGACATAGTTGAGTCAGAAAGATAAATAAACAAATAAACACCTATTTTTTTAGGTTTCTGCTATCCAGGCTGCCTAGTAGTTGCAGCAGAACATACTCCTTATTGATACAATAGGTTTGGGGGAAAGGATTGTCTTTTAGTTTGAGAATATACATGTGACTTGCCAAAACAAATGAAGTGGATTCTTGATTGTTTTTTAATATTCAGAACACCACCATTATTTAGGGCTATTACATATAGTCTTGATTCCCATCAACATTCCTAGGAGAAAATATTAGCATATCACCATCATCTCAGATAAACAGCATATGATATATTACGTGTATATATATGATGATCCAGTTTCTATCAGAGCTATAGCCTCTTTTCTATTACCAAAAACTGTAGTCATGTATTTAGCATAAGTATGTTTTCTGCCTCAAAAGTTACAGTCATTTCATTCATTCATCTAATAAATAGTTAAAAGGCCCACTATGTGTTATATACTGTCATTTTGCATTTTCTCAACTGGTAAGTTCAGAGTCTTGTCAATCTTTGTCATCCAATGTGCTTCAAACTCTAAGGATCTATGTTTTCTATACGTGAGCAACAGTAAAATAGTTATGATTTGTTATTTGTTATGGATAGCTATGCCGAAAGTCAAGATCAGGCATCAGCAAATGGTTCTATAAAGGGCCAGAGAGTAAATATTTTAGGTCTTATGGGCCATGGCGTCTCTGTTGGAACTACTCAGCTCTGTCACTGAAGCACAAAAATAGCCACAGACAACATGAAAATCAATTAATGTGACTGTGTTGCAATAAAAGTTTATTTATAGACACTGAAATGTGCAGTTCATATAATTATTAGATTTCACAAAAATTTTTTAATATATTTTTTTAATTTTTAGAAAGAGGGGAAGGGAAGAAGAAAGAGAGGAAGAGAAGCATCATGTGTGGTTGCCTCGCACATAGCCCCCTACTAGGGACCTGGCCTGCAACCCAGGCATGTGCCCTGACTGGGAATTGAACTGGCAACCCTTGGTTCACAGCCTGCGCTCAATCCACAGAGCTACTCCAGCCAGGGCACAAAATTTTCTTCTTTCCATTTTTTTTTCAACCATATAAAAATGTAAACACCATTCTTAGCTCTTGGGCCAAACAAAAACACAGCAAGCCAGCACAAACCATTACTAAATGAAACCTGTTGTTTTGTCCTGAGGGCTTCAGTCACCCGATTGTGTCTTGCAGAACAAACAAATGGGAACTTTCAAAACCTCACTAATGTTTCATGTGTAATTTTAATAAAGTTTTCAACAGAATCTCTAATGTGTGATTTACAAATAAGTGATTCTAGATTTCTTAATTCCTGCTTTCATTTATTTGGGGGAAAACCAGCCTTGCATAACAAAGAGAGCATTACTATGAATGAATTATGATCTGAAATTACATTCCCACTGACAATTGATAATCCCCATGGAAGCTACATGACCAGCACAGGGGAGCTCTGCCCCATTCACCTCTGCTTATCTCTATTATCTTCCCCAGGGATCAGCCCAGCATGGCTGTTTTTCTCCTGTCATATAGCAAGCACCCTGGCAGGGTAAGAAAGGAAGGCATTCTTTGGTTGGCTTTTCAGTCTCTTCCTTGAGTTTAGTCTGGCCACTAGAGATTTGCATAGTGTCCTATTTCACACAGATGTTAATGGGACAATAATAATTATTATTATTATAGCATTAAACAGAAAAGATTGCTTTAGCATTCTTGGTGAAAAGGGCAAAACAGCATTATTACAGAGTATAAAAAACAATGATTCTTGTCATTCTAGGACTCATAAACATAACCCCAAAGAATGACTTGGGCATTTTTTACTATTGCTTTTAAGATCATCTCCTATGCATATTTGGCAGCAATAAATGATATAAACTGTCTTTTTATGATCAAATGTTTTCTAATTCCCTCGTTTTGCTAGCCAGGAACAGAAATCAGTGCATTGTGAAAGCATCAGGCAGCTGCAGCCCACCCACCTCTGTCCCATTCATTTGACTTATTACCCTTTCTGCGGCTGCAGTTCCTCTGCCAGGACTGGAGCCCTGCCCACATTTCCATTATTTTTGGCTACAGTCCTATTAAGTGAAGGTGACTTTGATTTCCAGGCCCAATAAAAGCACTTGAAGATGGCTAGGCAGTATGGACAGTGAATGAGAGCATCAACTAACAGTAAGGCACTATACTAAGCTCTTCATATATTTAACGCATTACCTTGATTATTCCTTTCACCTCTCAGTGATGAGGTGCTATTCCCATCACCTTATAGATAAGGGAAGAGGTGGTACTTGTTCCATTGCATCATACTGCCTGCTGGATTACAGTGCTTTCCAGCCTCTTCCCCTAGGATCTGAATTTATCTCCACTTTCTCAAATGGGTATGGGGAGATGTCCCAAAGCAACGGTCAATCACCCTACACTGATACTAGATTACCTGGAGCTGTCCCCACCTTTTCCTCTCAGAATAAATCTGAGACTGTTGTGTTCCTGCTCCAGGCCAAGCCTCCATCACTAGACAAGTTTTCCCCAACCCCTGTCCTGGGCCTGGTGAAAAGATCCTGCTCCCTCCCTGAGAGCCAGCGTCTCCAGGTACCTACTAGACCCAAACCGTGTCTATTCAAGTCACGTTATTTCATCGCAAATCTTTGAATGCTTAATCCTACCAATAAATAGGAAGGACATTGTCTCACCTTAAATAACACTTCAAAAATAAATGGTATACTATAAATTTGTGCCATTAAATTTGAATTTTTCTATGAAATGAAATATTCTAATTAAGTTTTTATTGTTTTCAATAACCATTTTTCAGGTGCTAGGTCCTGGGAAGTGTAATACATGGAGAGATACATGGAGCATTTTCATGTATTTAAATGGTTAGGCCTAGTTCCAATTCCAAAAGTTTAAATAAATTAGCTAGTGAATTTATGCCTATCATAAGAGAGCCCTATTTTATGTTGCATAATAAGGGCATATACAGCTGGACCTCGTTCTGGCCCTATGACAAATAACTGAAAGAGCTGAAGCTGTCTTGGATGTCTCTTCACCCTTTCGGCGATGCCTTTCCCCAGATACCACGCTGCCCTGTGTCACTCCCCTAAATGCCAGGCGTTCCCCATTCCCTATTTTTTGCCTCTATCCAGATTACCTGAGGCCTCATTTTCTCAGTCATGTTCTCCATTTTCAACAAAAAGAATAAATCCATGATATATTCTAATTACAAGTACCTTAGTATATTTCCCCTCAAAGGTAACAAATTATCGGTTTGGCTCCCAAGATTCTGAGCTAGAGGTCACTGGTCAGCACAAGGAGAATCAAGGTAAAGGATTTCAGATGACCACAGAAGCACAGAATACTGGACAGCTTGGCAGATACCCAAAAGATATGGCAGGTACAGATGGCAACAGCCCAGTACCCAGGGACTCAGATGGCAGGTAATTGACAGAAAAAAATAATCAGGCAGGTGGCTAACAGCACAGGTTCAGCCATCGAAAGTTAGGTCAGGCACAGAATCAGAAAAAATCTGTAATATGAAGTCTGAGAAATAAGAAATTCATAGAAACTGAATAATTCTATCCGAAGAGTCTGGATTACACAACTAGTTCCCTCCCCAGCTGTGGCAATAGTTTTGCCCAGGCTGGGTTAACCATAAAAGTCTGAAAATAAAAGGGATGTGATGTGTGCAGGTGAGGAGAAATCAGACCATCCCAGCTAAGGTTAACAAGACCATTGACAAAGCCTCATGAACAAATCTTGATTATGTCCCTCCTTCAAGAGTGGGCAGAATTGCAATGATTGAAAACCATTCTAAATGTAATGCTTAAGTCCATTCTATAGCAAGGAAAAAAAATTCAGGAATTCACTCCACCTGGGAGCACAAGGTTGAACAAGGAATTGAGAAGGAATGGTCAAGAGAGGTTTCACAAGGAGATGATATTTTAGGTTGATTATAGAGCATAAATAGAATATTAACATATGGGAAGAAAGAAAGGCAGGAAGGCTTGCAAATATACTTTGCACTTGAGGAATTATTATAGGTTGCCTGGTGTGATTAGTACATATGTAACATGGTAAGAAATAGCAAAAATAAGCTAAACTATATATACATATACATACATATATGCATATATACACACATGGTGTATGTACTCATATATGCATGTATAAACATACACCTATATACATACATATATATTTTGTTATAGTTAAACTGTAATCAGATTGTGAAGATCTTTGACTACAATCTTAGGAAACTGAACTTGATTGACCTTAAGGGAATCCATTCAAAATTCTTAAACAGTTCTGTAAACTCAGTGATAAGAATGCAAAGGATGAATTGGGAGGAGAGAACCACAGCACAGAGACCAGAGCCACCCAAGGTCAGTTACGACAACACGCAAGAGAGGATGAGGGGCTCAAGCATGGCAGTAGTCGGGGAGAGGAAAGAAAAAGGCAGCTTCAGTAATCTTTTATAGGTCGAGTCAACACAACTTAATAACCTATTTTACATACAGGAAGAGAAACACTGAGGTTCCTAACTTATGCAGTTGATGAAATACGGGTGCCATTCATGACGATAAAGAAATAAGAGAACATTTGGGAGACAGGATTATGAAATGAACTTAAATTTGAAAAGAAAACAATAGGCCTGGACTATCAGGGGGATGTTGTGCTACAGAAGCAAGAATCCAGTATATTACAATATTTGAACACTCGGGAATGCACAAAATTACCCAGGAAAAATGTCTACAAGAAAGAAACAAGGAAGAGACAACCCAGAAAACACTAATTTGTTTACACACGGAAAAAATATGTCACGATGACAGATTATGCAGGTATTTCTGCCAAATGGCTACTACCCAATAGAAAGATTCTCATATTTGAAATAGGTGAGGGAGAGGAAGACCAGTCCTGCTGAAGGGAGAAGTGCTGAAAATTAGGCCAGTTTTTCTGTGCTCAAAGTCACCCACAGTAACAGCCAGCTACTCGCACTATTTAAGGCTTCTTCAAAGAACGAGAAAACGATCATGGTCTGTGGGGTCCTTTCTGGTCTTTGACTCTGTGGTCCTACGACACTCTCCTATCAGAAGTACTTGCTTATCTTACACCTCATTGACAGAATCCCGGCCATTTCCTGGGCAGAAGCTGGACTGGCAATGGCACGGGCTCCATCTAAAATGCATCTAATTAGTGGGGTCATTACACTGTAAGGTATAGAAAAGTCAAATCGCTGTACTGTACACCTGAAACTAAGATAACCAATATAAGTTTTATACCAACTATGCTTAAATTAAAAATAAGTTTAATACATAAAAATAAAATGCATCTAAGCTCATGACAACCAAGTCTATCCATCGATGATATAATATAGCAGACCTGGTCGACAACTTTCTGGAAACACTAGTCCTGTTGCGACCAACATACCACATACAAATTGTCTTTATATTCATTCTTATTTCCTAGTAACAAACAATTTAGATTTAATTTTTCAGGTTATTCAGCAACATATAGTAAATGACATCTATTACACTGGTCCGAAGCCAAGACCCACAGTAATTAACCTGATGGTGGTAATCATGTCACAAAGCATGCAAACATCAGATCATCACATTGTACACTTTAAATATATTTAATTTTATTTGTCAGTTATAACTCAATAAAACTGGGAAAAGAAAAAGAATCAAACATCTGTTTTATTACTAAAAACCTCAGTATTCTCAATAGTAAAACTGGGATTACGAATGTACCTTACAGAGTTGTTGTGAGGGTCAAATATTTGTGAAAATATTTTATAAACTTTCATCACTACATAATTGTTAGTTTTTCTAAGTAGTATCAGACACCTGAAGTTTAATGTATAGCTAATGATATATAGGGTTAAATGACAAAGTGATTTTCAATTCACTTTTACTACAGTTCTTAAAAAGTAATAAATGATTAAGATATCAACCCAAAGAAACATGGCATTTTAACAGAAAAAAACTGTATTGTGACGAGCTATCTGATAAATACTCGTAATTGTACACATTCAATTCAGCACCTACACAAATACAGACAAAAACTCTAGCCCTTTCATGGTGAATGATGGAATATAGTAAACTAGGCTACCAATGAGAATCTAAACAGATGTGCTTCATCTAACCAATAACATTGTGTGAATGGTAAACCTATGGAACATCAGGGAATTAAAAGGACATTAATTTCATTGTTACATCCTTGGAGTGATCTTGTACGGGCATCATTTTAGAAGAAAATTATTTCCAAAATGATTAGTCAAAGCTAGACACAATGCAGAAAAAGCACTGTTGTTCCAGATAGTAGGTTTAATAAACTATCGATCCAGGCTCAGGGAACACATTCTAGTTTCCCCATCTCTCTGCAATATTTTACATCTATGCTCAAGAAAAACCTGGGAAGAAGAAAAGCCATGACTGAACAATGGACTGTTTCAGCAGCAAAGCCCTTTACCTTATAGTAGAATGATGATGAGATTAGTGGGTTCAAAAGGAAAACTCTGGAAGGTCAAGTTTATAGATGGTAAGCAAAGTAAATTCAGGCTCCCACATCTCACAAGCACACACAAGTTTGTAAGGGGTAAAAATATGTCAACAATGAAAACAACTCTGTGTATCCCAAGCATTTGAGGGCACCAGGGATGCAATTTTCTGAAATAAAATTTCTGTTCATGAAATAGGACTTATTGATAAGTGAGGGCTTTTGTCTGAAGACAGAGAGAGAGCAGAGAGGGAGAGGCAAGAATAATTTCACTGCAGAAGAAAGCTGCAGGTTGGTAGAGCGGTGGTCGGCTGGGGAGTGCAGATCCAATCCCACTGTTCACAGTGCTAAATGGCCCCAGGAATTTCCAGCCATTTCCTCTCACAGAGGCCCTGGTATGACAGCATATGCTTAACAGGGGCCCACAAGAGGAATCAATCCCAGCAGTCCTTTTACATGATCACAAGATAAGTTTGAAAGCCCAAATTTTTTCCTTGATCGGTGGTAATGGCAATTAAGACCATTCTTCAGTAGATGAAAATGCATGACTATATACCCCTAAACACTTAAAAGGGAAGCAGAAAGCCCTATTTCTCAAGAAGAGCAGGCTTGGCTTGCCTGGACTATACATCACGTTAAGTGGGGTCATGAGGCCAATGAACCTAGATTTGGGACAACAAATGCTGTCAATGGATTTGGCTCCGTTAGACTTGGGGACAAACTGCACTAAAATAAATGGTTCCATGTGGGACCAAATTGTAGATCTTAAAAAAAAAACTCCTTGCCATTATAATTAACTACTAAAGAATTCTGCAAGGGAAATACACTCAAATAAGTAACTGTTACTCTTTCATCAAAATGATATAATAGTTCTACAAATGACACAGCATTAACGTTTTACACAAAGCTATAAAACAGTAGCAAGCAAAAAAAAAAAAAAACAGCTGCCTTTACAAGTCAGCACTTCTGAGCTTTGTTTATGACACCACACCATCACTTTGTGATATAAAATCTAACATCACTAAGATAAACACCGTGGGCTGGCCAGTTTTATTTTGGGCAAGGAGTCCATTAAAGGGACAAGGCTGCTGAATTCGTCTTTCATTCGGATGGGCTCCAACGATGCGCGTACACTGGTTAACACAACCTGAGATTCCTCTGAGGAGCAGCTTTTTGGAGTATGCATATCCTTAAGAAACTGAATTACATATTTTTACAATGTTTAAACTGTCCCTTTTAGGGATACCTATATAAATATCTAAATATAATAAATAAAATAAATCTCTACATGAATACCTAAAACATTTACAGGCAGATAATAGGCAGGTATGTCATGGCAAAACCTTAACAAAGGCCTCCCAGAAAGACAAAGGTACAAGTGTAGGTGCTGACTCTGCTGACTGTCCTCAGTCCACTGGGTCTCTGAATAAATATTAGACATTTTCCATCCTCCACAGAGTATGTAGGTGATGCTCACATTTTCCATTTGTTGTTGTTTCCAATACGATTCCTTAAAATTTTGATTAGAATTAGCAACACACTCAGGCAGGATAATAACCCACAAGGTTTAAACTATCAATCGGACATTACCCAATTGTTAAAGTTTAATGGTAACAAGTGCCTAATGATATAGTTAGCATTCAGATTAAAAATAAAGGTTTAGTTTGTCATAATTTTAAAAGTGGAAAAAATTTAAATAGCTAGTACACTAACCATGGTCCTGCAGGAGCAAAAACAAATGGAGAATAAGTATCTTTTCTGTGTTATCGGCCTTATTTGCATATTAACTAGATTTTTTTTGCTCATATGTTCAATGACATGTGTTACAAAAGAGGCAGCATGTTGTAGTGGGAGAACATTGAATCTGGACTAAGTTCTGGATTACAGTTCTGGCTTTACCTTAAGAAATTGCATGGCTCATCCTAAAACTAGGAGACTGGGTTGGAAGATGTCTGAGATAAGGGACTGGATGAAGTGGGCAAGGAGAACACCCCGTCACCACACAGCAGTGGCAGGCTTCTGGTGGCTTGCCCAACAACTGTCAAGAGTAGTCGACGGTTAGAGGAAAGCTCTATGTGGTCCCTTAATATCCAATTGAACTGATGCAGAAGTTTTGTCACTGTGGATTGTTAAGAGTGCTTTTCTGGCCCCTATGGGATCTCACTCCGATAATAAGCTAGTTGATGATCTTCAATTTCTAAATAGTATGTTAGCATTATTATTAAAATTCTATATTCCAATTGTAATTCTCACCAATATCTCTGTTCCTTTATTACTAAAATCTCCTCAATTTTAAAGGCAGGCAAACTGAAGCAGGAAATGAAGATTCAGTGAGTCAATGTCAGTCAGAACCGAGTATTCATGAGACTGGGCCCTAACTTTGGGCTCTAACGCTATGTGGCCTTTGATTATTACTAAATGCTTTAATTGGAAGTTCCACCATATTGAACATTTCTCACTGTGAATGAATACATTTAATTCTGCTGCCTACATCAAAAATCCAAGTATTAAGTAAACGTGTAGTAAATGTCTAAATGTCTATTGCAGACTTGGGGATTTTTAGAATTCAGAAGGTGGCAGATAACATAATCCCTGACCTGAAAATGTTTACGGTCTGATTAGAGAGGTGAATATAAAAATGAAAAGTCAGCAAAGTATGTGCAATAGCTGTCAGAATACAGTTTGTAAGAATCACTTAAAAAGCTTGTTAAGATGTAGATTCCCAGGCCCCACACCTACATGGACTCTAAGACAGTAGATCTGGGTGGGTTCAGAAATTTGCCTTGTAAACAGCACCCACGTAAGTGACTCTAACTATTGCACATGTTCAGACCATAGACTGAGACACAACAGTGGGTAGAAGCTCAGGCACAGGAGTCAAACAGTCTGGGTTTGACTCCCAGCCCCACCACTGCCCAGCTGTGTGGCCTCGATTACGTTGCTAAAGTCCTCTGAGTTTTTACATTCTCATCTATAAAATGAAGATAATAACAGCATCTGAGTGTTAAGCGGTTATAAATTGGAACCCACTAAGCACTCAATAAAAATTGTTCCTCTTTGTGTTATCATTTTCTTATAACACTAGAAACTGACCAAGTGCTAATTGATCTGGCATTGTTCCCAGAGCTCAATGAATAAAAGGAGAATTCCGGATATGTGTTGGGAAAGCTTAAAGGAAGCAGAAGTTGGACTGAACCCTAAAATCAATGAAAGTTTCTATTATCAGAATAAATAAATTCTGTGTTTAAGAGACATACTGAGCAAATTATCACAGTAGGTAAGAATGAGCTGTGTGAGAACCAGTAAGGAAAGCAGCCCCTGAGTGGAGGGTTGGGAAGGGAAAAAGTGGGAAATAAGTAGCCAAAAGACTGAAGGCTCGTAAAGTCTGAAGTTTCCCCATCTTATTATTTGAAACATCTATTTTAAGAGGCAGTTTACAGTGGTCCTGAGTGGTTCTGAGATAGGCCCCCATATTAGGAAACAAAATATCAATTTATAGTAACCTGTTTTTTTAAAAAAAAATCCTTTATTTGCAAAAGAATTTATCACACAGAACCTTAATTCACTGACTGCAATAACAGGTATAAGACATCTCAATTTACTAAAGGTAAAATATTCAACCTTGCAATCATCACCCAGCGGCCATTGGCACCAATTCAACAACAGGAATCCCCAATTTGGAATGCTGTGAAGAAGGAAACTTTATTCAGTGCAAAACAGCCCAATAGTGATATAGCACAACTGTGAAAACAGCATGGCTGTGGAGGTGGCCCTGGGTGGCCCTGGGGCCAGGCCCCTCTCCAGCTAGACAAATATGCTCTGCTCCTTGCTGGTCTGCCTCACACTGCGCTGGTCTGCTAGCGCTCTGCACTGGCAAGTCATCTTCGGTATCAGTTCAGCCAGAGAAACACAGTCTTCAGTTCTCAGTGGAAAGGGAAAGTGTGCTCCCCAAGCTAGCAGAGAGCTGGTTTATACAGACACAAGTCCCCCGTCTCTGGCCCCTGATTAGTCTGTCCTCATGCAAATGAGAACTCCAAATACTCGCAGTTTGATTGGCCCAAAGGCGTTGTCCTGATTGTTCAGAAGAGCTGCTCTGACTGGCTGGTAAAGGAGCTGATGGGGCTATAGCTGTGCATCTTGAATTGGGCAGGGACAGCCTCAGTCCTATTGGTTGAAATAGGATTCCAGGAACTCCTTTAAAAAGGCTGGTTCACTTTAAAAAGATGGCAGGAACACAGCGCAGGCAGGTGGTTCAGTGCAAAGACAGGTAGTTCAAGGCAGACTTTTCCCTAAAGTGTAGTTTGCATGAGAAGCCCCTTGTAGAAATGGCTACCTAGGCTCTGTTTTTTTTTTTATATTTGAGCCCAGTTAGCCACCAGGAGTACTTCTTAGTAGGTAACTTCATTCTCAGGGTCCACATCTCTCTCCTTTAGATCAGAACCTGTTGACAGACAGTGATGATAATCAATCAAGTCACAGTTTGTCATGTGTCAATGCCAGAGTAGCCTTGGCTGCCTGCTCTGGTTTCCTCTAGGCCCTGCAGCAGGGCAGTAGCCAACAGAGCAACTACGGTCATTTGCTTATGACTTCTCTCAGGCATCTGTCAAACTCAAAAAATTCATGCTCTCATAATAGCAGCCACAACAATTTGGGAAAGTTAAAGAACAAAGACACTCAGTTCATAAGAGGAATCAGGGGTGACTGACAATAAGTATTTGGCATCATAACCATTATGAATTACAAGCACAGAGGTGATACAGTGGCTTGATAGATCATTTCTATCCTTCACGCAACCATTACTCAAGTTTTTGTAGGAGGCTTTGAACATTTGGTTATACAGAACATCAATATCTTGACACTGAAACAAATTAGAATGACAATTTGCAACCCAGACCTTACAACAGCTAAGCCCAATTGGGAGCCAACTGAAAATGTCAGAAAATGTAAACCCTAACCAGCCATTGACACCAGAAGTGAAACTGAAATGCCCCTTAATGAACCTGGCAAGGTTAACAACTTTGGTTGTTTCTCATTCTGCCTGGAAGAAGTGTTTGTCTAGGTACAGGGGGAGATACTGGCTATGACACCAACTCCTCCTTGGGCTGCAAGTCCATCATCAAGGGTGACTCTGCTGTCAAGGACTACTCATGCTTGGGAGTCTAAAGATGTTGGCTGGGCTCAAATGGCTCTGGCAGTTGAGCAAGCAATTCAGCTGATGGCTCTAGTTACTTCACATCATTATATCTAATTGAGCAGTACCAAGGCCTCCCCATGAAAAATCAGTTCTGAGAAAGCAATCACCCTCATCTTCCTGAAACACCTGCTGGCAAGTCATATCCCACAGAAAGGCCACAGGGGTTATCTTCATAAACAGAGGGAGTCTCATCAGGGTAATAATCTACTATTGATAAGGCCCTCTTTTTTTTCAGATGAGAAGTTGGAGGGATATCTGCTAATCATTTTGATAGTAAAAGATGATGTCAAGGGACCCAAAAGGCACTGTCTAGTCAGCTTCCAATTCTAGACAATGAAATGTCCAATGCTGATTTATGTATGTACAGAAAAAAAAATAATAAAACCCGTGGGGGCACAAAGGGTGCCTGCTATAGTTTGTTCCTTTATACATTCATTAACAGAAAGGGGGAACTGTTTCCAACCAGAGCTCAGTCTGGTTGGACCAGCCCTCTAGAAGTCCTTCCCTGAATGTTTGAACATTGTGGGGTGAACATTTAGGTTCTTGACAGTGTGAGCTGTTTCCATTCCACAGTAGCCTTACAAAGGGGAGTAGTCACACAGAAGTCGGGACTGAAACAGGTGCAAATTAAGGCGTATCTTAAATGCCTTATTTTAAGGCATTTTAATGCCTTCTTTTAATGCATTAAATGCCTTATTTGAAGGCATTTAACCTTAATTTAAGGCATTTAAGATACAGGTATCCATGTGATAAGGGGTGGCTAGCAACTAATTCAACTGTGGGAATTAGTGGTTGGGTCCCACCCAGGCAGAGTGTGGCCAATGCATAAGGTGAGTTTAGGCAGATACAGGGGAAAGGTAGAACTCCTTTTTGCAATTTAACCTGATTAGTTCAGAAGAGACAGGTGTGGTGAAATCAACAGCAAAGTTAGGGACAGTGGAGAAACTGTTGACAGAAATAACAATGGGACCATCTGTTTTACCACAGGCAGAAACAGGCATTGGAAGGCAATCCAGCATTCAGATAGATTTTATGAGGAGGCTAAGGTTTGAAAGCACTGTATAATAATACATCTATGCCTAAGGTTTAACCTTTTCTACTTACAAAGGTTAAAACAGCAAAAATCAGGAAGTACTGTATAGTTAAGGGTTTATAACAGGGAATAACTAAAAGATATAATTAGCAACTATGAAATAAAACCTAAGTTATACACAGCAGGAGTTGACCTTACTGGCCCGGTCCTGGATCCTAGGAAAAGCATCTGTTTTGAATGCCACTGGCTTTTTGAGTGGTTTTCTGTTCTGAATAACTTTAATTTTGAGGTCTCCTACAGGCTGGGGTATTCAATTAGATAAATGAAGTACAAGTTTGGGAGCCTTTTAAAATGAAAAACATATCTTTTTAAAACTTTGCAACTCGGGCATTAGTTAACAATACCCTGTTATGGTCCATTCCAGCGAGGCCGGAGGGAGTCCTTGTGAAGATGTCTTTTTCAATGGACCATGTACCCAGGTTGTAGGCCATGATGTTCAAGTATCTTGGTCTTCTGGGAGTGCGCTGTGGGAAGACTGCCCTATGAGCTTGCATTAATTTCAATAGCTTTTATTAGTCTCTTGAAATAAGTTTGAAGGCCTTCTTAATAAGGCAGATTCACATATTCCCTGATTTAGCTTCATAGGATAGGTCTTCTGGTAACAATTTTAGAAACAATCAATGTTTACCAAAAGAAATAGATCTCAAGATAAGCAATACCAAGGGAAAGGCTTTAGGATAAGGCAGAGTAAAAAATTCAGTAAGTTTTACCAATTGAGTTTTACCTATCTTGTTAGTTTGCTCTATAAAACCAGAGGACTAGGGTTGATAAGTGCAATGGAAATGCTACAATATCAGCCAAGTTTTGCATACCTGGTGTAGAATTTGTCTAGTAAAATGGGTTCCCCTCTCCCTATGGGACTCTGTGGAAATTTTCCAAGCAAGAAAAATCCTTTCCAGAAGTATTTTAGTAACTGCTGTGGCTGTAGCCTTTCAACATGGGAATGCTTCTACCGAATGAGAACACATATGAGCATCGTTAATACGTTTTTATCCTTGAGGGCAACTGGATTGAAAACCACTTTCCAAACATGAAATAGGTCTAATTACTTTCATTTCCCCCTTTTCTAAGGAGAGATTCCCTTATTTTAGTTATGCATTTAATTGTTCACTTAAAAAAACTTCACAGGTGACTACAGAAAATTAAATGGTTAGGAGTAAAATTTAGCTTTGTAAACATTAAGGTTTGGTTCACCTAAACAATCAAAGCCCTGATGATGCAGGGCACATCTTTGCTCTCCCTTTACACTCTCCTACTGAGCGTGCCAAATGTACGGGAAAAAACTTCTGTCCATTTAACAAGGAGAGAAGCCCAAATTCCTATTCTGTATCAATGCACTTTAAATTAAATTAAATTAAACAAATACATTCCAATTTTAGTTTGACCATATATAGATTTCTTTTTCAAGATTCTTTTTTCATGGACCTTCTGCAACACAGACAAACTTTCTGCAACATTCACAAACCTTTCATCCTTTTTCCTTTTTTCTTATTGCTTATTCCAGAACAAGCATTTAGTTTAGAAAAAATTACTTCCTTTTTCTTCAGTAAAAATGTATTTCCATTCCTCATACCTTCTGTTACCAAATGCACACCTTACTTTCTATATGTAATCATTTTCAATGACCATAACATCCTAATCAGGCTTTATCACAAGTGTCTGGATTTCAGTATGAGGCATCTTGTGCCCTTCTGCAATTGTAAAATGACACATTAAGTTCTCCACCTTAAACCCTGGCTTTCCATTTGGTCTGTTAGCTCCAAAGCTAGACAGTAGTAGACAACTGCATGTCCTTAATTAAACTATCTAGTTTAATTAAGCTAGTTTTTATTTACTATACATTAATCCTAGATCACATGCACTTTAAAAACAAGTGTGTTAATTTCTGTTATTTCTCCAATTTGTATATGAGTGCTCATTTGTTTTAAGCCAAATGAATAGGGCCCTTTTGCAATCTAAATTTGAATTTACAAGTCAATTTGGCAGTAATATCTGATGATATAATATCTATAGGAGACACACATAGACACACATAAACACAGACAGCACAATACAAAACCCCCCCAAAAAATTATGGATCCAAAAGTAAAAAGGAAAATTTCTAAAGGGGTAGATTTTCCTGGGAGAAGAGTGAAAAATAGCTCCAGAGGTAAAGCCTGGGCATCAGATAGCTGGTGCCATCTGAAGACAAAGCTGGGGGAACAGGAAAAAAGGTAGCAGGTAGGCAGCATGGTAGGCAAGGGTGGGAGATTGCAAAGTGAGGGATCTTCTGGAGTGGTTTCAGTGAACCTGGTATTTGAGTCACAAGCATAAGGGTCAGAGAAAAAGTTTTCCAATGATTCCCCTTTTGTTCCAGGTTCACAAGCACTATTTCCTTTTAATTTATTAAGGTATTTACCTAATTTACAATTATTTTTTTCCTACAAAGGCAATAGTAGCCTCTTGATTTCACTTAGGAATCTCAAGGAACCAGTTTTTAAAATAATAATAATAATAATAATAATAATAATAATAATAAGCTTCCACCCTGGCTGTTGCGGCTTAGTGGATTGAGCACCGGACTAAGAACCAAAGGGTTGCCCTGTTCGATTCCCAGTCAGGATACCTAGGTTGCAGGCCAGGTCCCCAGTAGGGGGCACTGGAGAGGCAACCACACACTGATATTTCTCTTCCTCTCTTTCTCTCTCCCTTCCCCTCTCTAAAAATAATAAAATCTTTTTAAAAATAATAAATTTAAAATATTTTAATTAAAAATAAGCTTCCTATTGTTTCTAGAAGGTAGAGTATTTTCTTTGTTGTAATTGAGCATGCATATAAACAAGCTTTGAAGTGCAAAGGCACCCATCTTAGTTAATAAAGCTTAAGATAAACTCATGTGATTTTTTGTTCATAGGCCTAGCCAATTGCAATTGTCTTGACCACAGTGGCTGATGAGCACTTAAAAATTACAGCACAGGTTACTCATTTTGCACCCCTCCATATTGGTGGTGACCCCAACAAGGGCCCATTAGTGTGAGCATCCTCACAAACCTCATCAACAAGGCCTAGTCCAGCCTGGAGCAGATCCTCCCTAGGTACCAAACACAACTGAGGGAACCCCTTCTAGGCACCAACAACGAATGGTATAAAGGGGCCCTCTTGGTCCAAATGTATGAATTAGGGTCACTGGATGAGGGTCTCCTACCTAAACCAAATAAAGCTAAAGCTTCCAAGACCTATCTCGCAACCATGGGAGGTCTTGGATCTGACATGATCTGAGAGGAGAGCCTCAGGCACCTCAAGGAGTACAACTCAAGCACAAGAGGCTTGTGCAGGCACCAGAGGAACCCATTTGGGGACAGTGTCAGGAGACTGAGATGTCTTTTCAGAGCCCTACATTGGGCACCATGGAATGTCAACCAATGATCACTGGCAGCAATTCAGTACCAGTAAGTATCCCCAGTTTGGGATGTAGTGAAGAAGGAAACTTTACTCAGTGCAAAACAGCTCAATTGTGATACAGTAATACTGTGCACAGCACAGCTGTGGAGGTGGCCCAGGGGCCAGGCCCCTCTCCATCTAGACAGCTCTGCTCTGCTCCACGCTGTCTGCTTTGCACCGCACTGGTCTGCTCTGCTTTGGCAAGACAGCTTCAGTGTTTTAGCTCAGTCAGGGAACTGCCATCTTCTGCCTTCAGTAGAAAAAGAAAGTGTGCTCCCCTAGCCAGAGGGCAGTTGGTTTATATATATAAGGGGGGGACTGCCCCCTGGAAATGGGGAGGAGTGAAGTGCCAAAGATGATGCATGGGTGCATCACCCCAGCAACTGGGACAACGCATACATGACACAGAAAAAAAGAGGCCGCAAGGCTAGTCCTGAAAACTAGTAAGGTGATTGAATGGGAGGGACATACCCTCCCATCAACTTCCAACATGCAGGAGATTCTGGGGAGGCCTTTAAAAGGAGAGTGCTAGAAACACTGAGCTCTTGGATTCTCCCTACCTTCCCAACTGATAGGGAATGGAGTTCCTGGACCACAGACCTTGGGGACTGGGTGGCCTGGGAACATTCCCAGGGTCCCTCCCTGAGCACTGCAGGGTGGGCCTGAAGCACAGCAAGCCCTGGTGAGAGGGAAGAAGGCTGAGGCCCACAGGTTTGGGGATGCTTAGGCCACCAGATTCAGGGAGGCGCTGGCCAGCAAGCCCCGTGCCCCTCCCCCAGGCAGAAAGCCACAGTGGCTACCCACCGCCCACTGCCCACACCTCCAGCTAGGTTGGTAACCCACACATAGTGGCTGCCGCCTGCCTATGGCCCATGCCAATGCAGGCTGGTCAGTCTGACCCCAGTGCAGCCAGGGAGGGTCAGGCCCTGCACCCCACCCTGAGCACTTTAGGCCTGACCAGGAGCACTACAGGTGCTGGGAGCAAGGCTGCTAAGAAGGGGGCAGTGTGGGAAAGGGAGAGGACATTTGAGTGGGCAGGTCCTGAGAGGTGGCCTGGCCGGATGACATGTCCCATGCCCCTCCCCTGCACACAAAGCTGTGGGAAACAGCTGTTGTGGTCACCCACCAGCAGTCTACTCACTCTTCCAGCTGCAGGGGCAGCAGGGATGGACATCAAGAAATCTACTGTCCATATCTACAAGTAAATAAATATTCCATTTTCCCTTCCACCTGACTATGTTATGTCCCCACGGTTATTGCCTATGGGCATCAGGCAGTGGCACCCCACTAGTTCAGTTATATACAGACAAAAGTCCCCACCTGTGGCCCCTGATTGGTCTGTCCCCATGCAAATGAGGACTCCAAATACTTGCAGTTTGATTAGCTCAAAAAAAGCATAGTCCTAATTGGCCAGAATAGAGATGCTCTGGCAATTTTGAGAAAGAAGAGCAAAGTAGGAGGGATCACCATACCTGACATCAAACTATATTACAAGGCCACAGTAATCAAAACAGTCTGGTACTGGCATAAGAAGAGACACATAGGTCAATGGAACGGAACAGAGAGCCCAGAAACAAAACCAAGTCTCTGTGGTCAATTAATATTCAACAAGGGGGCAGAAGCATAAACTGGAGTAAAAATAGCCTCTTCAACAAATGCTGTTGGGACATCTGGTCAGCTACATGCAAAAAAAATGAAACTTGACCACCAACTTACACCATACACAAAAAATGAACTCAAGATGGATAAAAGACTTAAATATAAGTCATGATACCATAAAAGTCCTAGAGAAGAACATAGGCAGGAAAATCTCAGATATTCCACACAGCAATATTTTCACCAATCTGTCCCCTAGAGCAA
This sequence comes from Phyllostomus discolor, assembly GCF_004126475.2. Taxonomy (NCBI): domain Eukaryota; kingdom Metazoa; phylum Chordata; class Mammalia; order Chiroptera; family Phyllostomidae; genus Phyllostomus; species Phyllostomus discolor. The sequence goes on along the minus strand of NC_040905.2, from coordinate 188,346,742 downwards.
GGGACATAAAAGAAAGAATAAACAATTGGGACTTCATCAAAATAAAAAGCTTCTGCATGGCTAAAGAAAACATTAGCAAAATGAAAAGGGAACCAACTGTATGGGAAAACATATTTGCCAATATCTCAGACAAGGGATTGATCTCCAAAATACATAAAGAACTCATCCAACTCCACACCAAGAAGACAAACAATCCAATTAAAAAATGGGCAAAGGACCTGAACATACACTTCTCCAAGAGGGACATACAGAGGGCCCAGAGACATATGAAAGGATGCTCAGCATCATTAGCCATCAGAGAGATGCAAATTAAAACCACAATGAGATACCACTTCACACTGGTCAGAATGGCCATCATATCATATCAACAAATAATAAGTACTGTCAAGGTTGTCGAGAAAACAGAACCCTAGTACATTGTAGGTGGGAATGCAGACTGGTGCAGCCGCTGTGGAAAACAGTATGGAATTTCCTCAAAAAACTAAAAATGGAACTGCCTTTTGACCCAGCAATTCCACCACTGGGATTATACCCTAAGAATCCTAAAACACTAATTCAGAAGAATCTATGCACCCCAATGCTCATAGCAGTACAATTTATAATAGCCAACTGCTGGAAGCAGCCTGAGTACCCATCAGTAAATGAGGGGGTCAAAAAACTGTGAAACATTTATACAATGGAATACTATGCAGCAGAAAGAAGGATCTCCTACCCTTTGTGACAGCATGGATGGAGCTAGAGAACCTTATGCTGAGTGAAGTAAGCCAGGTAGTTAAAGACAAATACCATATGATCTCACCTATAAGTAGAAGCTAATTAACAAAACAAACAAATAAGCAAAATATAGTCAGAGACATTGAAATTAAGAACAAACTGACAGTAAACTGAGGGAATAGGGGAGGGAAATAACGGGGGAGGAAGGGAGAGGGTCATCAAGGAACATGCATAAAGGATCCATGGACAAAGCCAAAGGGGGGTGGTACTGAGGGTGGGAGGTGGGGGTGGGTAGGACAGGGGAAAGTGGTTGTGGGAAAATGGAGACAACTGTATTTGAACATTAATTTTAAAAAAGTTAAAAAGAAAAGAAAAGAACTGCTCCAATTGGTTGGTAAAGAAGCTGATGAGCCTATAGCTGTGTGGCTCCAATTAGATGGGGAAAGTCTCAGTCCTATTGGTTGAAATCAGATTCCAGAAACTGCTTTACAAGGGCGGGCTCAAAAGGCAGGAACACCGTGCAGACAGGCAGTGCAGGGCAGAGGCAGGTGGTTCAGTGTAGGCTTCTTCATGAAGTGCAGTTTGGGTGAGAGGCCCCTATGTAAAAATGGCTATGGGGCTCTGTTTTATAAATCTGAGCCCAGTTAGCCACCAGGAGCACTTCTTAGCAGGTAACTGCATTCTCGGGTTCCATACAATGAAGGGGCAATGAGCTTTTTTGAAAGCAAGGGACCATTTTATTCATTTCAGAAACCTCACACTCTAGCACAAGGCCAGGAACATGGTGACAGCTCTATAAACGTACTGTTGCTCAACTTACTAGTTACAAACATACAGAGTTATGACATCAAATGGAATAGCCATGAAAAAAGTTTCTTTCCTTTGAAGAGCTGCCACATCCATTTATTGTTCAGATTCCCAGGTAAAGCTATTGCTTTGAAAAGACAGCCAAATTCATTGTTCATCTATACTGAGTGTTCATAACTATGTAAGCAGCAATAAATTAAATATTGTAAACGTCAATAGTCAAGTTGCCTAGTTCAACTGAAAATCCACTGACCTCTCATTTGACTTTGTGGGTGTCTGGGTAACTTCATTCAATTCATAATTTAGCAGATGATGAGAAAAACAGTGCACTGGGGCACTGAGAGCCCATCTTGTTTCCCTTCCCAGGCCTCTGTTTACAGGGAGTCTTGGAGTTCTACTTAGAGCTGCTACTTGATCCTCCATGAAACATGCACATTAAATCTCTCTAAACCCCCAGAATGGAAGTATCCCCAAACTGGTTCCAATTGCCCACAGATTTCTTTTGTGATTTAGGGTATTTTCAACTTCTTTTACTTTGTCTCAGGAAAACAATATTAAAGGAGCACATGGGGTAGTTCCTTTTTCTTTCTTTGACTCCTCAAGTGATGTCTTAAAAATTATGTCATGACCATAAGGCACTCAAAACATATAGGCCCCAACTTCTTTGAGGGCGTACATACTTCACTTTCACAGATGTTATCCACATCCCAGGTAGGGGAGCTGTGCTTACCACCTACAGGCACAAACTAAATGTAGACCATGGGGCTACGGCACTGAGAAACCAGCAGCCTAGGCACAGGGAAATGTCCCTGTTGGTTACTAAAATATTCATTACAGTAGAAAAGACTTGCCTTACAAGAACCACAGCGGAAAATGGGAATTTATCTGAAGTGATACTTTTATATTACTTTGCCCAAGAAGTAATTACTATAATGAAAATATCACAATGATACAATCTGTAATCTTTGGTGAACTAAAAAAAATATGTCTACTCCCACTATCATTCAGTTCCTGTTTAGTAAACTGGAAATAAAATGACCAACTTAAGCTTCACTTCACTAATTTGATTCCAGTTAATGCCCTAAAGGGAGATATCAGCATGTCTCTCCCAACTGCCTTCCAGGGCACGAGAGAAATATTTGGCCTATTAAAAACAATGGACACATTCACTTCTGTGCTGGCCTGGTGAAGACCTGGGGACTCTGTTTACAACTGCCAGGTTCACTCAGCTCTTTGATTACGTCCTATCAGTACATTCACAGCCAATCAAGCCAATAGCAGGAGACAATTAGTATATGTTCTGCCGAACCAAGCATAATAGCAGGAGACAATTAAATCAACTAAAACAGAGCAGCTTTCATGGCCACACTTGCCTAATGTCCCCCAGTCTATTTTCTGCACATGTAATTCACAGTGTTCTGTGCCAATAACTCAAACCTGATTTTGGTGGTAAGAGCTTTCTTTGGTTATTGCCTTGGAGTGAGCCAGACCTGGGTTTATTTTCCAGATGATACACTTGGAAGCTGTGTGACCTTCAGCACATTATTCAATCTCTCTGAACCTCAGTTTAGCTATAAACAAAGATATCACCTCATGAGAATATTGATATAAGAATCTCAGTACTCAGCATGTACTCAACCAACATTAGTTCATTAACAAACACTGCTCAAAACTATGTTAAAATAACTATAACTTCGAACTTATGGGACTAAAATAATGGAAATGAAAATAAACAAAGATGGGTTCAGAAGTGTTGGGTTTTAGGTATGTACAAATTAATTTGTCACACAAGTTCAAATAGCAAATGATTTGAAAAATTGATTCCCATCAAATACAAACATGCCCTCGTGAAGACACGTGCCCTGATAGGAGATATCTCACACAATCCAGCTCACAGAAGTGGAAGGTAGAACGGTGGTTGTCCGGGGCTGAGGGAAGGGGAAGATGGAGATGTTCAATGGGTATAAAGTTTCAGCTATGCAAGGTGGGTTCTAGATAGCTGCTGCACAGCAAAGTATCTATAGTTAAAGACACAGTGTCATACACTTACAACATTTTTAACAGAGCAGATAACATGTTAACTGTTCTCGGCACACACACAAAAAGCTGGAGCAGCCTAAGGAATGCACTCTTCACACCATCTTGGAATGAGAAGTCAAAGCTTTTTTAACATACACAGTCTAAAAGACATGGGCTGTGGTACTTCACCTTCAACAAAAGGCAAGAAATCTGAGAATGCACTAAGGTTGGCATTGACCATCCAGACCTGGGACCAAGATTACAGCGCTCAGCTGAAGATCAGACACTATGCGCTCACCATCTTCCAGTCCACTTAGAACACCAATAATTAAGGTGGACTGCAGCTATCCAAGTTCTCTTCCATCATGTTGGAACACTACATACATACACATGATTCCGAATTAGCAAAAAGACTGTTTGGTCACACCATCCAGGACAAGGACAGACCGGACTATCTATGTGGGGCTGATAGAAATCCCACACTTCTATGGTAGCCTTCAGCTGCAATTTCTGCTCACATTTACTGATACTGACTTAAGTACTGAGACATTCAAGAAACAGATACTTCATGCTTACTATGTCTTAGAAATGCTACTGAAATCAAGAAAGGCCTGAAGCAAATGCCGAACTTTACTCACATAAAAACTTCTCACTCTAGAATGCAGATTGGTACAACCACTATGGAAAATGGCGTGGAGATTCCTCAAAAAATTAAAGATGGAATTGCCTTATAACCCAGTGATTCCACTTCTGGGACTATATCCAAAGAAACCTGAAACACTAATTTGAAAGAATATATGCACCCCAATGTTCATTGTAGCATTATTCACAATAGCAAAGATATGGAAGCAACCCAAGTGCCCATCAATAGGTAAGTGGATTAAAAAAATAGATAAGCAGATTAAAAAAAAAGCACACATACACAGTGAAATGCTACTTGGCCAAAAAGAAGGAATGAGATCTTACCTTTTGCAATAGCATGAATGAAACTAGAGTGTATTATGCTAAGAAAATAAGTCAGACAAAGAAAGACAAATACCATATGATTTCACTTATATGTGGAATCTAATGAACAAAACTTAAAAAAACAGAAACAGACTCACGGAGAGCAGACTGACAGCTGTCAGGCGGGAGAGGAGTTGGGAGCTGGGTGAAAAAGGTGAAGATACAAAAACAGTACAAATTGATAGTTACAGAAGAGCCACCAAGATGTAGGTTACAGCATCGCGAATATAGTCAGTAGTATCTTGATAAATATATATGGGCCCAGGTGGGTACTTGAAGCAGCAGGGGGTGGGGGAATGACTCTGTAAAGTATATGATTTTTCTAACCACTTTGTTGTATATCTGAAAGTTAATACAGAATAATGCTGAATGTAAATGTAATTTAAAAAATTAATTTTAAAAAGTTGTCCCTCCAAAGAGATACAATATGTGGTAATTTGCATGGGAAACTAGATGATCTCTTTTTTTATCTTTTACAAGAATGGTCTCCCCTCAGGAAAAATCCCTGTTTTTCATGGTGATTTTGTAGATCAAGGAAAGAATTTCAGAGATCCTAATAATCCTATTTGTGAGTTTTCTTGTCTGTGCTGGTGACCTGCACTTGAACACAAAGAACCATGAAGATTTTTTTTTTATCCTCACTTGAGGACATTTTTTCATTGCTTTTTAGAGAGAGGGAGAGAGAAAGGGAGAGGGAGAAACATCAATGTGAGAAAGAAACATCAACTGGTTGCCTCCCATATGCGCCTGAACTAGGGACAAAACCCACAATCTAGGTATGTGTCCTGACCGAGAATCAAACCCACAAACTTCCAGTTACAGGATGACACTCCAACCAATTGAGTCACACCAGCCAGGGCCCATGAAGATTTTTTGATAAATACGAGGTATGGCTTCACAAAAGAAGTCTTGCATAAATATAAGCTACATGGGAAAGAAAATCTAACAATCTTGGATGCTGTCTATGCCTGGCTCCCAACTGGTACAAACGTTGACAATGAAGCCCTGGTCATACATGGTGGGATATCAGGGTCCAGAGATTTTAATTTACTCGACTGTAGAGAAAGAAGCAAAACAAAATCTGTGCTAATGCCACCAATTCCAACAGATGGAGACCATGTCACTGACCTGAAGAGAAATAAAGTAGGAACTCCTCGGGGACTCAGAACAATTTAACTGGACCCCTTTCTGAACATTTAACAAAGCATGAGTGGGAACAGATTATCAATATTCTGTGCAGTGATCCCAGAGGCAAAAGAGGCTGTTATACGAACACATGTGTCAAGGAGGGAGCTGCTATTTTGGACCAGGTATTACCCCCAAGATTGCTAATAAATACCAGTTGAAGATGCTCATTAGGTCTCATGAATGAAAGCCTGAAGCATACTGAAATCTGCCATTATGGGAAGATCATTACTACATTTTCTGCTTCTAATTATTATGAAGAAGGCAGTAATCAAGGGGTTTACATCAGGCTGAGTTTTGGTATGACCCTTCAATTTTCCCTGTGCTATGTAGCTAAGGCAATGTTCTTAAGGCCTCTTATCAAAGGGTGAATACTATTCAGAGTAGTGCCATCAGGATAGTAAAAGAGAATGATTTCATGAAGAACTGACCTCATTCGTGCTTTCCAACTTCAAAATCGCAGTAAATCAGGAAAACTTTCTACGGGCAAATGGGCTTTTTCCATGGAGAACGTTTTGGGGCTGAACTTAACCCCGGAGAGCCCTGAGTTCGCACCTGGTCACCACAAGATGGTAATAGTGGCTATGTGTCCTGCTTCTATCGTGTCCACATTCAAAAGCCTGTGAAAGAGGCTCAGTCACTCTAACTGAAACTCTGTACAGATACTGATCTTACCTGCAAATCGTCTTTGATGTCAGTGACTCTGATCACTCAGGTCTGATCTCCAGGGAAGAATTTCGTTCCTTGTGGAAACTTTTCAGTAGTTACTACCATGTTCACATTGATGATTCCCAAGTTGATGAGCTCGCTGAAAGAATAAACTTAGACAAAGATGGAAGCATCAGCTCTCATGAGGTTTTTAATTTTTAAAAAGTTTGTATATATTTTTGTCTTTATTTTTTAATTTTTATTTTTTAATGACCATTTGCTTTTAATATTATTTTGTATAGTTTCAGGTGTATGGCACAGCAGTTAGATAGTCACATACTTTACATAATGTCCCCCCCAATATTTTCAGTACCTAACCACCACCATCCATAGTTATTGCCGTATGCTGTGCTTTACATCCCAGGGACTATCTGTAACAAATTTGTGCTTCTTAATCCCTACACCTCTTTCTCCCAGTCCCCCAACCCTCCTCCCCTCTGGCAAACACCAGTCTACTCTCTGTGCCTATGAATCTGTTTCAATTTTGTTTGTACATTTATGTTGTTCTTTAGACTTCACATTTAAGTGAAATCATATGGTATTTGTCTTTGTCTGACCAACTTATTTCATTGGGCATAATACTCTCTAAGTCCATCCATGCTGTTGCAAAAGGTAAGATTTCACTCTTTTTTATGGCTGAGTGATATGCCATTGTAAATATGTACCAATACTTCTTTATCCACTTGCCTACTGAGGGCTACTTGGGTTGCTTTCACATCTTGGCTATTGTAAATAATGCTGCAATGAACATAGGGACACATATGTTCTTTCAAATTGGTGTTTTGGGTTTCTTCAAATAAATCCCCAGATGTGGAATCACTGGGTAATAAGGCAGTTCCATTTTTAATTTTTTAAAGAAACGCCATAATGCATTCCCACCAACAGGGCATGAGGGCCCCCTTCTGCCACCATATTTGCCAGCACTTGTCATTTGTGGACCTGTTGATGATAACCACTCTGACAGGTGTGAGGTAATGCCTCATAGTGGTTTTAATTTGCATTTGTCTTATGATTAGTGGTGTTTGCATCTTTGCATGTATCTACTGGCCATCTGTATGTCCTCTTTGGAGAAGTGTCTATTCAGGTTCTTTGTTCATTTTTTATTAAATTGTTTGGGGTTTCTTGTTGAGTATATGAGTTCTTTATAAATTTTGGATATTAACCCCTTATCCAATATATCATTGGCAAATATATTCACCCATTTAATAGGCTGTCTTTTTGTTTTGTTAATGGTTTCCTTTGCTATGCAAATCTTTTTAGTTTGATGCAATCCCATTTGATTATTTTTTTCTTTTATTTCCCTTGTCCAAGGAGATATATCAGAAAAAATATTGCTAACAAAATATCAGAGATTTTACTGCCTATGTTTTCTTCTAAGATTTTTATGGCTTCAAGTCTTACATTTAAGTCTTTAATCCATTGTGAGTTTATTCTTGTACATGGTGTAAGAAGGAGATATAGTTTCTTTTTTTTTTTTTTGCATGTATCTGTCCAATTGCCTGGTAGCATTTATTGAATAGACTACTTTACCCTATTGTATGCTCTTCCCTCCTTAATTATCAAATATTAATTAACCATATAAGTGTGGGTTTATTCCTGGGGTCTCTATTCTGTTCTATTGATCTACACATCTGCTTTTATGCTAGTACCATGCTGTTTTGTTTACTATAGCCTTGTAGTTTGGTATCAGGTAGTACGATGCCTCCAACTTTGTTCTTTCTCAATATTGCTTAGGCTATTCAGGGTTGTTTATGGTTCCATATAAATTTGGGGGCTATTTGTTCTAGTTCTGTCAAATACAACATTAATATTTTCATAGGAATTGCATTGAATCTATAATTGTTTTGGATAGTATAAACATTTTAATGATGGTAATTCTTCCTATCAATTAACCCATATATGCTTCAATTTATTTGTATTTCCTCCAATTTCTTTCTTCAGGATCTTATAATTTTCCAAGTACAGGTCTTTTACCTCCTTGCTTAAATTTATTCACAGGTATTTTTATGTAATTGTAAATGGGATTGTTTTCTTAGTTTCCCTTTATCGCAGTATAAAAAAACAACTGATTTCTGAGTATTAATTTTGTATCCTGCTACTCAACTGAATTCATATATCAGTTCTAGTTTTTGGTGGGGTCTTTAGGGTTCTCTATATACAGTATCATGTCATCTGCAAATAATGACACTTTTACTTCATCCTTTCCAATCTGGATGCCTCTTCCTTCTCCTCCTGGTCTGATGGACTGAAGGAAATGCTTTTAGTTTTTTCCCATTGAATAAGATGTTGGCCATGGGTTTGTCATATGTGGCCATTATTATGTTGAGATATATTTCCTATATTCCCAATTTGTTGAGAATTTTTTATCAAAAATGTGTGCTGGACTTTGTCAAATGCTCGTCCTTCATCTATTGATATCATCATGTGGTTTTTATCCTTCATTTTGTTTATGTGCTATATCACATTAATTGATGGGCAGATATTGTACCAACGTTGCATCCCAGGAATAAATCCTACTTGATCATGGTATCTGTTCTTTTCAATGTACTGCTAGATTCAGTTTGGTAATACTTTATTAAGAATTTTTAGACCATGTTCTTCAGGGATATTGGCCTGTAAATTTCTTTGTAGTGCCTTGCTTGGATCTGGAATTAGCATAATGCTGGCCTCATAAAATAAATCCTCCCTCCTCTTGAAGTTTCTGGATCAGTTTAAGAAGGGTAAGTTTTAGTTCTCCTTTGAATGTTTGCTGAAATTCAATTGTGAAGCCATCAGCCCAGGATTTTTGCTTGCTGGGAATTTTTTGAATATTGCTTCCATCTCATTAAGTTGTAATCAGTCTGTTCCGATTTTCTGATTCTTCATGCTACAGTTTTGGAAAACTGTATGTTTCTAAGAATTTATCCATGTCTTCCAGATTGTCCAATATGTTGGCACATAGTTGTTCACTAAATTTTTTATACTCCTTTGTATCTCTGTAGTGTCAGTTTTTACTTGTACTCTTTTGTTTCTGATTCTCTTTTTTTCTTGATGAGCCCAGTTAAAGGTTTATCAATCTGGTTTACCTTGTCAAAGAACCAACCCTTGGTTTCATTGAGGTTTGGGGTTGTTGGTTTTTGTTAGTCTCCACTTTGTTTATTTTTACTCCAACCTTTATTATTTCCATCCTTCTACTCACTTTGGGCTTGTTGTTCTTTTTCTAGTTCCTTTAGGTGTAAGGTTAGATTGTTTGACATACAAACGAACTGGTTTCTTCATTATCTAGTCTACGTTAGATTGACAACAGTCAAAGGGGTATCTATATCTAAATTGTTTGTAAGCTCTCGTAGGAGAGAAACCAGGCTCACAGAGGCATGTTGATGGGAATGAAAGACAGTTTCAAGAAATTTTTTCAAGCTCAGTATATCCATATTCACTCCACAACAATACAAGGGAAGAGGACAATTGTTTCTGCTTTCCACCTCAGGAAAAAGGCTTAAAGCAGTCACCTGACTTACCAACCCAGCCAAAAGGACTAGTAGTGGAAGGCAATTGCACCAGGAACTGAAAATCCAGTGTCTAGGGAATCAGATCAGCAGAAGGACTGAAAGGTATGAGCAGTGAGCAACTATCATGCAGCTTCGTGGTTTCCCATGACCATGGCCATGATCATGAGTTGAGGTGGGATTTTGCCTCCTGAATGTACCTAGTTTGGGAGAGGGATTGTAGAGGGGAAGATGTGGCCTCAAGGGATTCAGGCAGTCCTTACACTCCAAATAGTACCTAACTCTGCCCTTCTGTCTTTCAAATCAAGCAAACCAGAAAGGTGCAAGGCAGTAGTTCTCAACAATGGCTATTCATGGGAATCACCAGATCAGTTCTTAAGAAGCACTGACACCCAGGCCCATCCAGACTAACTGCAGCAGAGTCTGTGGGAAAGCAGCCAGGAGCCAATAATGTAAAGCCATGACTTTCAGTAAAGGACCACAAACTTGCACGTGTCTACATCAGATAGAAGGGGCTCCCACCTCTGCTATAACTTTTCTTGTTACCATCATTCCAGGGAGTAAAAGGTCAGGGAGGGAATGACTAGAAAGTACAAGGGCAGATGGTTCATAAACTGAGCATCAAAATGAAAAGCAAAGCAATGCAGGCAACCCCAAGAACACCACTTTAGCCAACATTAAACTACCGGTTCACATCTCAAATGGATATTGGTTAAATCCTTCACAGGTTTCTTCCACTCAGCTCTTTCTGCTGTTTTTGACTTTATTTTCTCTCAAAGGTGATCTCTGTGGATTGTGCCAAACAAGCTTATTCTGATTGAGTCACTGCTATTAAGACACTGCCCATGATTACCCAACCTCAGTGGAATTGTGGAAAGGATTTTCAATCCATTCAGAGGTAGCAAACCGATAAAATGTTAGAATGTATTATCAGAAAGCTGCTATAACTTTACAGTTAATAATACACTGTCTTCCCACAAAGAGGCTGGAGAAGTCCTGAATAGCCCAGGATATTAATGAACTTGATTTCAGCTGGATGCCAATGCTGATCAGCCTAGGAAATTTGTTTTCAACTTCAAAATAAGTATACAGCCTAGTTCACTTGAAATGTAAAACATAAGAAATTGGTCCTCACCTGAGCTTGGTGTTCTCCTTGAGAAGGTGAGAAGGAAAGTGAATTAGCAGTATTAGATACTCTGTGAACTGCTTCTTAAAAAAGAGAAACTGCTATGGGAACATCTGGCCAAACTTAAGCTAGTTATGCGGCATTATCTACCCTTGAAGTATTACCAGGTGAGGCACCTGCTAGGAGTCGAATTATGTCTCCCAAAATAATGCTGAGGTCCTAACCCCCCATACCTGTGGATGTGACCTTATTTGGGAAATAAGGTCTTTGCAGATAATCAAGTTAAGATGTGAGTGAGCCCTAATCCAGTATGACCGGTATCCTTATAAAAAGTGGACATTTGGACACAAAGATAGGCATTTACAGAAGGAAGAGATGTGAAGACACAGGGGGACACCATCTACAAATTAAGGACAGCCTGAGACTATGGAAAGCCAGGAGAGCAGAATAGAATAGATTCTCCCTCACAGCCCTCAGAAGAAAGCAACCCTGCTGGCACCTTGATTTCTGACTTCTAGTCTCCAGAACTGTGACACAATAAATTTACAGCATGTAAGCCACCAAGCTGGTTGGACTTCAGTACAGCAGTCCCAGGAAACTAATAGAGCATCAAAAGAAAGTACTGATTTAAAACCTGGTGGATCATTCAACACCATGCCAGTAATCCAAAGACCTAGGTAAAAAGAGGCATTCAAGGTGATATGTCAAAAAAGGCAGGCACCAGACAGAGATAACTGGGGAAAGTTAAAGGGGCAGAGCGAACAGGACCAGGAGCAATCTCAAAAAACAAAAACAAAAAAAAACAGCAGATTAGGTTCACTTCATGAACATGGATTTAACACCCACTATGGGACATAGTGTCCCATTATGCCCTAATGCCACCATTAGGTGCCAGGCATACAAAAGTGATTATGGAGTTCCCACCAGACTTTTGGTGAAATGGTGTGCTGAGGTAGCAGCAAGCAGGGTGCTTTGATATCAAAGGAGTGGAGGAGGCTCACATAAAATCAGAGACTTGGACAAGACTCCCTGGAGATGCCTAAATTCAATCCAGAAGGCTGAGAAGTGGCAGGGTGGAGCAAATACCTATTTTCATAAAGAATCCAGAGGCCTCTTGGTACTATGTTGAGATTGTCTAATAGGACTTTTTTTTAAAAAAAAAGGAAGGAGACACAACCTTCACACACGTACTTGAACATAAAGCACCACAAGTTTGGCACCTAAAGAGCTGGAGATAACCTACAGAAATAACCCGTGAAAGTAGCAGTCACATTACACAGCAGAGAGAACCATGCCAGTGGGAGTAACTGGCCCCTGCCTATGAGGACATGAGACCGGAGGGGACTAAAACTGTGTGTGCCACGTGGAAATCCATTCTATTTGTTCATGGTACATGTGAGACACCCCACACCACTGCCACCTTTGGGAACTACCTGAAAACCACAGAGGACTTTGCAAGAGTACATGACAGCAAGTGGGAGCAAGCCAGAGAAACCAGGAGTAAAAATTTTTTAAAAAATAAGGATGTCATATAGATGTTGTAAAAAATGAAGAAGAATATTTCAAAGTAAATAAGATATACTGCCCTCACACCATCTATTCACATTTAGTCCACGTTTAGTCCAATCTGCATTTGCGTTTACTTTTTTGTCTTGTGTTAATTTGTCATCATTATCACTTACCAATATTTATTTCTTGAAAGCAACCTACTTGGGGGATGATGGTTCCAAACCACAAGCGAGGCCTCTTTAACAACTCTGGCGAGTTTCAACCTAATGGGGATCACTGGGGCCACACATGTGAGCACAGACAAGCACAGAGTGGCCCTCCCTTCGTGCTGCGGCGCTCTGCTAATTGGGTCTAATGGAGGAGTCGGAAGTATTCTCCTTACATTTTCCTAATGATGATAACGTCTTCATGAGGTTAATGAAACCATTAACACGGGCCGACTATGAATGGCTTCCTGTAAAATATAAAACAATCTAAGCTCAGTCTTACGCAAACATTAGGGATTACAGATTGTTGTGGTGGTTTTGTATCTGTTACTGTGCAAAACATCGGGGTCTTTTTCTTGTTAGGGCCAGAATTAGAGACCACCAAGGACCTGATCTGATTTAGGGATTCCTAGACTCGGAGGAGGACACAAACTGGGGGTGTTCAAGGACATCCCCCAGGTTTGGTCCCATCCTTTATGGTCTCTACTGCCCCCTGCTGGCCTACAGGGGGAGGCGCAGATCTCCAGCAATCCCTTGGGAGATGGAAAACACCAAAAGACAAGACAAAATATGAACTGTTATGTACTATCACTTACTATGTGCTTTCTGAGTTAATACTTACAATATTCCCATGGGGTTGGTCTTGTTACTGCCATTGTACAGATAAAGAAACCTAGGCTTAAGTAGTAAACCAAATTACCTAATGACACCGGGCTCAGAGTGGCAGGTCCACGGCAAGTAATAAATCTAACTCACAACTCTTGTTACAACTGTTGTTAACCCACAGGGAGGTATGGGATAGTGAAAAGCACATAAACTTTACAACCAGACAAATCTAGATTTTTATTTTAATTCTCCAACTTAATACATTTAAGATAAACAAGTTACTAAATGCATTTAAATTTGTTGAGCTCAGTTCTTCATCTGTAGAATGTGAATCAACACACCTACCATGGAGGACTGCTGTGAGGGTAAACAATAAAGCAGGCAAAGCACAGGACCAAGAACACAGTGGCTGCCCAACAGGCAGCAGCTGCTGTTTGGGGCCAGAGACAGAAGGCTGACAAAGATCAGCTTTCCTGTGGCTCAGTAGTTGCTTCATTCAAGAACCCAGCAAGTTTGTAACTCAAGACTCTGGCTCAAAAAAAAAAAAAAAAGCTAGAATGTTCAAATAATGATGCAATATATGCAAATAGCTCCTTAACACTTACAAACCACTTTTGTGTCTTATTTTATCTTCACAAATAGGTATCAATAAATGCATAAATATGCCATAAATAATTGAGGACACTCACAATATGCCCAGCATTCCATTACACACCTAAAATACATAAATTTCATCTTCAACCTATAGGTAGGTATTATTATTTTCCCTATTGTCTAGATGAAGAAACTGAAGCTCAGAAAGCTTAAGTGACTTTCTCAGAATCACACTGGACTAAGTAGCAGAGCTAATGCTTTAACCCGGGCCCCTCTGATCACAAAGCACACCTCTCCATCCACTGGCTAGAATGCCTTTTCCTGAAGTAGGCGGAGCAAGTGTTACATTTCCACTACACACATGAGACATTCTGACCCATGTAAGGGTAAGAAACTTGCTCAAGGACTCAAAGTTCTATCTGGAGTATCAGGCCTGAATGATGACCAGGGGTACCCACAACCAGGAGTAAGTTCCTTGTCTCTGAAGATCACAGTGAAGTTAAGATCATCACTCTCCAGGTAAAACACAGATAACACTTATGAATCAAGTGAATTACATGTTTTAATTGACTCTAAGATTCTTTTCAAAACTTTAATTCTATAACTCCACATTTAATGTAGAAGGACTTGGCCTTAAAACTAGAATAATTTTTTAGCAAGATAAAGCAACACTGGAATGAAAAGGCTCCATCCACATATGTGGGGTTCACAATGTGACAGCTGGAGAAGAACTTGGTGAAACCAGTCATTGTCCAGAAGCATTAATGTCCAGAGATAAATTAATAATAATGTAAAAAAAATTATTCACTGAAACTGGAATGAAGTAAAGAAAAAAACAGTATCTCTTTGCAAATCTGGCCCAGCACTTTCACTATAAATTAAAATGTATGATAAATCACAAAGAAATTGACTGGACATCTGCAGCAGAAATGAAATTATCAAAGAAAAACTGCACATTTGGGGAACTCGATGAACATGGAAACCACTATGAGAGATGGCTTTCCTTCGGATTCATTTCTTATTTAACTCTTTTACAGAACAAACGTGATGCCTCTCATTGATGAGCTCCTTTTGAATATTATGTATTTTCTACGAACTAGACTGTGAAGAGAGCTATCTCCAGCAGTAAATCCAGAAAATGTCATTGTCATAGTGCCAGACACATAAGGACACTGCAACACAGGGAGTAGAATACATAACCATAATGTCTAATTACAAATTTATCAAGTTGTGGATAGAGATCTGAAACTTGTAACCATGGCATAAAACAAATCCCAATTTAGCCATAATTATGATTATCACAAAATCAGAATGGAAAGGAAGCCTTTATAAACATGGACTTTCTTTAAAGATGGCTTAGGTTTCTATATATAAAAATCTTCTTTGTATTTAAAATGAACAGTGAAGAGTATAATCTACAGCTACAAATAACATTTCCTAAAAGTTGTATATAAAGGGGAACTTTTAAAATTACTACAGATATTGGTATTTAAAATAAACCTATAGCTTGTCCCTTTCCCTTTATAAAGTGAAAAATAATGTAGTTTCTCAGATCCTGTTGGTTTATTTTTATTTTAAATTCCTATTTTTCTTTTAAAGTAAGTATTTCTATTTTTCTTCAAACAAGACTTTCAAGATCTGAAAGTGCATTAACTGAGGAAAGTTTGCCTCAAACATAGACTTTCCTGCTTTCCAAGGAGAGCTATCCTTTCTGTGACCACGGCATGAATGAAGACACGCTTGGCCACTCAGCAACACTCGGCCAGGAAACTGCCTGCACCTCATAACCACCATGGGCCACCGCAACATAAGGACAACACAGGAAAATGGCAAGTGCCCAGGAGCTAAAAGGGAAATCTCCCACCTATTACAAGATGTTTTTAATGTGAAGGGGTGAGAGGAAGTCATCTGGACAACAGTGAACATGCCAAATGCCCAGCCTTTTCTCTCCAAATCCGTGACAATTAAAGGAGCATAAGTGTATCCTACACACCATACTCCCTTCATACCTTAGTATTTATGCTCTTTCCCATTCCTATTGATGGTATGGTATGTGTGAGGCTCTCCTCTGCCTCCAAAAGTGAGTCTCTTGGCAAAGAGGCAAACATAGGTATTATTTTCCCTCTTAAGATGTATAGAAACAGGGAGTCAGGAGAGCTCCCATCCGAAAAGCCAAAGCAGATCCACGTGTTCTTCATACCTTAGGTTGGACAGGACACCTGAAGTAGGCAAACAGGCCCAGAGGGTCCATGTGTCAGAGCAAGGCCTTATCTTCCCCCTAGCAAGGAAGCTTTAAGAACTCAGCCAATACAGCAGCTGTTCATCAAGCTAGAGCAAATGTCCAGCCTCAATCTTTGCCGTGTGAGGTTAACCCTGACATATTAGTGTATACTTCATCTGGGTAAATAAAGTCCTTTCTTTTAGAAAAACAGATCGGGGGTGGGGTGGGTTTTTATTTTCAGAAATCCTTAAGAGGTAAAATCAACCCAAGCAGCCTAGAGAAAGAAATCAATAAATCACACACCAGAGCTTAAGGTTTCATTGTATACTGTCTGTGAGCAGGAGAAAAGTGCGGCAGAGATTCATTTGGCCCCCACACGGTCTCAGATAGGGTATCACTGGAGCTGAGACAGCAATCCGTATCAGGACACTGCAGGCAGACCTGAGGAGATTGCCTTCTGCCTCCACACACAGCAATCTCACTCTGAAAACAAGAGACATCTCTTTATATAGCACCTTCCCGATGTATGGTTTATAAAAAGGAGCTGGTACTTTATTTTCTAATGGTATAACATTACACAAGTGTTAATGAGAATTATCATTTCCTAGAATGAATGCAGTCGCACTTGGAAGGAAAATGTGCCCATGCTGTATGATGTGCTGTGATGAAGACTGGACCCACATTCCGAGGCCATGGGCTCTAACACTGCCCTATACCACCAGGTTCCCAGGGCTCACTCTGGCTCTCAGTTTCCTCATCTGTAAAACAGGGTCACTGCCAGGGCTGTGAATTGACAGCACCTGGGCTGATTGCTTCATGTTTCTCAAAAATTTGAATTTAATCATCTTCAAATGAGGTACATGCATCATATGGTTTTGTCTTATACCTGCTCCTTCCTCACACATTTATGATACCAACGCTTGAATTTCAAGAATCTCAGAGTCTTTCCCAGTCTTCAAAAGAAAGTAGTGTTTTGACCCAGTCAGCCACAGCTAATGTCTCCTTATTGTGCCTCTACTTGGATATCTCAACTTGAGCTGCATTTTGAAAATGAAAGAGAGATACAGGCAGCCAAGCGGCAGGAAGAAAAAGCATACGTTAACATGTGGCCCTGTCAAGCATCACACCATGTTCTAGACACACAAGCAGTTGGGCATGACCAGAGAGGAGGGTGTAAGGGGAGGGGGTAAGGAGAAGAGAAAAATGGAAGTGAGATGTACAGCAAGAAGCAAATCTTGAAAGGAGCTATGAGCTAAACTGAACACCTTGAACTTTGCCCTGAAAATGGAAGACAGAAGGCAGAAAGGGGATAGGGATCATTGAAGGTTTTTAACCTGCTGGATTTCTATTTTAAGCCTCTCTACTCTGGAAGCCACCTGGAAGATGGACAAGTACTTTCCCCATCAGTAAAAATGAGTTGGTGTAGACCAAGGGTTCACAATGCTCGTTGCAAATTACAACCACCTGGGAAGCCAGTAAAAGTGCTGCTAACCTAGCCTCATCCAAAAAATTTTTATTGGATTTGGTGAGGGGAGAAAGGAACTGGTAATTTGTTTTTAAGCATGCAAACCTTAAGGACTGAAATTTTATCGACTATATCAAAGGAAGTTCCTATCATTCCAAGTGAGGCATGGTAAAAAGCCATTTTCTTTGCATCTCCAGGCCCCAAATCTGGAACAAGGTTTGCAAAGCACCTCAAACAGTGTCTATCACTCTTCTCCAAATTGGTTTTATTCTTGGATGTACCAAACATCTCCCTAAAAAAACACAGGATTATTTCAGAGAACAATTTCAAATTTCTATTTCAGAATTTCTTGCTATCAGATCATTTAGATGTGAAATACCAGCACCTCCCAAATAAATAGAAAACGAATAAGAAATGATCTTAGCCCTGGCTGGTGTGGCTCAGTGGATTGAGAGCTGGCCTGCAAACCAAAAGGTCACCAGTTCGATTCCCAGTCAAGGTGCATCGCCTGGGTTGCAGGTCGGGTCCCCGGTGGGGGCACAGGGTGTGAGAGACAACCACACATTGATGTTTCTCTCCCTCTCTTTCTCCTTCCCATCCCCTCTCTCCAAAAATAAATAAATTATTTTTTTAAAGAAATTATCTTAAAAACTTACAGAGATGTCCAACCTTTTAGCATCTCTGCACCACACTGGAAGAAAAAGAGTTGTCTTGGGCCACACATTAAATACATTGGGCACATAATCACAAAAAAAAATATTGTGTTTTAAGTAAATTTACGATTTTGTGTTGGACTGCATTCACAACTATCCTGGGCCACAGGATGGGCACCCCTGTGATTGTTTTTAATCAATCAGCTAATGAGCATATATAAAAAACCTTAGTCTGTAAAAAATATTTCCCCAAACCCCAGCATGGTAAGTGAGCAGATCCCGACTCATTGGCTGCCTCTCTCTTTCCCTGGTCTGAACTTGAGGAGCTTGTCTGTTTACTTGTTTTCCAAACGAATTATTTATTCAGCACTTCCTATGAGCCAGGCATCCTGCCAAAGACTTTACGAATAAGTTAGTATTCGTCACCATTTATTAACAGGAAGCTACAGAGAGGAAAAATAAATCACTGGAGGACACTGACCTAGTAAGGAGCAGTGCGAGAATTTGAATCCAAGTTCATGTCTCCTAAACCCATGCGCTTCTCGGTTGCCCTACACTGTACTGTCATTCCTTCCCACTCTCTAATTGTATCTTGTCTCCCACCCACGAGCCCACACCCACACCTTCTCCCTGACCTGTGGAGCAGGATTCCACGTTGAATTCACAGAAGGGAGATGAAAAGTTGCATCAAGAGCTGACACACCCACATACACACCCCCAACCCCAGGTCACCTGGTCCTCACTCTGGGGTGACCCCTCCGATTGCTGTCAGCAGGGTGCCCTCTGCGGTTTAAGATGATTAAAGATGGGTTAAGACCTGAGGGCCTGGAAGATTCAGAGGGCCACCTTATAGTGAGGAGACCTAATCTTGAGGTGGATTTGTACCTTATAAACCCTTCCAAACAAGGATTCACCCACCCCCACTACCCCACAAAAAAAAAAAAAAAAAAAGACATGAATCTCGATTTCAAGATTTTGTCCAAATTCAAGCCACAAGCTACAGAACATTACAGTGGCCCTGAATCTGGTCTCCACCGCACAGTGAGATGTTATTTTCCTGTGTTCGTAGGGTTCACATTGACCCAAAGCGTTAGCCTGTACTGCTGTTGTCTTCCCTTAAAACCACGGCTGCGGCTGCGAGGAGGAGGACGACGGTTTCCTATCTCAGGCATTATAATGACGCAGAGCTCGCTGCAAGAAGCACACAGCCCCGGATGCTTTCTTTCTTTACCCAGAAATTATAAAACATTTAGGGGCCCCTGGGGCAAGTTCGTCATAAAATATTCAGCAACATCTGTGCCCCATTAGTTACTGACAGCCCGGACCCAGGGAACATGGCGCCGGCTCCGCAGGCCGCGCCGCCTCTCGCGGCCCTTCGCTGGGGCTGGAAGGCACCGGTCGGCCCCTCCGCGCCCACCACCCCGTTGTTTCTCCCCAGCGCTGCCCAGTCACCGGCTCCCAGGGCAAGGTTACAAACAGGATTGTGCCCAGCGGCTCCCCAGCAAAGCAGTTTCTAACAAAGGCTGCCTGGCCCTGCGGGCATGGGGTTGTGTCCCTCTCTTCTGAAACTTACACAAGCACAAGCGAGTCACAGAAAGCCAGGTCACAGCCTGGGGACCGCCTGACGGTGCCTTGAAGTAGGTGAGAGCACCGCTCGGTCCGTGCAGTTGGCGCACGCGCACAGGCTCGCAGGTGCACGTGGGAGCTTCAGGCGGCTCCGCCCCAGAAACGGGCAGAACGGCGTGGAACGCAAAACGGGCGGGAGGTCAAAACATCTGACTTCTGTAGGCAATCAGCCAATATATGCGAAATCAACTCCTTCCGTGTGCCAGGCGCAGTGCTAGGCTGTGGCCTCCAGTTCTACCTCTGCCACCTTGTCACCCTAGTACTTCTGTGACCTTAAGTGTGGGTTTTAAGATGGGGGGACAAGGCAGTCGCCTAGAGAGCTGTTGTGAATACAGACTCCTCCTGATACAGAAGTCTGCTCAACAACTGCCCTCTCTGCCCCCTTCTTAACCTCCCCATCCCCAAATGCATATTTATGTTGGAAAAAGGTTCTGGAGGTATATAGCCCATCCCCTTTAAGAACTGCTAGGTTAGCCCTGGCTGGTGTGGCTCAGTGGGTTGGGCATCGGCCCACGAAGCCAAAGGTTGCTAGTTCCATTCCCAGTCAGGGCACATGCAGGGGTTGCACGTTCAGGTCCCGGTTGAGGGTGTGCGAGAGGCAACCAACTGATGTTTCTTTCACACATTGATATTTCTCTCCCTCTTTTTTCTCCCTCCCATCCCCACTCTCTGAAAATAAATAAATAATTTTTTTTTTTAAAAAAACAACCTGCTAGATTAGATTCTTTAGAAGCAGAGTGACCATACACCCAATTTGTCCAGGACAATTTACACCTGGCTATTTTTATTAATAATATCTCCTTTTATTCTCAAAAGCATCCCAGTTTGGGAATGTAAATTGTATGGTTGCCCTGTATAAGGTCACTTACAGATTCAATGTGACTTTTAACACACCCTCACCAAAAATCTCAGGGCTTCCAAAAATTTCCCTACACAACTCTCCCCAGCTACTTTGAGATTCTCAGCTGGGATGTCTCTCCTAAGTGTCTCAGCCGTCACACTGAGACATCCATATTTCCTCCTCTCCTGCTGTGCCTCTCCAATGAGAAGGGTCTCCAATGAGAAGCTATGTGAAGACCCCTCACCACTGATGCTGCACAGCAGCAACCAAACTAGCGCCAGCTCTGCGGAATGAAGGGGGAGAGCCCCACACACCTGCTGGTGCCACGCTCCGTCACAAGGCCTGGGAAGCAACGTGAACTCAGGCTGCTAACAACACCCAGAGGTCTCTCCTGCGTTATACCTATTATAATAATTACAGCTCAGTGCTCCTTGTAAAGAGATCACAAAATTAGGGCCTATCAACCAAGGCCCTAAGTCATAGGTATATGACTCGCCTAAGTCTTAGGGCCTAAGTCATAGGTGAGTTTCCTTAGACCCACCACATGTTTCGTTTTTCACGTTGATCCAACGTTTTAAAATTAGATTTCATAGAAAATCCGTGATGTGCTAAAGAATCACTGAAAGCCGAACAAACGTTAAATTTTCAAGAATTTTGTGAGCTATCATTAAAACTTAAATTATACAAACACACACCTAAATAAATTCTATTAAAACAAATAGAATACTTACACTGTGGTAATGGTTGAACAGTTCAGAAAACATACTAAAATTCATTGAACTATACACTTACAATGTTTGAAGGGTAAATTTTATGGTATGTGAATTATATTTCAAAACGCTGTTAAAAAATAAAATTTTTAAAGTAATAAATACTCAAACGTCATCACTCATTAATTATTATTATTTACTATCATTGAGATTATACTTGGGGTTATTTACCTCTATTGTACCTGTGCAGTGGCAATTCCATCTACTGGAAAACTATTGCACATCTCTTCCCAACTGCACATTCTGTAAAATTTCTTCAAGGCTTGAAAGAAGTCATGATATGAGATTATTCACACCATGAAACTAGGCTAATGTTTAATATCAGGGCTTGGTTCATTATCTGTCGATTGTCTAGACTTAAGGTAATGGAGAAAATGTTCATAATGCAGATTAAACTTAATAGTGTGTTGTGCCTGTGTGTTTACATTGTGAATAGCTCCAGAATGGAGTGTTTTTTCAGTATTTGAATACTACCAGCCAGTTCAGAAGTCATTCGCATCATGACGAACATGTGTACTTATGAGTGATGCTTGGTATTTTCATTTACCATAACAAGTACTGTGAAAGCGAAACAAAGACTTATGTCAGAATTACACTCATAATCAAGCTTTTATTCATAGTCTGATTTTGTGACCCTATTGTTGGTGATAGAATTATAAAAACTGAGAGTGGATTTGGTAAGAACTAACAGTCACCCATAGTTTGTTAAATTGTACGAGTATTTGCAAGTTGTGTGCTACTTATCCTTTGTATAAGTAAAATTTATAACAGATTTTATATATATTTATATACATATATATGCATACACACACACACTTTGTTGTTACCAGCATGCCGTTGTCTAATATCTTCCTTTCCAAGTTTCTCTTGTAAAGTCAAACCTGGTAATACTATACCTATATGCCCACCTAGTAATCTCGAGCTGGCTGGAGTTGAGGCAATGTCCCCTTACACGGGCACACAGTCTCCAATTCACGCACAGTCCTCACCACTTCCTACTTCTTTATACTCTGCTTCTCACGAAGCAGAGGATACCTGCCTGACGCCAGTGGGCAGGTCCTCTCCGGGAGAATCAGACCCAAGTCCGTCATGCTGAGCAGAGGACCAATAACTGAAACAGATAGACTGACTAATGGTAGGATAACCAGAATAGATCATTAAAATAAACCCAAGCTTCCCTTCAATCTGTCAACATTATTCTGCCTATGGCTACCCCATTTCCAACTCTTTCCTGTTGCCAACCCAACTTTTATTCTCCATATTCCCTCCTACTTTGCCTTTCAGCTTAACTAACTCTCCAATCTGGTCTCTTGGCTGCTGATCTTCTGACTTAGCTTTCTAAACTCCATCTAGCATGCTCATTCCTGCTGTGGTGCATCCACGGACAAGTAACTCAGCCCTGAAACCTCTCCACTTTCCACTGAAGCTGGTCCTGTTTCACTGCTCGAGGCCCTTCTCAGCTCAGCTGCAAAAGAACTGAAGTACTTAAAAATCATGAGAACAAAGTGCACTGAAAACAAAGTGCACTGTTGATATATATTCTCTTTGTTAACAGCAGTACTTAAGAATTCAAATTCCTATCACATTTTCCTATAACGGTAACATTATAATACAGTGTACAGCTCAGCCCATTAAACACGTGACTTACCTACACTACAATATAAGCAAGTTATAGAGTTCCTCTGCATTCTGGGTCACAGAGTAAAGAGGAAGAGGTTTGCTGAGCTCCAGGCCAGGCACGGGGAAAACTCTGAAGCCAGCTAAGCCCTATTTGTTTGATGCTTTTTTTTTTCACTCAGTCTCCTTTCTATTTCCCTCATACTTAATTAAATCTAAAATCTTCCACCACCCCTAACAACCAGCTGAACTGTAGACTACACTATCTAATTTAGTAGCCACTAGTCATACGTGCCAATGAAGCACTTGAATTCCAGAGACTTCATACAAAAAAGAAAGAAAAAGTAATGTAAAATATCATGAATACTTTGTACATTAAGTAGATGTTTAAGTGACAATATTTGGGTACATTGGGTTAAATAAAATACATTATTAAAATTAACTTGACTTTTTAAAGTTTTTACTGTGGTCACTAGAAAATCTAAAATGTCATAGTTGGCTCACATTAGCGGCTTACATTGTGTTTCTGCTGGGCAGTATTGCTCCCAGGGGTGCAGTAAAACTCCCAGGGGTGTCCGCATGCGGCTCAAGATGGCTATGAATGCAGCCCAACACAAAATCATAAATTTACTTACAGCCCTTTTTTTTGCTCATGAGTTTTCATTAGTGTTTGTGTATTTAATGTGTGGCCCAAGACAACTCTTCTTCCAGTGTGGCCCAGAGATGCCAAAAGGTCGGACACCCCTGACCCTTACTATCCAGAGTGTCATCCACAGACCAGCAGCTTGAGCCTCCCTTGGAAACTGTTAGAAAGCAGAATCGCAGGCCCACTGAATTAGACAGAGTCTGCAGTTGAACAAGATCCCCGAGTGATCCATCTGTACATTAAACTTGAAATGCACAGTTCAGGGACTCACAAACTTTTTCTTTAGAGAGTCTGATAGTAAATATTTCAGGCTTTGTGGTTCATCCAGTCTCAATCACTACCACTGAACGCTGTCATTTTATTCAATATTCTATGGAATTGAGTGCATGTGGATGTGTTCCTGTGAAACTTCATTTATAAAGACAGGCCACAAAGTTTACCCATCCTTAGCTAGACCAGTGGTTTCCCAAACGTTAGCATTCGTCAGCATTCATTAGCATCCCCTGGAGAGCCAGATAAAACACTGCTTGCTGGGCATGACCATCGTCAGAGTTTCTGATTCAGTAGGTTTAGGGAAGCGTCTGGGAGTTTACATTTCAGCAAGTTTCCAAGTGGTACCCGTGCTGCGGGACCAGAGGCCACTTTGAGAGCCACTACTCTGCAGTTATGGTTTTCAATTCTGACTGCACAATGCACTTACCTAGGAGTCCTTTTA
Source organism: Phyllostomus discolor (assembly GCF_004126475.2). NCBI lineage: Eukaryota > Metazoa > Chordata > Mammalia > Chiroptera > Phyllostomidae > Phyllostomus > Phyllostomus discolor. The sequence continues at coordinate 188,322,224 of NC_040905.2, read as the reverse complement.
AAATTGCTCATAGCTGCAGACCAATCAAATCCCAGTCTCTAAGGGTGGAGCCTGGTGGCATTGATATTTTTTTAAATTTTCCCATGTGTTTCTAATATGCAACCAGGTATCTGCACATAACAAAATCACCAACATTCCCTAAATAACAAGGAGTTATTCCCTAATGGCAAGGAGTTAGGAAGACAGAAATGTTAACAAACCCATTTACAATTATTTCTGAAAGACCTATATCACCTTAACACACCAAAGACAAGTATTTTCCAAGGGATTTCTTCTTTGGCTCTCAAAATGGTAGAACAGACAGCCTGACAAAGCACGATTTTAAAACTTCCAGGTGGTTTGGGGAGCGATTTCTGAGTGAGCAGGAAGAAAGACAGACTATCAGGGTTTGCTCTCCTACACTGTTTCTGGTTTTGGTTTCACAAGCCAACAGCACAGCAACAAGTACCAAGACCCGACTCCTAGTTCTGACTTTGCTGTTTAACCAGCTGTGTGACCCTGGAAAAGTCACCTGAGCTTGTGCTTCCTTGACTATAATACAAAAGCGTTTGACTTCTGTCCCTTTCAGCTCCAAATGTCTTTGCTTTTTTATTTGCATTTTACAAATCATGACTTACTATAAACAAGCCAAGATTTTTCTGTTTGTAGCAGCCATGGGTATTTTTGTCAATAAGACCAGGCCAGGAGTGAAGGCAACTGTTTATCCAGTGATGTTCCGGACGTGATTTTTGTTTATGTGGTAGCAAATCCTTCAGTATCAAGTAGTGTGCCAGCTTTGTGGATCACCCTGAGAAATCAGAATCATGGCCAGGACCAATACCAGGAGGAGACCAGCTACTCTGCCAAGCTCTCAGCTACTATGAATAGTGATATTTGGCCATGAGAGGAGGAGAAGAAGAGTGAACAATCTTAATCATGGCCAAAAAGAATGAACACTAAGTCCTAGGAGAGAGGAGGCTTTCTCCTTAGATGGAGGAAGAACAGAAGGGACCCAAGAGAAATCAAAAGAGATATCCCAGCACTGGTCTGAGAATTTAGGTCAAGTGGAAAGGACAGTTGCTGCGTACAGTTGGGGAGGTAACAGGGACATTCGTGTGAACCAGAAGAAAATACTCTTAAATGAGAGGGAAGAGAAGCAGGCATACATAATTGACTTTCTGCATCTATATTTCAAGCCTAACTCATCTGTAAACATTCCAAATTTCCTTGGGAAAACCAGTAAGTTTACAGTTAAGTAATAAAATCCAATATGATTCTTTGGGAGAACCCTGTAAACACAGGTGTCCTTGTGGCTGGACAACAAACTATGGACACAAGGAGCCATAATTTCTATGTGGGCTTTGAAGAAAACATTTTGTTAATTTACTCCACTAGATATTCTTTCTACTGACTAGTCTTTTTCATGTCATACACCCACGGGGACTAGTTTTTCAGTTATTTATTTTTTGACTACTCTAAATAATCTCAGTTTAATAAGGAATTAGTTAAATGGATATCATGAAAAAAGCAAGTGGAATGATCACTAGCCACAGTCTAGCAATTCTTCTTTTAGTGATAATGGAAGTGAATCAGTGTAGAGTGAGCTAATCTCCTTCTTCTCTTAAAGTCCTGACTAGATTCATAAAATGGGAACTTTGCTAACACATCCACCCTCTTGAGGAACTTCCAACAACAGTCCCACCCTCTTACTCTTCTGGAAGAGAGGAGTAGCAACTTGCCTGATTGTTGAGATTGGGGTAAAATGCATAGCTTATGCGTATCTTTGGCTGAGACTCGAGAACGAAAATGAGCCTAAAAACTGAAACGTTATAGAACTGGGATGAATATTACTAAGCATTCCTGTTTCTCAGTGGGGGTGGAGGGAATTTGGAAGATATAAAAGTGGCAATTGTTGAAGAAAGCAGAAGCATTACATGTTTATGTTCCAATAAGGGGCATATTTGTGTTTTCATTTCTTCTTCTTTTTCATCTAAAATGGGGTCATATATTATACATTAGTCTCCAACTTGCTTTTCTCACATAATAATGTACCACTGGAATCCCTCTAAATTAATATATGTAAATCTAATTCACTCTTTTTGTGGCCTGACAGCTTGTAGTAAAGATTATTATCATTTATCCTACCGTTTTTTCATTAATGTTTATTCAGATTATTGCCAACTTGGCTTTTTTGCCACCACAAATAACATTAAATAAACATCCTTATTCATGTATCTGTTAGTATTTGTGCTTTCATTCTACAGTATAGGTTACCAAAAGGGATTATAAGATAAAATGGTATGATGTATTTTAAACCTTGGCAGATGTTGCCAGATGTTTTCCAAAAAAACTCTCCTTATTTGAATTCCAACCAGTAATGTATGACTACTCATTTTTCATTTCACCAACACATGGTGTTTTCAAAGTTTCCCATTCTTAACACACACTAATGATTTAATTTTTATTTTCGTAAGTACTAGTGAAATAGAACACCTTATTATGTATTTACTGGATACTTGCATTCTTTTTTGAATTTTCTGTGCATATACTTTGCCTTGCCCATTTTTAAAAATTAGGTCATTTCTCTTATTCTTATCATTGTTTAATAGGATTGTTAAATTTGTCCATCATAGATGTCAAAATATTTTTTCCTTTTATCTTCTGTCTTTTGCTTTAATTTGTTATGTTAAAATGTACGTATTTTTTAAGTTTTTTGAAGTTTAATATCTCAGCCTCTTATTGCAATTAGGTTTTCTTTTCTTGCTTAGGAAGTTCTTCCTACCCAAGGTTATGAAAATATGCTCCTAAATTTCATTATTCTACATTTCTACATTGAAATCTTGTACATATCAACTATGTGTTTTTTTATTGAGGTAAAATTTGCTTACAGAGAAAGGCACAGATCTTAAGAGTATGATTCAATGATTTTTGGCAAATGTGTACACCCAAATAAACAAAAAACCATTGAAATCCAGAACATTTCCATCACTCCAAAGAGTTTCCGTGTGGCTTTTTGCCATTAATTCACAGACCTCACTGACAGCCACTGTTCTCATTTCTATCACATACATTAGTTTTGCCTATTAATGAGCTTCATGTGAATTGAATCATACAGGGGGAACTTTTCTATGTCTTCTTTCACTCAGTATAATGTTTTTGAGATTTTTCCATGTTATTGCTAAGCCTGCTAAGCTGTATTCCGTTGTATGAATGAATGTACAGAAGCTTGTCCACCCATTCTTCTGCTGATGGACATTTGGGTTGTTTCCAGTTTGGGTTCTTATGAATAAGGCATCCATGAGCATTCACATACACACATCTTTTTATGGACAGATTGGAGAAATGTTTCCATTTCTCCCCAGGGAAATAGCTAGGAGTCGAATTGATATGTCTTAGGGTAGATGAAGTTTCAAACTTTTTAATAAACTGCAAATCTGTTTCCAGAATGACTGCACCATGTGATACGCCTACAGCAAAAATGAGAGGTCCCGTTGCTTTACATCCTCACCGTTTGCTGCAGCTTTCTTAATCTGAGCCAGGTGAGCAGGTTTGAAGTGGCTTCTCCTTGTGATTTAAATCTGCACTTCCCTAATAACTGATACAGAGCCCCTTTTCATACCCTTAGTACCATTTAAATTGGGGTGTGTTCCTTTTATTAATGAGTTGTAGAGTTCTTTATATGTTCTCAATACAGCCCTTTGGTCAGATCTATGCATGTGGCCTTTCATTTTCCTAACAATGTCTTTTGGCATTGGCATATTTAATTTAAATAAAGTCTAATTCATTAATCTTTTTGTTTGTAGTTATTCTCATAAGAAATCTGCACTCTCTGTGTTCACAAAGATATTCTCCTGTTTCCTTCTAGGAACTCTATAATTTTACCATTTAAATATAGGTCCTTGATTTATTTGTTAAGTTTTGTTTACAAGTATGAAATAGGCCTTGAACTTCACTTATTTCTGAATCTTTAATCAGTTGTTCCAGCGCCACCAGACTGAAGTCTTTTTTTTAAAGATTTTATTTATTTATTTTTAGAGAGGGAAGGGAAGGAGAAAGAGAGAGAGAGAGAAACATCAATGTGCGGTTGCTGGGGGTTGTGGCCTGCAACCCAGGTATGTGGCCTGACTGGGAATTGAACCTGCGACACTTTGGTTCGCAGCCCGAGCTCAATCCACTGAGCTATGCCAGCCAGGGCCCAGACTGAAATCTTCATGAAGGTAAGACTAGTCCATTCAGAATAAGAAGGTAAAAAATAATTGCAATGCCTAGAATTGACAAAGATAAGAAGAATTGGGCATTTTTACAAGCTGGTAAATCATAAATTGATGGTACCTTTTTTTCAGAGCAATTTGGCAAAGTATAAAATCCTTCAAATATATGTAAATTTTGAACTAGAAATTAATGATTCAAAAAGTTGAACTGGCAATTTAATGTCTAAGAATTTATGTTAAGGAAATAACTCATACACCCAAAGATTTCTGTATGTAATAGTCACAGGATAGAAATAATCCAAATGTCTAAAATCAAGAGGTAAATTATGGTATTTATAATAAAGTTTACAATAGAATTTTATGCAACTATAAAATTGGGTTCATAAATTCTTTACAGTCATATTGCTATATATTAGTAATATTGTAAGTGAAAAAAGTATAGAACACCAAATATCATCTGACTACATTTTTGCAAAAAGATAACATAAAAAATCAGGGAGATATACACCCAAACTTTCTACTCTTAAAAGAGTAGTTTACTCTTTACACCCATTCATTCTTTAATCCTCTACAAAATTTGGGGTTGGGGTTATAGGTAATGTTATTATTCTGTCTATATTTCCTTTTTTCTCTACAATTAGAATATGTTGTTTTTGTACATAACTTTAAAGGAAAAAACATGGAGCCTCCAAATCCAGCTCGTGTTTTGTTCATATTTTTTTTTTCCCAATCAACTTTGAAACAGCTGTATTTCAGGGAGTCGCTACTTCTCTTCCCTCGCCCTGTGCAGACATCATGTGGATACACGGCGGGTTTACAATGACGCCCCTCCGCGCAGCACACCTACGGTGTCCGTCACAGCTCTGGTAGGTGAGTGTCGTGTGAGCAGCCATGGAGGAACAATGAGAAGCTCATCAACACTGACACAGAGTCAAACAGGGAATAAAAGACTAAGTTGAGAAAAAAGATCATCTGTAGCAGGTACATCCAGAATTTCAGCTTTCGTGTGGAGAAGAAAATGAGGGAAAATTGGAATTGCATTTACTGTCCATGTGTTTTAACAAAGAGAACTTGTCTCCTTACCCCGCTCCCTCCCAACTCCATAGAGGTTGTACTACCATTTCACACATTTGCTGCTCACACAGGTAATAAAAGGGGTGTGCTGTTTCTGCTTCTGTTCCCTCTCTATGTCAGTAACATCATTTTAGCCCTGTCTACTGGCCCCATTGGACCAGCGCCTGGAACCACAGGCTTCCCTTAAAACTCGAGCTGAAAGCACAATTGGTTAGGATGTTTCCCTCTTCTGAAGTCAGTTACTCTATAGGGAAAGCAGTGATTTGCTCCTAGCTTCCAGTAACTCTTTTGTCCTCCACAGCACCACAGCACGTTGAAGCTAGAAAAGGCCTTAGATAATAGCAGCTGTCACTTACGAGGGTGCACTTGGAATAGGCACCTTTCTAAGAGTCATGCGTCTATATTAACACATTTAGTCTTTACGGTTCTGAGGTAGCATCTATCCCCACGACAAAGATCAGGGGACTGAGGCACAGAGACGTGAGGTGAAATTGTCCAATGCCACATGAGAGGGATTCCAACATTGGAAGGGAGCTTGTCTGGCACCAAAGTCCCCTGCACCTTCTCGCTCTGCCTCTCTGACATCATCCGTAACCCAGTGCCGCCCTTACAGAACACCGGTACCCTTCCCGGGGCAGATAATTCAGAGAACACAGGTTACAAAGCAGTACATCGTTCATGCATCTATCTTTTATTTTCATTTATTGTGTTTCTGACATGGAGAACATTCTCTTCTTTATGTATCAAACCTTTCCATCCTATATTTTATATTGTCTGCCTTTGGTGATACTGTTTCACACGTCCATATGATATATATAGTTACCTATGTTTACTTCAATTTTTCTACATTTATTTACTTTTTCCATACCCTATTTACTTCAGTTCTTTTTAAACATTTATATCTCTAATTTGGGTGGGATTTACTTTGATGTGGTGTGAAGTAACTTTTTCCCAAATTGTTTAGTCTGCTGCCTAGCGTGATTTCTGATACATTTACCCTTTCCCATTGATTTTAAATGTAGCCTTTATCACATGAGTAGGTTTCAGGACTCTTCCTTGTAGTCTATCAGTATGTCTCTCAGCACTCTTTTTTATCCGTATTTTGATTTTTTAACACATTTTTAATATATTTTTTATCCTCACCTGAGGATTTGTTTACTGATTTTGTTTTTAGAGAGAAAGGAAAGGAGAGAGTAAGAGAGAGAGAGAAGCATTGATGTGACAGAGTAACATTGATCAGCCACCTCCTATACGCGCCTTGACTGGGCATTGAACCCACAACCTAAGTATGTGCCCTAACAGGGATCAAATCTGCAAACTTTTGGTGTATAGGCCAACACTCCACGCAACTGAGCCACTTGGCCACAACTACACATTTTAATATTTTATGGGAGAACATCCTTCTAAATTATGCCTTTTTTACAAAGTGTTTCTCAATACTTTTAAAATAATTGATATCAGTTGATACAACTTATTTTTCTTTCATTTAACAGTTTGTTGATCTATATTTGTGTGGCTTTCTTTTTAGATCTTAGATCGTGTCTGAAATACTAGAACCCCCATTTTATCTATATAAAAAGACATGTTTTGCCCTAGCTGGTGTGACTCAGTTGACTGGGGTGTTGTCCCAGTAACCCAAAAGGTCACAGGTCCGATTGCTGGTCAGACACATCCCTGGGTTGCAGGTTTGGTCCCCGGGTCAGGGTCAGGGCGTGTGTGAGGGGTAATCAAGCAATCAGTAGCTGTTTCTCTCTTGCATGGATGTTTCTCTCCCTCTCCTTCTCTCTCCCTTCCCTCTCTCAGGGGTCAATGAGCATGTCCTCGGGTGAGGATAAAAAAAGACATGCTTTTAACCCAGGAATATTTTCCTCAATTATAATTTTGATAATTGTTTCTGTTCTATATGTTTGTATTTCCTATCAGGAACACTTTCAATTCCTAGGTTTGCTCATCTATCATCCACCTCTGTTTTCCACATCTTTCATTTACCTGTGGTGTCTTTCATCCCTTCCCCTTTTTCTCTATATTCTGTGAGTATTCCTAGGTTTGTCTTATTGTAACTGTTTTGGTTTTCAGTAATGTCACTTCCACTCATACTGCCTCCAAGGCTGAAGGGCACACTACTTCAGAGCACTCTGTATGGACTACCTGGGTTCAACATCTGGGTGTTTCTCCTAACCAACTCAGAGACCTTAGGTGAATTTCTGCTCCCCTCTGTACCTTAGTTTTCTCATCTGTACAATGGGGATTATAATAGTTGCTACGTCACACAGCTGAATACAGTGAGTTAATACATATGAAGCACATAGTTGACACTCAAAAACTGTCAGCTGTTGTTATCAGTTCTGCTATTGCATTTACCCAAGTTTAAAAATATGCCACGCATTAGCTTGGGGTTAATTAGGAGCATGAGTTTTGTCATAAGGCCAAACACCTCCTCTGACCTGAGGGAAGGATCATTCAGAGCATGTCATTCAAGGGGACAGAGAAAAGCTGGGGTCACTCAGTTTTGTTTTTTTTAGAACTTTATTCATATGGCCTTTTTATAATTTTCTACTTGAATTAAGGAATTTAAAGAAAAAAATAACTAGTATCCATGTTCAGCATTCTTTTCATGTGCGACTATGGTCCCCAGACATTTTTCCCAGAGAAAACATTAATTCAATAGAGAAGAATGCTGAGAGAGCAGGACACGACTGGGTTATAAATTAACAGCTCATATTATTCAACGATGAGGATCACTCATTAATGAGCGAAATACAATGGACCAAAAAAAATGCATTTTCCTTCTTCCAAGTCATTTGGTGAAATATTAGAGCTTAATTAATCATAGCCTGAGAAAGAACATGCTCTAAAAACATTTTGACTTGATTCTTCAATAACGGAATCACACTATTTAGCTTCCAGGGGTCATAAAAAGCTGTCCTTTAAGCTCCTGCTAGTAACAATTTTGTACTTGCAACTGTGAGTTACTAAAAATATTGCAGGAATTAGCACGGGGTTACCACGGACACTCAGAGCTGAAATCCTACGCCCAGAAACTGCTGTCGGTTTTGAAATCACCCATCGTCGCTGAGTCAGTTGTTCACGTGCATGTCTGCTGGAGAGCAGTGATTATTTTGTGCCAGATTTGGCAGGTGCTGTCCTCATATTCCAGAGTAGGGGCAGAAGCTCTCTAAAAATATCTCCCTTCCTTATTCACACAGGCACCATATTATTCTAGGAATGAATTGCATTACTCCCAACAATAGGATTGGGTATGTATTCATTTATCTTTTACACCATTCCTTATTTAAAAAAAAAAAGATTTGTGTTTATGTCATATTTTGGGATGGAGCACCTGACCTGATGTCTGGAACTCAGCACTCAGCAGATGCCGGTGAATGAATGATTCAGCAAAGCCACTCAGAATCTCACTCCTAAGAGTTATATTGTAAAATACTAAAAGCCCAAAGAAATTGGCTTTTTTTATGTTTAAGCACCAGTGCATTTCTTATGCATTTCTATTTATTTTTGTAATGCTCATCCTTATCTAGGTATAGGACAGTAGTTTATGGAAATGCAACTCTCATTGCCAACATAGCTCTTGGCTCCGTCTGTCTGAGCTTTCTCCTGTATGTATCCCCCTTGGATGCTTCTCAATATCTTTGATCAAGCTACTATCCACTCCTCCAATGATCTCCTTATCATTTACAACAATCTGAACCATTTAAGTCCCAGCTCAAAATACACCTCTTGTGAGAATCTTTCCCCAGAAGCCAGCTACCCTTCCCCGCCTTCACAACCCAGCACACCCACACTATGTCTCTGCTGATTACCCTCGTACTTCTAGTCTCCCTTCTTTAAAGCTGTTTTCGAACTACTTATGGTGCACAGCTATTTTGTCACTTCTTAATTATGAATGCCTTTCAGGAAAGTACATGTTCTGTCTTTTAGATACACACTCCCTTCCACTGCCCCACAGGATTGATTTCCCTACATTGCATACAGTAAGAACTCAATGAATGCTTCACTGTTCAAAGATCACACACAAAGAGGTATCAGCCAAAGCTCAAAGCAATTTTGTGTTCTTGGCTCTTTGGGCAATCCATTCAGCCCCCTGATCTGGAGCCTTTGCCCCTGGCACTTGATATACACACACTTTCCTACAAACATTTTGGTGATATATTCTAACTGATCTTCTACAATAGACCTTCCTAATAGGACCTGACAACTAAGTATACATCAAGGAAGTGTGTGCATGTGTTTGTCTTTCTAAATCTAGAGCTTCTTTCTGCTTGTTCAATGTAACGGTAGACTCTTCAAAAGGTGTCATCACTGCATAGAACCACCTTTACTCTGGGAGCAAAACAAAACTTCGTACTTTATTATTGTACAGAGTAGAAAACTGACCACTGTCCTGTCCCAAGTTCTCCAATGATAATGCTAAAAGAGCTCAGTGGGAGCTTTGTAAGGCAGGCTAGAGTGTTCAGCTTTTCTTCTAGTGCCTGGGAAGCCATTGGAGTGGGTGGGGCTTTCTTAAAAATCACTGAGAAAAAGAAAAGAAAAGATCACTCAGGATGCAAGGTTGAGAACAGTTTGTGGGGACAGAGGATAATTGCAGGAGGAGGCTAGAGAGCAGGCCCCAGGAGGCCAGCTTGGACCATAGCAATCTTACCCAAGACCAGATTGGAAAATAGCTGTAAAGAAAAATTGGTGGATAATTACAAATAGGAAATCAAACACATCTTTTTGCAATGCAGCATTGGGGAACAACAATAGAAGGTGAGTCAATAAGCACAGAAACCTGGAGCATTCCTGGATTGCTTGTGAGAAAGCTGAGAGATATGCATATACGTCAAACAGAGCAGGTAAGATTTTCCGACTGCGCCCTGATGCTTGCCTTCTGTCACTGCCTCGCATGGGGTTCAGGAGAGTGCCCCATGTACTAGAAAAGTTGAGAAGTGCTCCTGGTGGTGTGTCAAGATTTCTCTCTATGCTGTACCAAGCTGAGAAGGCTAATTAGAGTCCGCCTAAGATATGTTCATCCAAGCACCTGTTTACTGTCCTTCCTCAAATCACAAGAGCTGAGCATCTACAAGGACAAGTTCACCTGTGGCCATGAAGCCCTGCTCTCAGCATTCTTCAACCATGCAAGCTAACTATCCACGATTTCACTCAGTAGGCATAGGTAAACTATTTTATAAAGGTGAGGGAATAGGAAATAATATTTATTAACCTCCTCTGTGTCAAATTGTGGTAGTTATTTTACATTCATTGTCTCATTTATTTCTTCCATCAAGCCAGCAGGGTAATTAGGACCATCCCCAGTTTATAGAAAAGTGAACTGAAGCCCAGTGAGACCAGGGACATGTGGCCAAGGAGTAGCAAGGCCCACGTTTGATTTCAGAGCTCATATTTTTTAAGGGAGACACATACATAATATGACTTTGCTTTCTCTAAAGGTTGATGTCTTTAAAAGTGAACATTTGTGCCTTAAGATAAAATAGCTTTATTTTTAGTTTTGTTAACTAAATATATGTTCAATGTAAAAGGTTCAAATAATCCAGCAGATGTTCACTCCCACTGCCTGCCAATGCTCAACTCAGACTCATCCATGCTTCCTTCTCCCCCAGTAAATTCAGAGTCTTCTACAATTCTGTGTCCAAATTTCTTTCAAAGCCTTCCTTGCGTTCTCCACGTTGGTCCCCATCTCCCCCTAACCAGACAGAACTACTCCATCCTCCACCTCCCGTAGATCTACGCTTATGCCTCTTGCCTCTGAAAGCACCTCTGTAATGTGCTGTTTATGTCTCTCTGTCCTCCACCAAACTATGAGCTCCAGGAAGAAGGAGCCAAATCTTATTCACCTTTATGCCATGAGCATAAATGCCATGGCACCATTTGCAGCACAACCTGGCTGTAAGGGGAAATACACAGTCTCTAAAGAAGACAACATCATATGGCAGTGAGAAGCACAAACTCAGAGCCAGGCTGCCTGGGTTCAAAACTTGGCTCGGCCCTTACTAGCTATAACATTGCACAAGTTAATTAACCTCTCCACCCTTCAGTTTTCTCATCTGTAAAATGGGGATGATACTAGCACCCACTCACAGCAAGACCATGAGAATTCATGAGGCAGTATTTGCCTAGAGCTTAGAAAAGTACCTGGCACTATGTAAATGTTTACTTTAAAATATTTCTTTAAAAATAAATATTATTCAAGCCCTGTTCCTGTGCCACATCATTCAAGAGAGAAGAAAATACAGCTCCGATTTGAACTCTTAAGGCTGCTTTTCTCCCCCAAGTGTCTTCACCGAGTATTTGCACAGTCGGTGCACACGGACAGTGAGCATGGTCTTCTCTCCGTGAGAGAGGGATTTGGTAGCTGGAACTGATTTCAGAGATCACTGAGTTTGAGCTTCTCATTTTACGGATGAGGAAACCAAGGTGACGTGGCTTTCGGAGGGCACGAGGCGCATTCCCGACGCTACTTCATTTGCCAACCCAATGCTCTTTCCACACAGTCTCGGGTAATACCAGAAACCTTAGTTGCTATTAAAATTATTTAGAGAAAAAAAAATTCAGCAAAACTTGGGTGAACAACAAGGCCAATGCTGATTAAATCTCTGTTCTTCCTCAAAATAGACTATTATTTTCCGACCATAGTGGGATACTACCCCTTCTGGTGAGCTGTTGTGCCCTTCTCCTTAGATAAAATTACCGTCAGTTTTGGAAAATGCCTCTAATTGCCTGATGAGTGGCAGAAGGAGTTACAGAATGTTAACTTGCCTTGGCGTCACGTGGGGAGAGTCTCTGCCATTGCGAGCCTCTGGTGGGAGAGCGTGCAGATGACTGTCACCCTTACAATGTGGGGAGATCGTGGGAGACAATGCAAAATGCACACGCTTGTTTTTTAAGGGTTAAAGCGACATGGCAAAGAAATTCCTCATGTGTGAGAGGGATGCTTCAGGCTACACCTGCAACCCCTGGAGATCAAGTTCACTCTCTGCTCCCCCCATGGGTGCTTCAGTAAGATGTTTTGCAATGCAGTGAAACAAGTAAAGTCAAGGATATGGACCACTCGGTGGGTTCGCATTCAAAATCCTCCCACATGAAGTCTGGTCCTAAAGACACAAGCAAAATCAAAGCCAGCGTGGTCTGTCGGAGAGATGATTCCTGGTTTTTTGCCTGCTTCTCTTTGACAAACATGATGTGCAGCTGGGAAAGAGCATTTTCATAAATGTTTCATTCTCCCTCCTCCAGGCATAGCATCGCTAGAGCATGAATTACGGCCGCTCAGCCAACAAGCATCTTTCTGTGAGCACATCCTTTCCCATTTGCGGCCGTGGTTCTGCCTGCAGTGGAACTGACTGGGTGAAAAGGGCTCGGCGTCGGAAAACACTCGCGGCATCTGCGACTGCTGACCCATCCCCTGCCTGAGAGTTTACCAGGCTGTTGATTTACGTGTTTTGTTTTGTTTTTTCTTAAAGCCAAGATGAACGGGGTTTTCTTTCCCTGCTTGGTAGCAGACAGAGAGAGATTCTGCTGCTGCTGACTTCTCCCTCTTACAATCCCCCTTTCAAGCATATTCCTGTAGTGTCAGAGTTGAACAATAAATGATTGTTGATCTTTTTTTAATGGGGAACAACTTCCATGGCTGCTGAGTGATAATGCTCATAACCGACGCCCATCAGGAGAATCTGTTCGCGGGTATTTGCCTTTGCAGCTGCAACCGCAGCGCTGTAGGGGACAAGCAAGGAGGAAAGAACATGATGTAGCCAACCCCAAACACAAACCCTCTGACAGCCTCGTTCATCTCTCCTGGAATTCCTCTCCCTTACGCATCCTTACCTATTACACAAAACCACCCACAGAATCCACTTGACTTATTGAAAGGCCCTCATAAAATACTTTCATAATACCTGGAGAAGCAGAAGTCACAGAAGTAGAAAAATGGAGTCATCTTTAAAAGGAAACCCTCACTGAGAGGTACAGCAAAAGGCATTCACTCTGAGAGTATTGTACTTTTGAGGACTCTGCTCCTCCTGGGTCTCCAGTGCACCGGTGGCCACCTTTGCCCACGCAGCCGTCCAGCTCAAAGCACCTCTTCCCTCTACCTGACCACCAACCAACACAGTCAACTTCCACCTCTGAAATATTTCTTAAATGTGTCCCCTCATCCCTAACTTCACTGTCACAGCCTTGATTCAAATCCTCATTTCTCTACAACAGGTCCTGTGGTTCTCAGAGTGGGGCTCTCATACCAGCAACATCAGCATCACCTGAGAGCTTTTAGGAAATGCAAACTCACGGCCCCACCTTGGACCCACTGCATCAGGTACTCTGGGGTGGGCTCCAGCAGACTGTGCTGTAATGAACTCGCTGGCAGGTTCCGATCCCTACCAGTGTGAGAACTACTATTGCACTTTAATTGCAATAGCATCTGAACTTATCTCGCTGCCTCTTGTCTTGCCTCCTTTCCCATTACAACACAGTGCTCCCCTTATCTGCAGGTTCAGTCACCCTTAATAAACTAGGGTAGTCTATTTAGTAGTGTGGTGAACTCTTACACCATCCTGCTCCACGCCCCCCCTGGGGAGGGAATCACCCCTTTGTCCAGTGTCTCCACACTGTGTACACTGCCTGCCTGTTGGTCCCTTAGTAGCCATCTCCATTATCAGAGAGAGAGACATAGACAGAGAGCCACATTCATATAACATTTATTACAATGTGGTACTGTAGTTGTTCTAGTTTATCATTACTTATTTTTGTTAATCTCTTACTGTGCCTCATAAAGTAAACTTTCTCATCGGTATGCATTTATAGGAAAAAAACATAGTATAGATAGGGTTCCATAATATCTGTGATTTCAGTCATCCACTGAGGATCTTGGAATATATCCCTCATGGTTAAGGCAGGACTACTGTGTCTTCCCATAATGACCTTCCTAAATGCAAATATGCCTAATGTAAATCCCCTGCTTCAAACCCTCTTGTCCTATCCTGACTTCCTAGAATAGCATGCAAGACCCTCCCTAACCAATAAGCTCATGTCAACAATATACTCCAGCTTGTGCAGCAGGAGGCCTGGCACCAATGGCTCTACTCAAGCTGTGGCTTTCATCCACAGGCAACTGTTAGTGATCTTCACATGACAGTTAGAAAGCAAAGATAAGATATATACTTTGGAAGAGCTCTTGAGTGACTTAGGAACCACTGCACTGAGTGGTTATTTTTCAGGAGATTTATTAAAAGGCAATCAAGGCTGAGAAACAGGAGGTAAAGCAGGATTAATGGCTTGTCAACGTGAGACATGGCTGGTTGTAAGACCTTGGGTAATGAGTAGCTTCTCTGTGCTTCAGTTTTCTCATTGTACAGTGGAGATAGTAATTGTACCCACCTTACAGAATTGCAGTGGATAGAAAATGAGGTTTTTGAAAGTAGATTACTTAGCATCGCTTGGTACATAGTAAGAACTTTAAAAATGTAAGCATTACTATCACCAGTATTGCAATTCTTGATATTTTAATAGCCGATCAATGCCACAAAGTGTTATTTGGAAAGAAAGTATACATACAGGACAGAACATGTTCTGGAAATCAGGAAAGCATAAGATTGAAACCGTTTTTATCAATTAAGTCTTTGCACATGTCCTCCTCCAATTCATTCTAAACAGAAGGTCCACTGGTTAACTCCTTGGTGAAGTTAACCAAGCCTCAAATCATTTGTTCCAAGAATTTGAGAAGATCATGGGCAGAGCTTTCCTCCAAACTTTATACAACTTACCCAAGAATCCAACTGTTGAGATGGAGACAAGAGTGGGAATATTACCTAACGATATCTCACTCACAAAATGAAACTTCATACATAGAGTTATCTCAATAGCTTGGTTTCCTTTCGACCAATCAGTACTACTCATCAGTTATTTTTAGTTTATCGATTTTCAAGACAGAGAAAATGGGGGAGGGAAAGAGAGAGAATGTCACTGATGTGTTGTTCCACTCATTTATGTATTTGTTGGTTCCTTCTTGTATGTGCCCTGACTGGGGATCAAACTCACTACCTTGGCATATTGGGAGGACACTCCAATCAACTGAGCTACCCAGCCAGGGCCACTCATCCATTTTTTTATTATAACACCCACATTTTTTAGACTAAGCTATCACAAGCAGACAAAACTGGGAGGTGCTTGAACAAGAAAGATTTTGTTCTCCCTCCTACTTTCTGTCCAACTTCCTCTAATGCTTGGCCTACATGCCTAGTTTGATTAGGTGTTAATGAAACAATCAAAATCAAAGAACATCACTCCTCTGCTCTTCTAACTGGGCATCTTAGGAATAAGTCCTAGTAGCAATTAGCCACAGTGTTTCTTCCAAGCTTTCTAAGTTTACTCTATTTGTTTTAGAATGCAAGTTTCAAATTTTAGAATCTATAATTTTGTGACTAAGAGACCTAGGTAATGGAAACTGAACTAAACTGGACCGAAGCCTCTAATTCACATAAATGAGGCTATTTATTAACAAGAGAACTCACGATTGTTTTTAGTCATATTTTAGGACTTAAAATGAAAATAATGACCTGGAGGCAATTTTGTCCCATCACCTTAGTAACCGCTTCAGGATCTTTGCATGATTAGCAAATGTTTCTCATGAATTTCCTTCTAGCCCTAATTGGCTGGGATAGCTTCTCGGCAGGATTTGGGTTACCGTAAACAAAACAAACAAAAAGTTACTGAGTTATAGCTAAAGGAGCCTGGCTTTGAAATAAGGGGTTTCTAAGAGGCTTATGCATTTTCTCTATGTCCATGGTAACAACTAACATTTTTGGAATGCCAAATCTGTCCTGAATACCATGTTAAATACTTTTGCAGATCCTCTCTTTTAATCTCTACAATAAACCTACAAGGAGGCTACTATTCACATTAGCCCTTAACACATGAGGGAAGTAATGTTTCCAGTGTTTTAACGTCCCCAGGCTGTGAGGGCTGGTCAGCGTGGGGCAGGGCCGGTCAGCGTGGGGCAGGGCCAGTCAGACCAGGCAGAAGGACTGATGTGCCCACGCTCCGAGTCACAGGGCTCTGCTGCCACCATCTTGAATCTGAGGCCTGTGTTTCTGAGCAGTTCCTGGCTTAGCACAGTTCTTTTTCTGTCTTTTCACTCACCGACTTTCTCTCCTTCCTTTAGTTGCTAAGGAAGTCAGGACCAGTTTTCAGTGCTTCCTGGGGAACAGCCAGTTGGCACACTGGAGAGCGGCTTAGCTCTGATCCATCAGAAGCAGGCCCATCTCTCAGCTCTGCCACCCCAGCCATGTGAACACGGGCCTGTGGTCTCACCCCGTGGGCCTCCGTTTCCTCATGCAAAAAACAGCAACATAGTGCCTGCTTAGGGTTATTACAAGGAAACAGGAAAATTCATGTGCGTTGTCTGTCAGGAACCTGGTGGCAATGTGTTTGGTCACAGGTGTCAGCCTCATAGAGCAGGGATAAGCACTGTTTCCTGAAATGCCTGGTGCTGAGTGCTTGCGCACATGTGCTGTGTCACCGCGGAAAAGGTGTTCGAGGTGGGGCCCACGCTCCAAAGCCACTGCTCTAACTCCTCCTCCCTCCCGCCCCTTTTCTCTGAGAGCTCTGGGGTCTCTTTCCACCCTCTTTTTGTTTCCCTTGCAGTGAGAAGTGGAATCCCCTTTTCCTCAGGGGATCCTGAGCTTCCTGGCAGAGATGTTAGAAATACACACGTATTCATCACAAGAAAAGAAACTCTAATTTACAGGCCTTTTCTAATATGGGGCAAAGAAACCAAGAACGTTTACATAGTGTCCTAAGTGGCAGAAATGTGTCTGATTCTCAAATGCTGTCGACACTATCTCTGTACCTAGAAGGAAGCCCAGCACAGTCCCCACACCAAGTGGCTTGCTTCTAATGCTAAGTATCCAAAATATTTCCCAGGTGAGTGTGGGGTGACTGGGATCAAGTAGCTCATCCCAATTCTTCTGGTTTTGCTGTGTTTATCCTGTTCTCCCAACCTCTCTTGCTTATTCTTTTACCTCCTTAAATACTTCTATCTATTGTTCCTTCTGGCCAAGTAACTTACTGGAATGCAAATTTACAATTCTTCATCATGTGTTCTTAATGACAAGGACATAAAAATCAACATCTTGTAGTCCATTTGAATCACCACAACCCTTCAGTAAGTGGGTCATCAGAACAGATCTGGGGGTAAGTTTGAGGGTGGGAGGCGGGGTTGAATGGGGCGGGGCAGGGGTTGTGGTGGGGGGCAAATGGAGACAACTGTACTTGAACAACAATAAAAAAAGAAAAAAAGAACAAATCACTAGTATTGAAAACAATTGTTGCCACTTTCAACCTGCCATTAATCCATCATCAGGTACATTAAGTTTGCATTGAACTTCCAAACTCAAGCAGCACCTCTGCAAAGTGACTTGTGAAACTGCCCTTTGATTTGCTGATTATGCAGGCTTATAGTAGAACTGCCCTCCATTCAGAGGGCCTCCTCGAGGAAGCAAACAGCTCTATTAACAACCTGAAACACTGGCACAGTTATTCCAAGCCAGTAGTATCATTACATACACAAAAGAAGATGAATGGCACAGTTTATGAGGCCAACCGAAACCCCTTCCAACTCAGGATTTAAAAATAAAACACCTGATATACGGCGAATGCAAGAGACAATCGTCATTCTGTGATATAGAGTCACTTTTCCTTACTGCAGACTATGAGGAAATGTTTCAATCATGTTATCTGGTGTTTTTACTTTTACCACAATAATTACTATTGACAGATTCATTTGGGGTAAGAAATGGTCTTTCAGAAAAACACTGGGGGATTCCAGCAGAGCCCAGGCTATGGGAGCAGATGTGCATTATAAAGCAATATGTGGCATAATGAGAAAAGCACTCTTCCCTATCCTATTAATTGTTGGCACTACCTGGTAATCAAGAATTACTGACCCTCTCACCCTCCAGCTAGCAGATATTTGTGCACTGTGATGCACTGTGGTCCAAACACAAGCTCAGCTCGGTGCGATGCTGACAGCCAGTGTCTCGGTAATACTAACCTGAGCTCCACCTATTCCCTCTGTGTTGCTATATCACGACTTGTGGATAATACACAAATTCCTCCCGATAGGTGAACAGTTTAGTAAATGATATAATGTAATTGGTGCACTACTGCAAAGAAATTTTCATTGTTAATTACAAAGATGATTTTGAAATATGGAAAGTACTTCAGACATGGGGTTAAACGATAAAAGGAGAATGCAAAACTGTCAGAATACTAAGATTACAGATACGTAAAAATGCAATCGGATGTAGAAAATCAGGAAAAGGCAAGCTGTTGCATTTGACAGATAGGATGACAAGAAATTTCCTTTTTTCTTTTGAAAATGCCCTTTAATCTCCCCATATATTGTTATCATGAAAGTTATTTTGAAGCCAAAACTCACCTCTTACCAAAAAAGTTAGTACTCCTTACCATAAAATGCGTAAAATAAAGCCTGCATGTAATAAATGCTGAAACTTTTTTTTTCAGGTTCAAAAATAGTGTTGGAATCTGCCAAGGAATTGGCTCACATTATTCAATGTCAGACACATTTACACTCAAATGTATTAGTAATTCCTTTGGTTGACTTTTCCTTGCCATTGCTATGGCAACCGTTCCCACTGCCATTAGTACCTCTCGGGGCCCAGCTTCATATACATATTTTTAGGCCGTTTCTCTCTAACAAAGCAATTAATACTTGTGGTATATCTGTGTCGGAAGCCCTGGTGGCCTGTTCTGTCTCTTAGAACTGCTGAGCGTTCAGCTTCCTTCTTTCCTGCTTTTGTAGGTGCTTCTGCTTCTCTCTGTGGTACATTTCTTCACTAACTCTTCCAATCCTGTTTCTAATCATAGCCTGTTTGGGTTATTCACTGTTTCTAATTATATCCTATTTGGATTATTTAAAGGTTCTTTGTTTCACACATATTTCATGTTTCTCTATCCAATGACCCTCTATCCATCATCAACAAAATAGCACGTTTTCATGAATGGTCACTTTGGACCACTGCCTTAGAAGAGAATCAAAATGCTGTTGGAGTAATTGAGACTTTGGGGCAATTCTGGACTGACAATCACAGGGCTTTGCGACCTGGACTTCCACGACTCCAGTCACATGGAGTTCACAACAGCCCAAGACATCCCCTTGCATTTTCTGACACCTGGAATCACCTACTAGTCCTTTCTAATAAAGACTGAGAATATTAGCTTCCTCTTGTCATGTCAGATTAATTTTTCCTAGTAACGACCAATGTGACCAGGCTGCTATAAGATGGACCTACACTGCGGAACAGAGAGTCCACTGTGCACTCTTCATTAAGCAATAACTGCTACAAAAAGTCTTCTCAATGTTTGCCCTCTTTGGCTCTAAATTCTCACAGGAATCTTTCTATGAAAATAATCTAAAAGGTAGAAAACTGGGTATATAATTTATTGCAAAGTTGCTTATAATCACAAAATTTTGGGGAGCCATCTAAATGTCTAATAGTAGAAAAATATGTAATATATACCAAGTAAAATATTATGCAAATGGCACATCTATAATAGTACAGCAAGTGCAAGTGAGGTAATGGTAATTTAAAATATTAAGTTAAAAAAACAGGATGGAAATATGTGATAAATTTGTAAAAAGAATAAACGAAAGCACAAGCCTCGTAAGAACAGGAATCACATTTGTCTCATCTATCTTGTATTCATATAACATATAATATCTATAAATATTTTGTATAGGTGAGTAAATGAATAAGCAGATGAATATATGTACAAAAAATGGAAAGTAATACACTAATTTTTTAAAATTATTGTCTTTGGTGTTTTGTAAATTGTTCTTTACTTAATTGTGTTTTCCACCTCATTAACTTATAAAGGCTGTTTTGGAGGAGTTGAATTAATCTTCTTAGGTCCATACCTTTCCTAGGAATCAATACAGAATAAATCTATGCCTTTTTTATATAGAACCATTCAAATAGTAGAGACCAGTTGCAGTGATTTCAAACAGACTTTGCGTGATACAAATTCCCAACCTCACATGAGGTTTATCTACTTCATTCTACAGGATTAAACGTGTTTAAAGTAGATAGAAAAGCTATGTAAACTCTAACTCTGTACACATATGAGAATTCTATATACTAGAGTTACTTTTATTATTTTATAAATTTTCTTCCTCGTGCATGGATCAGATATTTTATATCTTCAAAATTTTTCTTGCCCAGTGAATAAAATTCAACTTACTAGTTGGCGTGCAAGGCCTTCCAAAACCTGGTTTCAAAGTGTGTCTCCAATTTCAGGTCCCATCACATTACCCAGACCCTACACGCCAGCCCAGATTATTTTCCATTTTCTGTGTATACAATCCAATGCCTCACCTTCCTGCCTGTTAAGGGCTCACACTGTGCCCTTAACTTGAACTGTTCTTCTCCCTTCCCTCTTGTCAAAATCTTTCAACATCAACTCAAATATATTGTGGAATGCTTATCATTAAATCCCTTTTACATTTCCAAATACTCATGCATTTTACTTTTCCCTATCAAGTCAATCAAAAATCAAAGCATCAGTTTCTCATTGTCCTCCTAATTAGGATCTACTGCGAGTGAGCTTTATTAATGATAAACATCCATTTCACCTGGCAGAGGTTCACTCAACTCCATCCTGATGGGACATTTTGTGTGTGAGTGCATGTGTGTGTTGTGTTTGTGTGTGTGTATGTGTGTGTGTGTGATGGAGGTTTAGATTGTGGGTTAATGTAACCAGCACTCAGCAACATGTGTTAAATATGTGCTTTGAATGATGGAGAATAGCACACAAGAAAAATTTCCGGGATTGTGGAACCACTGGATAACTTTTTTTTAAATTTTACCTATTTATTTTTAGAGAGAGGGGAAGGGAAGGAGAAGGAGGAGATAAACATCACTATACAAGAGATACATTGATCTGTTGCCTCTCCCACCCCCAACTGGGGACCTGGCCCACAACCCAGGCATGTGCCCTGACTGGGAATCAAACCTGTGACCTTTCCATTTGCAGGCTGGCACTCAATTCACTGAGCCACACCAGCCAGGGCGGATAACTTTTTTAAGAGTTCCGAAACTGAAGCATGGATCACGGCGGGTGAGGGAAGAAAAAGAGAGTAGTCATTTTCCAGCCTGGTAGATGGGCCAAGAATAGCATGTGAAGGAAAAAAAATAAATAAATTTCAAAGGACATTTGTTTCTACCTTTTAAGGCATACTTGGAAAAATTCGTCAAAAGATGACATTTTAAAATGTTTCTCTTTTACAATGGTTGCCCAATACTAGCCTTCACCCTGCCAATGAGCACACACGGGAGACAAAACCACCAACCCAGAAAAACACCACCTGTCAGAAGAGACTGACACATGGCAACCTGAGTTAATTCAGGCACAGACATGCCTTCACAGAAGCGCCGAGCTCGCCCCGCCCCCTCCTCCTGCAAGCGACACCTCCACAGAGCCAAGCCATTGCCTTGTAACCATGTAACCATCTTCCTGCAGTCTTTTAAGGAATTTATTACATTTCCATTTTTTATAAATGTTCGCATGTTCATCTTAATCATTAAAGACCATATTTATGACATCCCCCTCCAACTTGTATGAAAATTCACCCAAGCAGTTCATCCCCCGCAAACGGAATACACTGCTCCTCACTGTGTACGTCCCTAAGTCCCTCAATAAGCTCTAACGGAATTACAGTGATATTTCATCTCCCAATGCCTTTTCCCACTCACTCACTGGAGGATTGCTAGTTCAAACTATTTCCAGGGTCCAGATAATTGATTGATGCTGACTGTTATTACTCCATCTCTCCAGAAGACCGAACAAAAAGAAATGGAATTAAATCACCGCTAAGGGGAAATCCTGAGACAGAAGGGAAAAGCTTCTTGAGCATATAAATCAAACATTACAAGAGTTTCTCTGACGGTTTTAGAACACCAATCATCAAAGTTTTTTACAAAGAAGTTGAGTCTATTTTTAAAGCCCCAGTCTCCTTGGAAGACGTGATCTTGAATGAAAGACTTCTTGATGCCTTTTCCTTCACACACACACACACACACACACACACAATCACCTATGATGAGAGCAGCAGATGCTGCTAAAAGCCCACCCAAACATTCGTTCTTTCCTCTTCCTGGCCAAGACAACTCTCAAGCCACTAGAAATGGGCACGTAATGTGGCCAATGAGATGTAAGCAGAAGTGACTGGGCGGAGCTTCTGAGGAAGCTCTTCAGAAAGAAATCAGAAATCCGAGTCAGCTGGCGTGCTCCTTTGTCCTTTGCCCTTTGCTGTTTACCTTTTCCCTTGCTTCCCACTGAAAGGCAAACTTAAAGCCTAGAGATGCAGCCACCACCTCAGAAACATGATAAAGGAAGCCATGTGTGGACCGTAGGAGAGGAAAACAGAGGCCCCTTGCGCTGGCACTCCAGCCAGGGATGGCCTCTTCCAGACTGATTGTTGTAAGACAAAAATAAACCCCTTCTTTGTGTAAACCACTGTAACAGGGTTTTCCATTGTCTGTAGCTAAACCCAAAGCTAACTGAGACCATTACATTCCCTCTTTCTTAAAACTACTTTTGGCTTCTGTGACACATTTTCCTGGTTTTCCTCTTCTCTCACTGTCCCTTCGCCCTTCTTCTTTGCTGGACATTCTCTGTTCAGCCTCCTAGGGGCACTCCAGGGATTCGTCCTGGGCCCTTTGATGGGCAAAATAATGACCCTGAAGTTGTTCACATCGTAATCCCCAGAACATATGAATATTTTAGCTAACATGGCAAAGGGACTTTGCAGATTAAGGATGTTGACATTGGGGAGTTATTCTGGATTATCCACATGGGCCCAATGAAATCACAAGGATTTTTATAAGGGAAAGGGAGAGGCAGGAGAGTCAGAGTCAGAAAAAGTTGTAACAATGAAAATAGGTTGGAATTGTGTGCCCTAAACACAGAGGAAGGAGCCACAAGCTAATGAAAGCAGGAAGCCTCTAGGAACTAGAAAAGATGAGTAAAGAGATTCTGCCCTGGACTCTCCAACGAGAGCTCAGCCCTGCCAATGCCTTGATTCCATCCCAGTGAGAGACGCATTTTTGACCCCTGACCCCCAGAACCATAAAAAGAATAATTTGTGTTGTTTTAAGCTACTAAGTCTGTAATAAGTTGTTACAGTTGCAATAGGACATCACTACAGGCTCCAGTCCTTGGTCTGACTACATGCTCTTCCTAAGGGACCTCAAGGCATCCTGTGGCTTTAAAACACATCTATATCCCAAGATCAGCAAACTGGACTCCTCCCCAGGATTCTAGATTCATATATCCAAATTCCTTCTTGTGGGGGAAAAGAAGTGGCAGCCACTTTACAAAATGCAGACTTATCTAAGTTTATTTTTGTCTGACTGTGTGGATACCTGTTGAACCAGTCTGTCTCCTTCTGTACTCCCCACGTGGAGAGGCGGCGTCCGAGGGGAGTGAGGATGCAGTGACAGGACAGGCCACCAGCTCCTTCACACGTTCATTCTTTCACCCAGACACGTTTACTGGCCCAATCTAACATGTGTCCGTTGCCATGGCAGCCCCCCAAAGGGGAAAGTTCTTCTGTCTTACGTGCCTAAGGTGTCTCAAACTCCACACAGCCATTTTGGAACCCCTGGTTTTCCTACCTCATCCCACACACCAGCATCTTTCCCTCCCCCTGCACTCCCTTAAAAAAAAAAAGAAATATAACCTCTGCTCCCTTCCCAGGTTTCTACATCTCATTAAACTGCACCATCATCCACCCAGTTGCTTACTCCAAAAACCTAACAGCTTACCTCCCAT
The DNA here is from genome assembly GCF_004126475.2 of Phyllostomus discolor. Classification (NCBI taxonomy): domain Eukaryota; kingdom Metazoa; phylum Chordata; class Mammalia; order Chiroptera; family Phyllostomidae; genus Phyllostomus; species Phyllostomus discolor. The sequence goes on along the minus strand of NC_040905.2, from coordinate 188,298,105 downwards.
TCATTCCTCCTTTCCTCATGACACACTTCCAGCCTATAGGCAAATCCTGCCAATTCTGTCTTCAAAACGCACCCCAAGTCCATGTACATCTCTCCCTCTCTCCTGCTTCCTCTGCATCCAGGGCTCCACCTCTGTCCCACGGAATGCTGCGATCACCTCAATGACCTCGTCCCCACCCACACAGCAGCCAGAAGTGGGACATTTTCTCATGAAAGTTAGACAACATCATTCCCCTCCTTAAAACCACCTGTGACATCTCGAAGCACTTGCAGTGAGAATCCACCTCCTCTGCGCAGGCTTTCAGAGGCGTCCCTGCCTGTTCCCAACTCCGCATCTTTGTCCCATAACTGACCTGCTCTGTGCCGGCCATGCTGCCTCCTTTAGAACATGCCAATCTTCACGTTGCATTAGGACCTTTCCACCAGCTTTTCTCTCTGCTTCAAACGCTCTTCCCTAATTTTCTTTCTCAACCTTCAGATCACCTTCTTGGTGTCTTTCCCAACTACCCTATGTATAATAGCCTGTTATTCCCAAAACATCTCCCTATTTTCATTCTTTGCATAGCATACACCCCTATCTAATATTTTTCCTATTAGTTCACTCTGTTTCCACCCAGGAGAGTATAGAAATCATGACAGCAACGGCCTTGTCTTTTTCACTGGTGCATGCTCGGATCTTTGAAAATTATGTAGGTATGCAACAAATATTTGTTGTATGAGTAAAACTTTTTCCCAAAAAAGACCTGTCATTACAGTTATGAGCTGCTCTCATCTACTCATTATTACAAGATATCTTCACTGTCATTGTTCTGACCAAGTAGCACACTATTTAATTTCCCTGTTTCTTCTTCTGTCTTCCCTACTGGATGGGAAGTCCTTGAAAACAAGAACCATGAAACTGGTGCGGTGACTGATACATTCAAGGCAGTCAGCCACCACATGTGAATGAATCAGTGAATGAATCAAGGAATTAATGAGAAAAAGAGAACAACTCCCTGCTCTGCCCCATGCATCCTCATGTTGCTCACCGCATATGGGAGGCACATAAAGATGCAAGCTAAATTAACTGTCAGAAAGTCCACACAAACATAGACTAAACTAAGCCTGCGTTCTGTAAGGGGGCTGCTTCTATGGCTGTAGTTTTCACCCTGGCCGGTGCAATTGTCAGGTAGGATCTACCTGAATGATGTATCAGTGTACACTAACACCCTGAGAATTCTCTGTGTAGGCATACTACGAAGAGTATAAAAGGATTTGTGGGGAGTTCCTGAACCCTTGTTTTGTAATGAGAATGAGATACAGCTCACTCAACTATACTAAAAGTCCTAACAATGTCGAGTAGATTCTAATATCAGCCTCATTTCACTATGGAACTAATAATAATATAATTACATTATCATTTGTATAGCTAACATTTACCAAAAATTTAGTACGCTCCAGAAATTTTGCTAAGAACTTCACATAGGGCATGCTATCATTATTCTTATTTTAAGGACAATGTAACTGAGTTTGAGAAACAGGAGGTCACGTAGTTAACACATAGCAGATCCAGGATATATATAAACCCAGTGTTCCGACTCCGGAACCCACACACTCAGCCACCACACCAGGCTGAATTAACTGGCAGAGCCAGTGACTGGCTACGCTTTCTCAGATGGTTTTCGCTGGACCCTCTCCTGGATGGCTTCAAAAATGTGGCTCCCATCCCATCCAGCCCGTCCTCTGCTGGGCTGTCTGGATGTCTTGTTTATTTCAGGTCTCTTATTACAAAGACTTGGGTCCCTGGTTAAGTACTTACTCAAAGGCTGATTTTATCATATCCTAAATCCCTAAACATCTGGCTTGGCTTCCCTCCCGCATATTCTGGGCAAGGCTGTGCACGGCGGCCTGGTGCCGGAGCTCCCTGGTCCTCCCGTCTGAGTGCTCTGCAGCTGGCTCCCTTGGCCCTGATGTTCCCTGCTCTGTAGCTGAGCCCTGGCAGCAGGGTTAGCATGTTGCAGTCCCCGTGACATAAAAGGAACAAGTTAAAATGGCTCCCTTTAACACGGGACAGAAACACGGAAGCAATGACATTCCCTATGAAACACCACTGACCAAGCCCCACGTAAAATGCTTAATTCCTTCCTGCCCAATTTTGGATAGGTTATTCTGGAATACACTAACAGGGAACAGAGCTTTTTAACCACACCAGTCGACTCCAAATTGGAAACAGTTTAATAAGCAGCATCGCCAGGTACATTCATATGTTCGGGATTCCCACCTTGCAGCGCACACAGCAGGGGTGTCCGCCTTTGGCTTCTGAGCCATGCAGCGGTACATGTGTCTTTCTGCAATGCGTTTTGCTTTGGCATTTGGCCATTCACCACAAAGGAGGTGAAGACAATAGGGATAAAAGATGGAAACATGTAGTTCTACTATTTTTTTCCTATCCCCCCCCCAAAAAAATTTAAAAGGCACATGGTTTCTACATCATATGTCTTTGCGTGGGGTTCACATTACAGGGATATTTGAAGAGCCTGGGAGAATTCCAGCCAAATTGGAAAAGGAAAAGGCACCAGGATAGTCATCAGTCATGTTTCCAAACAGTTATCATCAGCACAGTGTTTAAATGCTGAATAAAAAGGCATATGAATAGGAATATGTTGAAAAACTCAAAAAAAATACATCTACATTTTAACTGCTAAAATCTCCTACCTCACTAAATGCAATAGGCACATTCCAAACGGAGGCCATGTAGCTCTAAGAATATTAAGGCCCTAAACATAGTAGAAACATAGCCGATCGTGACTATCAGAAATAATTTGTCTATCTTGCTTAGTGCACAAGGCATCGCTTATATCCAAAAAGAAATATTAGGGCTTTGTGGTGTGGCAGCCTCACACAGCTGTCAGAAGCCAGGTTTCTTATCAGTCCAACAGGAGTGTAATTAAAGACAATAGCCCGAGCAGCTGTATTGAAAAAACAAGTCGTTTGTCTTCCCCTTCCGCCACCTCTTCTGTTCAAGTAGCTCATCTGAGCGCAGCATCGGCTCCCATCGCCAACACTTCTTCAAAAGGCAGAACAATAGGAAACATGTATCTGCCTCCCCCTGTGGATTGTGAGGGCTGAAGAAATCCTTGCTCTTATCTTGCTGTTGCATTATATGACACGCAAGTAATTTAGGCCTGGAAACTCAAATGCTCCTGAGATTGGGCAAGTGTTTGAAGAATGAGAAAAATTGCCTTAGGGAGGGAGAGAACCTGGGAAAACAGCTTCTACGCAGCGCTGTTTTGGAAAATGTTTAAGAGCAGCACGGTCTCCACAGAGAAAGCCCTTACGTGGAACACTTTCCCGTGTCTGTGGTGTGAATATCCCCACCGTGGCTGATGTCGAGCCACCAACGCGACATCATGGAACACAGGGCCGGAAGAAGATGCACGGTAGGATACCATGAAACAGCATTTCCACCACACATACAGTAGTATGTGTGGCATTCCTGAAGACAATCCTCTCTCACAAGCCGACACAAGCCGACTCCAGCCCACCACTGTGTCTACACTATGCCCGTGCTACCCCACTACGGGAAGTAGTAATAGCCCTCTAGCTATAACGAGTGAAAGAGAATGCATAAGAACAATATTCATGTTTTTCACCAATAGGATTTGGTCATTTCTTTACTAATTTTCCCAAGACCTACCCTTCCACAGTGATCTCCCTCAAGCCAGAAAAATGTATTGTCTAGGAACATGTTCATGCATTGTTACTTAAACAATGAAAACCCATATTGAGGATGTATCTCGTAACCCTTTCTTCCTCTTCACGTGTGTGTAACTAGAGGCCCATAGGATATTTTGGCAGAGGCACCAAGGCAATGCCGGCACATTGCTAGTGAGGTGCAAAGCTGTGCTGAGAACTCACAAGAGAGGCGATGAGAAAACAGGGCATAGACTTCCCCTTCTGGGGGGATGGAGGTTTTCCTTCCCATCCCACTCAGTACATCTAAAAAGCTTGGACATTATAAATGCAACAAACAGAAGACAACTTTGAAAGGCAGAGAGAAGACAGAGACCAGCTAGAGAGTAACATTGGTGAGTTTCCACGCTTTTAACTCTGCCTCATAAATCCCAGAGTGGGAGCTGAAGAAGCCAGCAACCCCAAAACAGCAGAGGGTGCTGTTTAAATGAACCACCCCCCAGAACCCAAGCTCTCTGTCCAAACAACCTGCTGCGGATGGGACTGTTCTGTTTCGTGACTGTGCCGATGCCAGTGTCCCGACTGTGATGTTATCACTGGAGGAAACTGAGTAAAGGGCACACAGGATCCCTCTGAATTATTTCTTACAACTGTGTAAGTGTATAACTACATCAAAATTTTAAAAACCATTAAAACAGGAACATTTCTATCAGGACATAAAAGGGTCAGAAGGCGGAGAAGGCAGGAAATTTTGGAGAAAGCTATTAGTTATCGGTGCACCAAGAGGTCCAATCCACCCCCCAAGGCAGTAAACTAGGGGGTGTTTCCTCCATCCCCGCAAATCAAACCAGAGGGGCTTTAAGAAGACCGCTTGGAGAGTCTGATATTTGGCCTCCGGAGATGGGAACATATACACTCACCCTCATCTGAAAAACCTAAAGGGCAAGAAACCAGCGGCGAGAGGCTTTGATAGAAAAGCAAATGAGAGGCGGCTGATTCGGGCAGCGTGCATTCCCAGAGTGTGCGACACAACAGGGGGGTGTGACTGCATCCTGTGGACCACATGGGGACCACACACAACAGGGCTAGCGTGTCATCTTAGGTCAAGTCCAAGAGAGTCACCCAGAGGCAGAGAAAGACCTGGTCAGGAATAAGCAGGATATTTCTGAGCTCCCGAGGGTGAGGGGGCTTTCCTGAGCCTCGCAGCAGAGTAGAAATGCCCCTGTCAGCGGAACAGTGCCTCTTCGCCTCCGAGGAAGCAAAACCAACACGGGGCGGAGGGACAGAGGTCCTAGGCTGGAAAGGAACGCGCAGCGGCCGATGCTGTACAGTGCTCACCCGCGGAGTTTTGTTGTGTGACCACAAGGTGGCCGATGCTCATTATTGGTTCTCAGATTGAGCAATCCTATGGACTTCTGCAAATGGGAGCTTATCCATAATTATTTTTAATCATCCCATAAACAGGTGAGGGTCTTCATTATTCAAATACACTTTGAAATTGTTTTTTAATGAACATAATTACAATATAAACAGCAAGAGAAAATTCATTAAAATTAAATAATTCAGTGGAATCACTATTTTCTTCCTAAACATATTCTCTGATGTTGCAGTCTTTCATGAGAAGACATGCTTCTTTAGTTTTCTCTCTTATCTCCACTGCTCTCCTCGCACCCCTGCGCTGAACCCTGTCCCCACCCCACTCTTCTCTCCAAAGGGGAAATTCTAAAGTCACATTCCAGGGCACGGTTCACACCACATTTGCTAATGGGTGGAGTCACCATGCATAAAAGGGTCAGCATAGATCTGGCCGGGTGGTTCAGTTGGTTGGAGCACCGTCCCACATACCAAAAAGTTGCAGGTTCGATTCCCAGTCAAGGCACATACCTAAGTTGTGGTTCCACCCTGGGTTGGGGTGCATACAGGAGGCAACTAATCAATGTTTCTTTCTCCCTTCCTCTCTCTCTAAAAATCAATTTCTAAAAAAACACACATCCTCGGGTAAAGATTAAAAAAGAAAAAGGTTTCTTTTAAAGGGTCAGCATATGAGTGTGCTTCCTCTCTTTCTCTTCATTACATGATGCGGAAGTGAAAAGGTGACCCATGTCCGGCCATGTGCTCTCTGAGGATGACATAATGGTTCTCAAAAAATCTTAAGGGGAGGAGAGAAGGTTGTAGAAAATTACTATTGTATGATAGTATCTATTTCTTCCTCATGTTTTCTTTTCCATTCTTTTTAATAAAAAGCATTTTTACATACTTTTTAAATGTTGTACCCAGTACTGTTTCATTCAAAATTCTTGAAGTTCTAATTCTTCTGCTTGTTCCTGGTGACCCTCACTCAAGGTACATTGTTTCCATATGTGTTTTGTACTTTTAGACTGTGAGATCATGTTTAGTGGAGACTCTAATTAGAAAGCTAACTGTATAGCAAAGGTGTTCTCATCATCTGTTCTTTAACAAATATTAATTAATATGCCAGGTAGACCTACCTATTCATAGTCTCTGCCCATTGGGAGCTTTAGGCTTGGACCTACCTGTATTGTTTGGGTCAGGTAGTCAACATCCTACTCACCATATGAATAGCTAACCATTACTGAGCAATCATTGGGTGCCGAGCATTTGATATGCATTACAGGTAACCCTTCAACAATACTTTAAGGGAGGTACAATTATTATCCCCATTTTACAGATGAGGAAAGCTGAGGCTTGCAGAGAGCTTGATAGCTTTTCCGTGGTCACTCCTAGTAAATTGTAGACCCAGAATTTAAAATCATGTCATCCTATATTGTAGACTGTCTTATAGAGTCACATGTAAATTTCAAAGCACTCAGGCTCAGGCCTGAAGCAAAGGCAATAATATGAGGCCAACAGGAGAGGGACTGGACTGAGATCCAGAGGGTCCTCATTCATTTGGGTGTAAAAACACAGGCTGAGAACAAATAACCTGCTGCAGAAGCCAGCCTCAGGGATGACACACCCCAGGTCTGGCCTGAAGCAAGGTTTAATTTGAAATCTCACAAAACAGGGTGATCGAGGCTGCTGCTTGCCACACCCACGTCAGAACAGTCCTGGGCTTTCAGGAGTCCGGCTGCAGGGAATTCAAAGGAAAAAATTAAGTTGAGGGTTCTGTAGGAGAGACAGACGCGAAAGCCCAGAAGTATGGTTACACCAAAGCTGACTGATACACGGAAGCCCACCACCTAGCACACACCTTTTATTGGGATAAAGAAAGGGTTTTCACAATCCGCTATGGTATTTGCAAATGCCACTGCAAGGGTCTGAAGGACACGGCTCTGCAAAATTTATGTTTTCTGGATTTTAAACAGAAAACGAGTTCAAAAGAAGATTTGTCGAGTTGCAAACATGAGGAGCTCAGGGTAAAGTGGGGACTGAGCTTCTAAACAGTACTTGAAGTCATGAGACAGGGAGGTGATCGGTACCAAAACGTCAAGGATGCTTGTGCCCACTTACCAGCAGATGCAGCCTCTTCTAAAGAAAAGGTATTTGCAAAAACTCAGACTAAATGAAATATGGTAAAATTCTTACATCTCAATAGAACACATTATACAGCTTGAAAATCTTTTAGCTTTATACCACTATTTGCCATCTATAAAAATTCTACCTGGAGCAATAAAAATTAAAAAAACTGTATACATTTTTTTTTCAAAATAACCCATGCTCTTGCATATTATGGATACAAGCACTGTGTAATTATTAAACTTTCCGATTCTTGGCTGGGGCTGATGAATCTCTGGAGAACACCAGACAGGGCTCTTGTTAGTGAAGCCGTGGCCAGGGGTCAGTTCCTAGGAAGGCTCTTCGGGGTCACCGTGCTTCGTGATTTCCACCACCCCAGCTGGCGGCGAAGGGGGCAGAGCCAGACAGAGGAGGAAATAGCCCTACTGACAGCAGCGGAGTAGTACTGCCTTCGCCTGAAAAGGAAACCGTGTTGTTGGGTCATAGCCTGCATTTAATAGGTACTTCACTCAAATGACTTACCATTTCACACCCTGTAATTTGAGGTGGCTCTCCTTTTCAAGGCACACTAAGCAGACGCACGTTTCCCATCGACATTCAAAATGACAGCAATTTCTCCTTTCACCAGCATGGCTCAGCTGAAGGATGAGGAACGTGAAGGTGAGTATACCAGGAAACCACCTGCAGACCTCTGGGCTTAACTGCCTGTCCTATCGTCACGCCGCCCCCCTCGGCCCTCTCCGCCTCTAGGAGCCCATTTCTCCCCTTCCTGGGGGGTTGCCTGTTTTCCTTTCCACTTCAGAGCTACTGCTGCCACCCTCCTTTTTGCTGCAGGTACGGGACTCGGTTTTCCTGGGCGCAATCCCCCAAAGTAAGCACCAAGAGAAAACCTGAGGGTATTGCTGTTTATCGCAATGGGGAAACGAACAGGTGTTAACCACCGTAACAAATACACATAAGTTACGAATTGATAACACTACTCAGCTGCCCCAGTAATTGTCCTCTGGGAAGCACAGTTCTGGAGATAAGAGAAGGTTCAATATATGCTTCCAGAAGGAATGCTCTACCATTTAGCAGCTTATGGTATAACTGTTTAAAGGAAGACCAGGCTGCCTTAAAAAAAGAAGATGAAGGAGTGGGGAGGGGACTTGTATATTTATTAAGTGAAAACTAAGCATAGAACAGACGCATTCTGTGTTTTCTTAAAGGAGAAAATACAGTTAAACATCTTTATTTATAAATGTCTAAGCTACCCCTAGAATGAAACTCTAGAAAGAGAAGAAACCGGGGTGGCTGGAGAGGTCTCTTGGCAAGAAAACTTCTCTCTTATCCTCTTTATATCTTTTCCAGTTTTATTCTTTCCACTCTTGGCCTCTTCACATGTGCACATACTCAGCTCTCCATAGATACGGATAAATATGTGATGGACAGGTTTTAATGTTAAGAATCTGAAGAGATCATCCAATTCTCCGGCATGGAAAAGATGACGCTCTTCCTTCCTCTCCCTGTCACTCCTGTCTCCACCCACCCCTCCACTGGAGGGCTGCCATGCCGCTGAAATGCCTCCCTGAAGTATAAGAAAAAATACAGCAGGTTCTAAATACCTGCTTCCTGGCTCTTCCCCATTTCTCTCCTCCCCTCTGCCCTCTTCTTAAAAATTAAATTTTGGAGAAAGCTCTTGAGAGATGTTTAGTACCTTGTGAATTGTTCAATCGAGATTTCAAACATTTTTAAAGGCTTTGTGGAAACACGCCCCACGCACCCGGGGCTCTTCATCTTTATTTGAGCGCCACCAGTAATAACTAACCACCTGAAGTTGCAATGTTCTCTGAAAATGAAGTTGAAGGCCTTGCCAGTCTTCGGATAAAAGACAACAATCTCCTTCACATAATGTTCCCTTCCATCAAGCATTGTTCTAAAGAAAATTAACATCCTCAAGTTTAGAAAAAAACAATTTGATGCAAAGGAGAATTGATGGTTGCAGATGGCCCTCAACTTCTGTCGCAGCTTTGGAAACATTCTACCCGAGCAACCAAAAATTGTTAGTCAAATATGAAAAAATGAGAACTCAGCCCGGCCACAGAAAATGTAGCGAGAGCCCATAGCTTTCATTTCTGCAGAGCTGGAACTGAGGGAAAAAAAAAACCAGTAGATTAAATAAAGGCACCACATTGAAATATTTGTCAATGTGCTGATATTATAGTTGACAACTACGTGTTCCCTATCGTGAGAGAGAATTATACAGCTCCCTTGTTTGCCACAATTCCCACAAGCTGGAGCGCATCTCACTGCCCACTGTCAGGCCTGGCCATGGACTTGACTGGCCGATGCCTGTCGGCAGACATGGCAGCATGCTCCTTCCAATCAGAGGCCTAAGAGGCCTGCTGTTGCTTTTTGACCTCTGCCTGAACAACAAGCAGCCTGCCCTAGATGGGCTGCTCCGTTAACCTGGATTCTGAAAGGAAGACTCATGGAAAAGAGCCCCGTGGAGCAGGGCCCCGGCCACAGCTGTGACCACAGGCAACGTGCCCCACAGGGGTGAGCTTCAGCCCCTCCACAGAGAGCAGGCAAGGAGACAGAGAAATCAGTCTTGGCCATTAATTGCCACTGATATTTGGGGATTGCTTTTTATCACAAATTAGATTATTAATGCAACAAACAAATTATGGTGCACTCATCCCAAGATTGGGGAACTAGAGATCTGTGTTGTAGGAAAAGGGGGAAAGAAATGAACATTTACAGAAGGTTTGCTCAAGGCCCACTCCTGTTCTAGAAGTTTCCATGAAATTGCCCACCAACTGGGTGTCTGAAACAGCCTCTTGGTCTCATCTAGAAAATGAGGACCTTGGGTTCTATGATCTGTAAGTTTTCACAGTCGCATTCCACATGAGTTCTTTATGGGAGCCTGTTATAGTAAAAGAAAAAATTGGAGAGAGGGAGATTCATGATATAATTTATAGTGACTATAATTTATAGTCACTGCTTTTTTAAGGGAGTGGATATCTGGCCTAGATTAATCCCCATGTTTTTTAAATAAGATGCTAGTGTTTTAAATGTACCAAGAACTATTAGTGCAACTTTCAAAGGAGACTCACTTCCAATTCACTAATGTTTGAATATTTTTATTTCAGAAAACAAACCCATTTTTATTTCCTATATTCACCTACTTAATGTTATCTAACTACCAAAAATCTTGGAGTTCTTCCACTTCTAAGGGCAATTTTTAATTAAAGTTTAGCTTCCTGCCCTGGCTGGCGTAGCTCAGTGGATTGAGCACAGGCCGCGAACCAAAGTGTCACAGGTTCGATTCCCAGTCAGGGTACATGCCTGGGTTGCAGGCCATGACCCTCAGCAACCTTACATTGATGTTTCTCTCTCTCTCTCTCTATCTCCCTTCCTTCCCTCTCTAAAAATAAATAAATAAAATCTTAAAAAAAAGAACACCATTTCTTTAAAAAGTAAATAAACAAAATAAAATAAAGTTTAGCTTCCTCTTATAGGCACATGAATGTCATTAAGATGCCTAGAAGTGTGATGATATAAATGTGAATCTAACTACTAATTTGTCTTTTCCAAAAGTTTATAACTGATTAGAAATATTGTTAAGAGATTTCAAGTCATCAGAGTCTAATATTACTGAAGATCAATACCATCATCATTAATAATACTTGGGCATTGTTCTAAGAGGGGAAATACATCTAGCATTTGACAAATGGATTTCAAATAGTGGAAATAATCTATTCAGACTGAAAGAAAGCTTTTTTAAAGGCAGGCAAAGCCAAATGCAATATTCCGAAGCTAAATTCTCCTATGCGTCTCCTGATGTGAAAGGAGAAGCATCTGTAGAAAGATACCGGAAACGTCTCCTAGTGACATTAATATTTCTAACCATTTTATTCAGCACTAACTCTATGCCTATTGGATAAAACAAGATACATCTATAAATGTGCCAATCTCTTTAATGCTAGGCAAAAAAGGATGTCGGAACAGAATTAGAAACAGGGTATTAGAAAAAATACAAGGAGGCTATTTTTTCCAAAGTACATCATTAAAATTCAATGCTAGGAACACTCATTTAATATGTGCACTGTTACATCTGCATATGAAATATAGGCACAGACTGAAAAACATAGAAGGTAAGTTAAATCAGGTGATTTTTGGTGCTGTTTTTGTTTATATAGCTTTTATTACTGTTATAGTAATAATTTTAAACAATTACATATATGCTGCTACTAATATTTTATATAGACACTAATGTTAATGTTCCATTCATATACCTTAATTTTAACAAATCTAAGTAATCAAGCTCTTTTACAGAAAACATATACATCAAGAGCACAAAGGCTCCAGCTGGTGTGGCTCAGTGGATTGAGTGCCGGCCTGAGAACCAAAGGGTCGCTGGTTCAATTCCCAGTCAGGGCACACGCCTGGGTTGCGGGCCAGGCCCCCAGTAGGGGGTGTGTGAGAGGCAACCAGACACTGATGTTTCTCTTCCTCTCTTTCTCCCCCCTTTCCCCTCTCTTCAAAAATAAATAAATAAAATCTTTAAAAACAAAGCACACAAGAGAGTAAAGTGGAAAATGAAAGCATCCACAATCCTACAAAAACTCTAAATTAAGTCTTTTGTCTTTACATAGTTATATGAGTAGAGGGAAAATAATACAGTTTCATCTCTATGACTATAAAATAAAAAATAATGATTTTTTTAAAAAAGCATAAAATAATAATGGAGTTCCACTTCCAGGAATGGATGATGCATAATTTTAGAAGAGCCCTCCTACTGAGGACAATTAAAAGATGGGCACAAAGTTTTAGAATGTATATTTGAACTGTACACTACCCTCAGATAACTGGCAGGGCAGTGAGAAGTTGTGAGACCAAGATTTAAGAGAAGAGGGAGAAACCAAGAGAGGTAATTCCAGAATTGAGGACACTTTTCTCCCCAAGGCCACCTGCCAGTCCTGAAAATGAAAACAGCAAATGAGAAGCTGAGAGGTGAGCACAGTTCCCTTCAGTCTCACAGGCTAAAGGGAATAACAATTCGAGTTCCAGCCATGCCAGGAGAAGGGGCTCTGCACTTCGGTGAGATTCTGAAAGGGTATGAGGGTGAATGAAGTAGAAGCAGACTAGCCCTCCCAAGGGCTGAAGCTCAGATTTGAATCTGGTCTCAGTTTCTGATGGAATTAAGTTGATCCCAGATGTTGATGACCAGATGTTGATGACCAGATGAACTGTCTCCAAGAGCCAAAGGAAATCATCCCTGGAGGAAAAAAACATCACCCAGAGCCTCAAATTATCTCAAAAATGTTTCAAAAACAATACCTAGCACTCATTCAAAGAGAAAAAGCAGGCATAGAAGAATATAGGAGACCATTCTGCATGGCGTGGGCCCAGCTCCCACTCAGAGATGCACAGGACCCACACCCACGGATAGGTTCTCCTGTGGGGAATCAGGCCTGCGATGTGCCTAGTCCACTTTGAGTCTTACTCTTGCTAAAAAACTCCCTCACCCTGAATTGAGAACATTTACTGCAAAGTAACTTCCTAAAATCCATGCTAAACCTTCCAAGGATGAGTGTAACCGGTTCAACCACTTTTGCCTTTTCATTTGCAAATATCCCTCTTCTGTGATGTTGATTAGCAGCATTGGCTCCTTGTTTTCTGTAAAAGGTAACCACCTAAAGTGAACCTGGGCATAGTAAATGAGGACCATTGTGTAAGGTGCAGAGAAGAGAAATAAAGGCCTGTCATGGTGGAGGCCACAGTTTTGCTTGCCTTGAGAGAAAAGCCATGCTGTCCCTTTTCCTCCACTGGACTCGGTAGTCCATGTGAATGTCTCATTTCATCCGTAATGACGTGGACACTGTGGGCTGGTGTCTGCATGAGAAGAAGATAAGATTTATTTGAAAAATCAAGAAAGAAAAGGAAGCAAACTCACAAGTGATACCAATATTGAAGAATCCAACACAGATAAAATATTATTATGTTAAATCAATAAAATGAGAAGATGGATAATTTCAACAGAGAACTGGGAAGAAGAAAATAAATCAAACAGAAAGTCTAGAGCTGAAAAATAAAACATTGCAAACTGACAACAGGAGATTACACACAACTGAAAAGACAGGGAACTAGGACATCAGAAGGAAATGTGCAAACTGCACATGAAAAACACAGACATGAACATGAAAGACACATGTGGGATGTGGTGAAAGGGTCCAAAATAAGAGAATAAAGCTGTCACAATAATTGAAGAAATAATGGCAAAAGTTTTCCAAAAATGACAGAAACATCAAAAAGTTCCAGAAACTCCAAGAAGAGCAAATACAAAGAAAACTATGCCTAAGCACCTCACATTCACTCTGCTGAAAAACAGTGACCAAGAGAAAATCTTAAAACCAACCAGAGGAAAAGATACATCACCTTCAAAAGAACAACACTAAAACCAAGAGGAAAGAAAAAAAGGCATGAAGACAGTGGAATATCATCAAAGTGATCAAAGAAAATACCTCCCAACAAGGAATTCTACATCCACCTGAAGTATTCTTCAAAGTTTAAGGCAATATACATGTAATACAGAAACTGAGAGGATCTGTGATCCGCACAAATATACTAATAGAAATACAAAACGCAGTTCTTCAACGGAAGTGAAAATAATCCCAGAAAAAGCATCCAGATGCAGGGTAGAGTGCTGAACAATGGAAATGGTAAAGTATGGCAGCACATCTCAGTAAATGTTGACTACAAAATCATAGTAATGACGTCGTGTGAAGCTTAACAGCACACATAGCCTGACATTGGTAGCACATAAGGCAGGAGGGGGCTGCTCTACCATTTTTGCATTATCCGGAACTGATAAATATATATATATTTTTTTTTTATATATATAAATATATATATATTTTTATATATATATAAAGGAGAGGGGCCTTTATATATATATATAAAACGAGTATTGGTTAATCAAAAGAAGGCAAGAAGGGAGGAAAAAAAGAGCATAAACTAGTAGGACAAATGAGTAGTAAGATGATTGATTTATATCCAAACATATCAATAGTACATTCTGTGTGAATTGATCAAATACATAATTAAAAGAAAAGGTTATCAGACTGCCAGGTTAAACATAAGCAACTCAATCACATAAAATAGAATACATCATAAATAAAAGAGATTGAGAATAAAAGAATGGTAGAATTATATATGCCGTGCAAACACTAACCAAAAGAAAGCTGGTGTGTATTTACTACTATAAGACAAAGCAGGCTTAAGGCAAGAAGCATTATGAGACAGACATAAAGAGGGATGTTTTATGATAAAAGAGTAGATCTAAAAAGAAAATACAGTAAGTCTAAACTTGTATGAATCTAAGAACATTATCTCAAAATATGTAAAGCAAAAATCTGGCAGAAATAAAAGAAGAAATAGAAAAGTCCACATCATAATTAGTTAGAGACTTTAACACATCCTTGTAATAGGAAAAGCTAAAAGTTACTATCTTAGAACTCAGCTTAAGAAATTAGAAAGGTAGATAAACAAGAAAATCCTTGCTTACCCACCTTTACACACATCTCTACTTTCCTGAGGATAAAATCCTGGAAGTAAAACTGATGGATCAAAGAGACTCATGGGGTATAGGACCCAGGTGTCTCTCAGAAAAGCTGAATCCACTCACACTTCCAACAAACAGCAGAAAAATTCTCACTTTCTCCTACACCCTTGTCCACCTGGATATTTTCTTTTTCTTTCTCTGTTTGTTTCTTTCTTTCTTTCTTTCTTTCTTCCTTCCTTCCTTCCTTCCTTCCTTCCTTCCTTCCTTCCTTCCTTCCTTCCTTTCTTTCTTTCTTTCTTTGTTAATTTGGTAGGACAGAGTGGCAGATCACTATCATATTTTGCTTTTTATTTATTATCTCGTATCAATAAACACTAAATAATAAATGTATTAGATCGCTTGGCATCCTTTCATAAATTTTTCATATCTTTTACATCTTTTCATATCTTTCCCCAGAGCAGAAGAGAGAGGGGAAAACAGATGCGGATCACAGAGTCCTGCTGCTCAAGCCCCCCTGACGTCGAGGGCAAGGGGAGGCGAAGAAAGAGGCAGACCTCGCCAGACTGGTCGGGGGCAGGTTTAAGAAGCAAGGGAACTCACCCACAAGGCTTGTCTTCTGCAGCCGCACCTGCTCACCAGAATCTTAAAAATGTATATAGAGGCCTTAACAGCGTTCAGTCACATATCCAGTCCAGACAGTCTACCAGGCATGTCCAAACTTTCAGGGTCTCTGGGCCACACTAGAAGATAAAGAGCTCTTGGGCCACATATTAAATACACTATGACACATAATCACAAAAAAAAATCTCATGATGTTTTAAGTAAATTTACAATTTTGTGTTGAGCTGCATTCATAGCCGTCCTGGGCTGTGTGCAGCCCAAAGGCCACAGGTTGGACCCCTCTGGAACAATGCATGTCTCTCCAGGCTGCATTCTTGAAAACGGCTCCCGCTGTGGGAATGAGGGGTGGAAGTGTCATTCCAAGGACAAATGAGGAGCCTCCCGGGGCCTGGATTTAGCTCCCAGGTCAACAGGAGGTCACAGCCTCCCCATTCCCTTCTCCAACAGTATGTGAAAATGTTTTAGCTAGTCTTCCCTTTTGGGAGTCCCAAAACTTGGTGGGACTTTTTTTCATGCATTTTTCTTCTGGGATACTTGTATTTTTCACACTGATTTAAAAGAGCTCTGATTTGTAGAGTCATTTACCTTTTCATTCTGCTTGGGTGTAGCTACGTTCCCCTCCATTTAATGCTGAGAGTATTAAGGCAATGGGTTTGCCTCTGATGGCAGTTTTCGTCATAGCCTATGGGCCCCTCCAGGGAGTTTGCTCATTATTTTAAATTTCCCTTCTGCAATTTGTTTTTTATAGTATCTGGATTTAGTACATAAATGTAAAAAAAAAAATCAGGACCGCACAATTACCAGCTCACATCACGTTAGGTTTTGGTTCTTAGATAATTACAGAACATGCAACAAAGCACATAAAAACCAAACCATGACGATATTCTCAACTAGAGCAGTCAGGGTTTTTCCCAATTTAAAGGTTAGAGAAAAAATATGGGAGTAGCGAGAGAAAATACATTCTAAAAGGCAAAAATGACACATACTCACTGTCGGAAGTTACATGCAGTTGAGATAATATTGTACCCGTTGTGAAACAATGTTTTCACACACCAGATGAAACCTATGATGCTGAGGTCTCACAAAACGAGCGAATTCCAATGCCAGGCTGTGGACAGGCACCAGCTGTAGCTGAGTCTTTAGTGAGCTCATGTGAAAAGCATGTCACCACAACAAACCGCCTGGGGTCCGTTTCCCTGGGACTAGAAATTACTTCATGACTAACAATGTATGCAGAGCATTGTTTATATTATAGTGTTGACAGTTTAGAAATTGTTGACAATTCCAAAAGAGCCATCTGATCAGAGATTTTGAAATTATTTGAATTGAGGACAGCCCGTGGCTTCTTGTCAAAATAAGCTCCTATTAAGCACCTAGAGAGATGGGGCATGAGGAAGCCCAGAACAAGACCTACAGGGATACAAAATATAACGAACTGATGCTGAGGCACCGACTGAACCATGATATTTACTATACTTTTTTAAAAAATTTATTTACTGATTTTAGAGAGAGAGAGGAAGGGAAAGAGAGAGAGAGAGAGAGAAACATCAGTTTGTTGTTCCACTTGTTTATGCATTCACTGGTTGATTCTGGTATGTGCCCTGACTGGGGATCAAACCCACAACCTTGGTGGTTGGGTTGGCACAAGGACAAGGTTGGGTTAGAGGATTAGGATAATCCTCAAACCAACTCAGCTACCAGGCCAGGGCTTTGTTGAACCTTCACACTGCACCTTTACAGATTAAAGCTACATGTAAAGAACTTGTGCAGTATTGGGGATACATTGGCAACCCTAAGTTTGCTTAATCGTGTTTATAAAAATTAGTCATTAATACCTTCCCTGATGAACAGATATACAATCATATCCAAAAAATCAAATCGTGCCCCACCCAATGAGATACAGTAAATGCACTATGAGAGCTTGGAAAAGCCAAGTGAAAAAAGGTGGGCAAAATATCCAGTTGCATTAGGAATGTTGACCGTAGCTTCCATTTTGACACAAATGACCCCGCTCCTGTCAGAGCATGACTGTGACCCTCTGGGGCTCTGGGTTTGGTCAGATGTCATCGACACAGAAGGTTTCTTGACGTTGGCATTTTCCAAATGACTTCCCATAGAATCCCTATACCCAGCACACGTCTAACATTTGTCTGGGAAACACCATTTGAAATATATTTTGTGAAGGTATGTTGATGGACACGCATAAATATATTGCCAAGTAATGCAATACTACTTATGCACAATTGGTAACCATTGTGTTATTATATATTTTATGTATTGTTTTTATGTGTGTGTGCATATAATATAAATATATGTCATGTAAAATGTATTTACATAATACTTTTTGTTTTTATATATACATATGCAGTTGATCTTCATTAACCTTAGATTCCATATTTGCAAAGTTGCCCATTTGCTAAAATTTATGCATAGCCCCAAGATTAATACTCATGATACTTTCATAGTCATTTGCTGACATGGGAAAAGTGGGGAAAATTCTGAGGTGCCTAATGGTCTCGGCTCCAGTTGCACAAGGCAACATTCTGGCTTTTCGTTGTGGCTCTCGTACTGTAAACAAATGGGGTTTTGTGTGTGTGGTTTATTTAGCAGTTTGGCTCTACCTCTCCAAGATTCATTTTGTGATATAAATATATATACTGAAGCATAAATCAACACTAAAAACTCAAGAATAACAAAGAACTGAAGTTAAACACTGAAATTCTTTAAATAGAAGTCATATGAATAATTACAGCTAGAGGCTGCAAATAGGGGAATAGTCTGTTTGGAAAAGAAGAAATAATATTTTAAAGACAAGTTTACACACAATAACCTAGAGAGGCTTCTAAGAAGGTATGATGCATGTGCATGACCCTCAGAGCCTCCATGCCCACGTCCCTTCTTAGGGAGATGGGAGAATCCTGGTCCATAATTACCTTGGAACATAAGGAACCACCCGCCTGAAAAACTTTCTACAAAAAAGGTACAGTTAACAGGAGGGCGGACAGCTCATCTGCTTTGTTCTCCACCAATCATGACAAGCTGAGAGTCTTCCCCTCAGGCTCCTCCTTTCTTCCCTCCTTCCCCAAAACAAACCTGCCCACCGGCCACAGCAACCAGCTGCCCACACTAAAGGGATCCGGCAGGGGCCAGCCAATCTCTCATCTCCGAAATGACTGGCTTACTTCTGATTTGCCTGTTTTTATAAGAACACTGAGCAATTGTAAGGAATATTCACTACCCTTACCCAGAATGTTTTGTCAGGAAGGTGATCTGTAGAAAATGTATTTTATGTAATTGAACAACAATTAAACTAATTTAAATTTTTAAAAAAGGAAAGAAAATGTATTTTACGGTTTAAAATTGACAGAATGAATTTAACCTCAGTCTGACTCAGCAATGTCTAAGCACTTACCAACTCACACATAATCCAAACCACCCCTGCCAGGAATACTTCTTGAATGAAAGGTAAATACCTCCCGGGCTTTTGGTTGGTACCTTGACAAATGAAATCATTGGTGTAGCAGTGACGTAATAGTCCCGCTACGGGAAGCATGCTAAGAAACTACAAGTAATTTACATCATGTATGCCTGGATTTTCCACTTAAAAAAGGAAGAGTTATAACACGCTTAAACACCTAATTCCTGAAATGAATGAATAAATATAATTCTGACTTTTGTGGCCACAATTGCCAAAAAATTCGTATCATCTCACATCATCTCTTTGCCTCTTGGAAAGACAGGTCTTTTCCCAGAAAGGTCAAATCATTCCTTTTTATGAGAAGTCAGCTGAATGTTAACCAGATATTAAGGCCTCTGAAAAATTTACATCCCTCTAGACCAGATGTCCCAAATTTTGTCTTAAAGGGCCAGATAGTAAGTATTTTTGGCTTTGCAGAACATATGGCCTCTGTCACAAATATCCATAGTTGTGCAAAAGGCTAACAATATGCCAATAAATGGGTGTGGCTGTTTTAATTAAATGCCCTTGCAAAAACAGGCAGAGAGCCAAGCTTGGCTCTGGGACTGCTGTGTGTGGACCCATCACTCAAACCTTGCTTCTCCAACTCACAGTTAGTGCAAAACAAACTGTGAGGAGAGGGGCAGTGAATACTACCCTCTACCCTGTCCCTGCCCCTGTCCCTGTCCCTGAATCAGAGCTCAGAGTTCTGGTCATTTTTAAATAGTACAAAAGCCTATGAGAATCTCTCCTTTGTCTTGCTTGTTACAAGTATGACAGATTGTTCCTCAGACTCAGTGAAGAAGTGAAGGGGCAGAGGGCGTTTTCACAGAAATCTTCTGTAATAGTATGTGACTCAGTCTCACTTCAAAGGGATCCTCTTCTGGTTCAAAGAAAGTCATTTTAACCTGAATCACCACTTCTTCCTCAAAAATAAAAATAAAAAATTTTTAAAAATCACGTATCACAGTGTCTTAGCCTGCCACCTTGTGGCGAGTTGGAGTATGGACAGGGAAGTCTTTGGACCAAGACAACAGGAAGACAAGCTGGAATGTCTGCTCTGACAGGCACCGCGGGCTCTGGGGCTGCAGGCTCTACAAGGAGCCAAAAGAGCAAGTCTCTTGTCCTCAAGGAGTTCACAGTCTGTAGGGGAGGAGGCAGATATTAATGCAAAAGCACTGCACAAACATAGATAAAATTGCAACCATAGAAATATACTCTTACACAGCGCTCTGAAAGTGAGTAAGAGTCAACCTAGGCAGGGAAGGTGGAGAGTGAGATGATTAAACTGAGGCCATAAGGTGAGTAGGGACCCACCAGGTGAAAAGGTGAGGGAGCAGGGCCTGGTGCAACTCTGCAGCTGAAGAGCCCCTGGGAGACTCTGGAATAAGAGGTTGTGCCTGCGCCCCAGAAACCGGGAAAACAAGGGACGGGTGGGTGTTCTTTATTCCAGAAGCAGAGGGAAACCATAAAAAGGTGTTAAGCAGGAGGAGTGAAAAAGTGAGATTTACGTTTCAAAAGGCTCACACTGTGTACCAGTTGAGGTCTAATGAGGAAACAGAAACTACACAGCAATCTGGGGGAGTTTCATATCAAGCAGTACTAATTATTTAACAGGAGATTGACGTGACAGGGGACTGGCCAATAAGAAATAAAGAGATCTCGCCCTGGCTGGCGTAGCTCAGTGGATTGAGCGCGGGCTGGGAACCAAAGTGTCCCAGGTTCAATTCCCAGCCAGGGTACATTTCTGGGTTGCGGCCAGAACCCCCAGCAACCACACATTGATGTCTCTCTCTCTCTCCCTCCCTCCCTTCCCTCTCTAAAAATAAATAAATAAAATCTTTAAAAAACAAAGTAAGAAAGAGATCTCTAAAAATAGCAGGGCAAAAGTACGTTTACAGTTGTATGAGAAACACAGAGTTTATTCTCGTATTATTATCTATTATTGTAATGTTCATACAAACAACTACAAGCCTACTTTTGCCCACCCTGCATAAGCACAGCAAATATAAGGAGAAGTTAACCACTTCCCAGACCTTTTTGGACAGGGAGTGGTGTGGCACCCTGCATGGCAGAGAAGTCACAGTGGTGGAACTTGCTGAATATCCCTCCTGTAGGGTGCCAGGGAAGCCACTCAAAGGCAGGTAACTGTCTGGAGCCTCTCAGCCACGAAACCACCCACCAGCGGCACCACAGGAAGCTCTGGCTGCTGCCGCCCGGGTTCACTGCAGGCGCTGGGCTCAGCAACCCAGTGCTGGAGAAGCAGTGCACACGGAGGGGCCTGCAGAGAGCAACACAGGCAACCAGGAGAGAAACCCCTCTCCTCGTGTTGCTCCAGCGCCCTCTACTGACAAACTACGGCATCATGCAGGTGGCAAAGGAAACATATTTAAAGGACACAGCAATACAACCCGCTGTGTACTTGAAGCTGAGAGGCCATAAATTGATAACCAGAACACACTGGCCTCTGAGTGGAGAGTCTTCTAGAAGAGGAAAAAGAGTGGATGAAAATAGACCAGCTAGGATATACTTAAGTAATCCAAGAGAGAGAGGAGAAAGTGGTAATAACTTGTAAGATGCTGCAGAAAATCCACTAGCAATTGCGCTGTGGGTTATGGGAAGGACACCAAAGAGCGTGGTTTATGTCCCTAGGCTCACTGGACTTTAAGGAGAGCTGTCTCAGAGGACATAGGCAAAGAGGGTCAGTTGTTCTTGGGGCCTAGGACAAAGGATGGGTAGCACCAGCTGTACTGAGTCAATTTGTGGCCCACAAAAGGCACAGGAGTAGTATTGCTCTCAGGAGACAGGCTTGCATGTCCTGTGCAGTCGGAGACACAGCGACCCCCACACACATACGCTACCAGCGCCAGGCTTGTAGAAGCAGCCCTCCGGGTCTACAAAGTTACTAGAGGAAAGTGAGCAGCAACTGCGGCAAACCATCACTGCTATTTTCAGAAAGCTTTTAAATCAATGGCTTTGAATAAGAAAACATCCAGCAAACTTGGACGGACTTCTGGTGCTTCCTACAGGTCTTCAATGTACCTGTTGTCTCAGGGTCATCAGCGGGGTGAGGTCTTGGTGAGGGGGGGTCAAGTGCCCCAGCTTGTCCGTAAGAGTTTGCTGAGTTTCTCTAAAACACTCACACCCGCAGAGGGTAGGACTGGAGTGCCTGCTGAGAAGACAGGGTTGGAGCAAATTAAACTAAAACTTACTAGCTGGACACAACACCCAACAAGGGTTTACACTGACTCCCCCTGGGAGGCAGTGGGATTGAGGATGGATGGGGAGAGGACGCCGTGGCTGACCAGTGCTTTTTAATAAACCCTTCTAGGTGGCTTGATTTCTTTTCATCAGTGAAGTATAGGTGCTAAGAAACTTGCAAATGGATTAGAGAAAGCTATTACATCATTATGACACCAGACTGGAATTTTAATCACTCCAAGACCACTCCTGGGTCTGGAAGTGACACAAGGACTTGGTATTTTCTGAGGGGCTGCAGTTGTAGGACCAGCCTGAGGCAGTCAGCGGGGAAACAGCAGTTTCACCCTGTGAATCCCGCTCTCCCCATACACCAGCATCCACAGGAAGCGCAAGAGAAAGAACTGCCTGGAATTTGGCTCTGCCTGCTCGGTGGGTCCAGGATTTGGACGGGTCTGCAGCGAGAGGTGGCCTTGGTTTCTGAGGTGGAGTAGAGCAAGCTCTTTCATTCCACGAAAGTTTTGCTCACTTCTTGCAGGTTGACATTTGATAAAGCTGAAGCTTCAACTTAAATGCTTCCAGTTTGGGACTCAATATAGGGGCAGACCAACATAGGTGAATAATAGTAATAAATAATAACAGTTAAGAATAAACTCTGTTTCGAGGACTCACAACTGTAAACCCACTTTCGCCCACCTCTATATTTCAGGATAGTGAAAAAGACCATGCTGGTGGATTTGCCAAAAACTTGGCTAAAAACGTCTTGAATCCATCACCCCGCCCATAAGCAGCTATAAAAGGGTAAGAGCCGAGTTGGGAAGCAGGTAGGGGAGAAAAGGTTCCTTTGGCAGACCTGCTGCTCCTCCGACCAGAAGAGGTGGGTGGGGGAGGCCTGCCTCTGACTTCAAGCTTGATAACGGGCGACCTCCGGGCAACCTCCACGGGGCCACGCAGAAGACTTGTGGGTTCAGGAGTCATGGGGGATTGCTGTCCAGCTCCCCGCTTGGAAATCTGGAGAACAGGGGTGCCTTCCAGGGGTGGCAAATTCTTGGGGCTGATTCTTTTTCTTGTGGGGCACTTTCAGAACACCCTCCTTCGATGCCTCTCCTCCAGCAAGTCCCCGACAGCACCCCCGCAACTTCTGCATCTAACAGTGGGGCTCTAGCCCCCTTCTGCTCAGGCCCCCTCACCTCTGGGAGAAGCCAGACATTGAGGAGCTACCTCAGACTCCTCTCGTTCACGCCCAGCTGTGTGCCTGTCCCCTAGGAAACAGACTCTGGGAAGGTTGGAGGGTGGGTGCTCTCAGGAACAGCTCTCTGAGGGCAGAGGGAGGAAGAAGAATGTGGGCAGGGGGTAGTTGACCCGTTGATTCACTTATAACAGTGGCTTCCGCCAATGCTCTGATGAGCCCTGGAGCTGGCATGGCCCCTCAGGGCAGTCCCACATTGAGGCAAGGGGTGAGACTCCATGCTCTCCAATCAACCTGGAGATGGGCTGTCCACAGGAGGGGGCATGTCTGTGGGTGAGGTAGATGTCTTTGCTGAGGGCAATCCCTGCAGCAGGACGAGGCTGAGAGGCAGCCGCCATTAAAACTCCCAGCTCTGGGGGGATGAGCGCCTAGTCTGCCAGAGGGAACCTGGACATCATACCACGGAACCCACTACACCTTCCTACTCAGAGTTCTCACTAGTGTCTCTACCTATGTCTACACTTCAATTTTCAGACCAGATCCCTCTCTCTTCAGGTCACCCTCTTTACTCTTCCAAAAAAATACCTGGAAGTCGAAATGCACCAGAGCAGGCACTGCGGCAGGGACAGAGCAGGGCGTCCAGCAGATAAATCATCATCCAAACACACACTTTGAAACTATGCTAAGTGTTCTGAAGAAACATTAAAAGCGCAGAAAGCTATGAGATCACTTAACAAGGGGCACCTGCCCTGTGGGGAGTGGGTGGAGGCAAGGAGAGCTTCCCTGAAGAAGTGTCACTTAAGCAGGAATCTGGAAGATGAACGGGTGTTAACCAGGTATGTGCTTGGCAGGTGGGGTGGGGTGGGGTGGGGTGGAAGAGATGGGGGCAGGCTAGCCAAGGCCCTGAGACAGGTGGGACAAGGGAGTGGGGTACCTGAAGAAGGCCAGTGTATCGGGAATGCAGAAGCTGAGAGGGAAAAGTAATAACTGATGACGATGAGGAGGCAGTCAGGAGCCGGATCCTGTAGAGCTAAATATTTGGGTCTTTTTTCCTAAAAGGAATGAAAGCCACTGAGCAATTTCAATCTCTATTTGTATAAATTATATACCTTCATTAAGCAGAATGTTCAACCATCCCCAGTCAATGCAGATTCAATGGATCATAGACCTATATAAAATGGGTAAGAGCTAAGCTCTGTGTTAAGTGCTGAGGGCAAAAAAAAAGTTTTTAATGCATATTTTATTATACCACAATAGCCTGTTTCTCTACCTCTAATGGCTATTTATGGTTTCTGTAGATACCTCGCTGTTACTGACTGCTTCTAGTCACTAGTGTGTTAAGTGCTTTGCATAAATTACTGGACTTAATGAGACATTTTTACAAAGTGGGTACTATTTAGAAACTCAGAAACACACTGCGACCAGCCCAAGTGCTCACGGTCAGTAAACGGCAGGATAAGGTGTGGAGCCACTTGTCCGATTATAAAGCTAAAGCTCTGGATGGCTACACTGAAACAGCCCAGCCAGGTCTGGGGAAGCACCCAACCGCACCTGAACTGGAGTATTTCCACGCTGCCTTGAACTTCCTCCCACCAGGCCCTACTCACCAGCTCACACTCCTTCTATAAATCACTGCCAACCTGCCACCTGTCTCAAGCCCAGGTTTGGAACACACGCACCCTTTGACGACACACAACAAACCACAGGCCACCTCTTGAGGGCCACCCCTGAAGTGAAGAGAACTTGCTACTGGTTGATCCCACCAGCTCCTGACCTATTCTCCCTTTGTCAGCCTATCATTTTGATGCTGCAATCTTCCAGCAGCTAAATTCACCAGTTCTGATGGATATATCCTAGAAAAATGAAAACTCTCCTGAATATGAGTCAAAGAAAAATAAGGAGGCAAATCCACTGCTGTGTTCTAATAATGTTATTGTTCTATCATCCTGTTTGTGATGTTGAAGCTCACCCTCCATTCTTGAGCTGGTGTGTTCCCAACTGCAGATTTATAATTATGAAAATATCCACTAGATGTCAGCCTTGAGCCACAGTGGGTTTTCCTGGGACCCGGAGGAGTAAGCTGTTGAGGAGCAAACCTTTGGAATTAGGGCGATTTCCTTTGCAGTGGGAACTAAGACAGCAGTTGCAGTTAGCTTTTTGCGTGAACACTGGTTTGATTTTTCAGTGAGTATACATAATTCTGTGAGTAGGTTCGATCATGTCAGTGCTCAACAAGGTTGCGTCCTCATTCAGAGTAAAAACCAAAGTCTGTGCCGCAGCCTGTAGCACCCCACTCCTCCCACTCTTCCACCCCACCCACCTCAGCCACCGTCCCCTGATCACGCTGAAATAGTTTTCCCAGGAACACCTGCATTAAATTCAGGAAACTGTGGCTACCTTATCCGAGAGGCCCTCCTGGGCACCTTTTCTAAGGTGGCACCCAGCCTGCACTGCCCCACCCACAATGCCCTCCCCGCAACCCTGACTTCTTTTTTAACAATATGTTTTTAAGATTGTATTTATTTATTTATAGACAGAGGGGAGGGGAGGGAGAAAGGAAGAGAAACATCAATGTGTTTTGCCTCTTGCACACCCCCTAGCAGTGACCTGGCCTGCAACCCAGGCATGTGCCCTGACTAGGAATCGAACTGTCAACCTTTTGACTTGCAGGTTGGCACTCAGTCCACTGAGCCGCACCAGCCAGGGTTCTTCTTCAGGACACTTATCACCACCTGACATTGTGTTGATTTATTTGTTAGTCTCTCTCTGGAATGTCAGCGCTCTGAGAGCAAGGACTTTGCCTCAAACTACGGTATTCCCAGAGCCTTGCCTGTACCAGGCTTATAGGATGTGCTCAGTAAATACCAAATAAGTAAATGGCCTGAATTCAAAGATCTTCACAGAGGATGTCACAGTTCAGTCATTTGTTTTCATTCAGTTAATGCTTGTTAAATACCTAATATAAAGAAGACACTGAGTTAGGGGAGGTACGGAGACATTATCTTATTGATGAGAACCACAGCTAAGTGGCTTGCTGTTGACACAGAATCTCAGACAGAAGACACACATGTGAGAAAGGGTTCTACAAAAGGAGCTGTGTGAATATGCTGCTCGTCATGGAAACTACAGGACGCACACGAGGTGCACGCATTCACCACTAGGCACTTGGTGTACCGCCCTGCCTCCCAACAGAAGGCTGTGCAATTCTTCCCTTAAACCGTCTCTGGAAGAAGGTGTCGGTGGAGCAGAAGGCTTTCTTTGTGGATAACCCGAGCCCCTTCCCCTGTGTTTGAAACCCATCTTCTTTGACTTTCTCCTCCGTGACAACAGGGACCACCAATAACCCTTCGCCAGATCCCTCCGCTGCACTATGTGAAGGTGCTCCTAGACTTTGATCTTGAACTCAGCCGAGAGAGTTGGTTTTGGGCCTGGAAGACTCATGATTAAGTTTCACAATTCCCATGCTCATTCTCCCCGTTTCTATCCCTTATGCCCCAAGAGGGGGAAAGTAATCATCCTTTCGGCACAAAATTTCGAAAGTCAAGGAAAATAACCCGCCTTCTGCATATGGCCTGGTTTCCATCAAACCGTAAGAATAATTACAGGCTCCTTTGGACCCTAATCAATTACTTAGCCTCTTTCCAGCCCTGCCCCATCCCAGAAGCTGTCGTTCTGGAGAGGAAAAAAAATGTATCATAGGACAGTGGTAACTTTTTTAAAATCCTCACCCGAGGATATGTCTATTGATTTTTTTTTTTTTAGAAAGGGAGAGAGAAACATCAGTGTGAAAGCAACACTGATCAGCTGCCTCCACACGTGCCCTGACCAGGACCACACCTGCAACCTGGGCGTGTGCCCTGACTGGGAATCGAACCCACAACACTTTGGTGCACAGGATGATGCTCTAGACAACTGAGCCACCAGGCAAGGCTGGATGGTGGTGACTTTTTAGGAATATGGGAGAATGCCTAGTAAACCTCAAGTGATTTTACTCTCTGGTATAGGTTTGTCTGTAATGCTCACTAGCTTTTTATAAGAGATCTCTTTTTATGAGAGAAAGATGTATGTCAAGTAGAGAACATTTTGGTGAACTTCCCTCACGGATCTACAACCTGTGCTTTGTTTGAATACATTCTCTCTCCTGTTGAAGAACATTTAATCCTATTTCTTCTCAGTTGACAAGCATAGAGCCTGTTCCCCTCTGAAATCTTCCCCATTGCTTTGAATTAGAGCCAAGCACATCCCATGCATAACTCTGTTAATTTATGTCTTCTCTTTACGGAAACAGTCTAAATAAATGTGGCCACTTGAAAGGTGCTAATACAACAGAAGTGACAAACTCATTTCAACGGATTTTATTTTACTCTAAAATGATATATCTACGTGGACAGTTTAAGAATTTTAAAGCTTATTCGGATAAAAGGCCCACAGAGACTCTGATACCGAAGTTATTAATGTTAGCCCATGAGACTACCAGGATACCTTGGCTGCTCTCCAAGCTTGTGCTGTGGGCGAACACAGCCAGGAGTAATACCTCTCCGGAGGCAAAGCGAGACATCGAACCAAACCATCCAGACCGTGTTCACTGTAGTCTAAATTTAAGCTTAGAACAGTATACATTTCTCATCTTGAAGTGAACTGTTATCAGGGAGGTTTGGAAACCAGTGACTGCGGACAGAACCCTTCCCCTTCCCAGGATAACGACAGCCACAGAGTGATCAGGAAAAAATTCAGAACTGTTTAGAAGGATAGCTTACGTCAGAAGTTAGCCAACTTCCTTACCCACTCCTTCCTTCAGAGATCTTTATCCACTCCTTCCAGGTCAAACTGCCTGGATGTTCTCATCAAAACCCACAATTTCACTCACCCGACCTTCATGTAACAGGTGTGCTTCTCCGGCCCTCTCCTGCGGGCTGTGGTCTGCAACACCCACTTGCCTTCCCTCCCCTTGTTGATCACCGAGGTTCAGCACCACGAGTCCGTGTGCCCTAAACAGGCCTCAGGAGTAGCAGCCACCCCCACTGGGCTACATCTAACCGCACCTCAGGCCTCAACAGCACACGCCAGGCTGGTGTGGCTTCAAGGTGGACCCTATGTTCTGCTGTGGCCTCTCTGCCTCCGATCTCCCTGCTGCCTGCCCACCTGAGCTGGGCTTCTCAGAGTGGAGGCCTCCATTCCCTCTGTGCCCCCGGAGGGGGAGAGTGTGAGGCAGGCCTGTGGCTTCCCTGTCAGCTGAGACAATGGACCCTGCTCTGCTCCACAAACCCTGCTCTCCACGGTGCCCCCAGAGCATGCAGCAGGGAGAGAGGAGGGCCTATCTGGTGTCTTACGTCTAAGCCACATCCTCCAACAGAGTTTACCAGATGCTCTACCCTGAGGGACTTACTGGACATGGGCCCAGCCAGGAATAAAGATGACACTTGGGTCTCCATTTTGCTGGCAATCCCTCTATGAACTCTGCCACCAGCCAGACGCTTTAAGGAGAGGGATGGGTTGCCTCAAACCCCACCTGACACCACTCATACACTTGCGGTGACGTGACTCAGACTTAACGGGACAGCCACCCAGGTACCCACGAGGAGTGGAGGCTCCTGTTCTGATAGGAGCGGCTAGTGAACACGGCCCGGGCGCGGCCGCCGTGCCAGGTTGCAGCAGCGGTCACTGCAGTGACTGCTGCAGCAGCGGTCACTGCAGTGACCGCTGCAGCAGCAGCACAGCGCCGGCTGGAACCCTCAGGTGCCAAACAAATGATATTAGAGGGGAAAAAATCCATGCTAAAAATCAAGAGCAGCTCTTCTTTGGTGCACACAATGAACAAGTGGAAACTTGCCCTTGAGCAAAGCCAGAGCTGGGAGGGAAGCACCCAAAACACCATCACAGAACACCCCTAGCGGCATCTTGCCTTGAATTCTACATTATTTAGCTGACTGGTCTACCAACGCCAGCATGAGCATCCTTTTCTCTAACCATCCGACAGCACAGTTTGCTAGATGCTCTTCCGCTATGCTCCGGTTTCTTAAGTGTGAGGCTCATCACAGAGCACAATGGTGTCGGGATATGTGTCTATCTCCTCCCCTGGCGGGAAAGCTCCTACAGTGCACGGACCCCGTCCCTCATCTCCGGATTTACGTCACCTGAGGATGGCTCTCCGAGGGCTGGTGGCCCAAACATGAGTAAAACACAGTCCCCGCCCCTGAGAAGCACTGTCTACTCCAGGAGACATTACTCAACCTAGAGTACAGGGCAAGTGCTACGACAGATGTGTGATCCAGATTCTATTCAAACATCGTCCTCTCTCCACTTCCATCATTGTATACACAGCACTCATGGCACTGTTGAGTTTTTGCTCGACTGTCTGTCAGAACACTGAGCCATGGATACGGTTGGGAGAGAGGAAGAGAGGGTGTGCTGTTCATCTCTGAGTCTTCAGTGCCATCCATACAATCTGGCGTGTAAAGCTGCTATATATATTGAATACATGGACTCATTAATCATGCCCTTCCTAGGGGTGTGGGAGGTTACCAAGGAAAGCTAAAACAAGACAATGGACATTATCATTGAACGTGACAGTCCTCTCCCAGAATGAAAGGGAAACCAATGGCATCGGAGCAAAGGCACCCAGTGGCAGGGCAGTCTGGCGAGGGCCCTTGACCAGCACAGCTGATTCGGGGAGGACACCCAAAGCTCACCCAAAGCCCGAGGATGTTCTGCTGCTCCGTTCTGTCCTCTGGGGAATCCTTGGGTGTCCCAGGGGACTTCACAGTGAAGAAGTGGTTATCCTACATCTCCTATCTACTTACAGAACCCCGAGGGATTCTGACCTGGCAGGAGCAGGCGTAAATCCTCGGACATCACGTGAGTGAGAAGCGATCACAACAAAGACACAGAATTCAGCATGGAGGCCTCTTCCTTTCTCATTCACTACAAACCAGGCCCTGGCGCTGGCCCAAATCCCAGCAGGACTGAGGACAAGGGGCTAGTGGTCAGCCCCCTGGTCTTGACTGAAATGTGCCACGCCATTGATTTGGGGATCATAATCTGTAATTTTTAAAAAGCTATAAAAAATACATCTCAGAAGAAGCAGCCCAGTAATTTTGTGTAATGGAACTGCAGTTAACAATGACCCTGTGGAATATTTTACACGACATGACCCGTGGCTTTCAGGTGACAGAATCGCAATGAGCTTCAGGCCTTGTTCTAAGCAAACCCTTACATGTGCACGGAAGGCAAAGAATGAAGCCAACATGAAAATGCTGTATTTTGGTGTGTATTTTTCACTGAGGAAGACTTGTTCCAGGGAGGTCACACACACCACAAATACAATCTCAGCAAGCTGAATTTCCATGAGCCTCTTATGACTAGTTCAGATTCGGTCTCGTTTCCCCAACCTACGAGGCAGAGCCAGGCCAGCAGACCGTCTCAGAGGAAGGCCCTGGGCCCTCCCGTGCAGGAGAGCGAGCTGCACCTCCCTGCTGTCCACTCTGCGGGAGGGCTTAGCTTGAAAGTGGGCTCCATGCACTCGGAGTCCGCTGAGGTTGCACTGTTCTGCTTCACACAAAGAAAGGGGGATGAATCCTCCTGGTGCTTTGAGTTGAATAAATTGTTTAAAATCTAACATATAATTTCAAAAACAAAGAGCAGTAAAATAAGCAGAAAATCTGTTGTGTTGTTTCAAACTTTTAAAATAAGGTACATTGACGAGAATATTCCTTGCATTACGTGAGGATGTGTGATTTTGCAGCCCATTATAAATAGACATTCGTTACATCAAGAAAACAGGAAAAAGAAAAAATGGCACTGCAGAAATGGGGAATATTCTAAATATGGG
This sequence comes from Phyllostomus discolor, assembly GCF_004126475.2. Lineage (NCBI taxonomy): Eukaryota > Metazoa > Chordata > Mammalia > Chiroptera > Phyllostomidae > Phyllostomus > Phyllostomus discolor. Next base: position 188,267,118 of record NC_040905.2, on the reverse strand, counting down.
GAGCAATTTGAGAGACAGAGTGACATGGAGGGGAAAATCCTCGCCCAAGAATCAGTACAAGGTCACAGTGAGCATCTGGGGACGTGACTGTTTCAGTGTTTCTGGGTTTGCACATGGTCAACCGTGATGCAGGGCCGACCAGGTTAGACTCCCTCCTCATCAAAACTCAAATACATCTGCATGGAGATGTTCCATAAAAGTCAGGTCCAGCTATACAACAGGGCAGGAGGAAACAGATACGACAAAAATTCCTTCACAGTAATATCTGATGAAAAATAGTTCAGGCCAGTTGATGATTTATTCTGCATAGGGCTAGAAGAAAGAACAAGCTTGTAAGTTTACATTCTTCTCAACCTAGGAACATATCTAATATAAGAAGAGTTGTTATATCAAATTCACACCATGCTGTTTGCATTCAATATTAGCAAAAATATTTACAAATAGGACACTGACATCAGATGTTGTAATAACGCCTTTTTTTAAATTCAAATTTATTATGGCTTTAAGGAAATATGTATTCAGCATCCAAGCTCTTTTTAAGTCATAACATTTTTTAAATTATTTATTTCAGTGTATTGTTCAATGTTGTATATACACTTTGGTTTTCAAAATAAAAAGGTGAGATGCACAATTTATGACTTAATGTATTCACACAGAGTGAAGAAGAAATGATGCGGAATCAAACTCCCAAACCCAAATATCAGGGTAACTGAGTCAGACATTTTTAAGTTGACTTGCTATGTGCCTGTCTCTTCATGCACATTTATTACAATTACTATGTGAGCATCCAAAACTGGTCTGAAAGCTGAGTGTTGTCCGAATTCTTCAACCTTGGCAGTTCCATCATTTCTTCCCTGTTACGAAACCAGAAGGTTTAAACATCACCAGAGGTGCGGACCCAGTAGGGCTGTTTCTGTTGTTCTTCTTCAGCAATGGCCTCTGCCTCCGCTTTGGCCAGGTCTGCAGCCACGGGTGGAATCTGGCTTCCTCCCAAAGCAGCTCTGTGAACCCCTATGAATACTGTTTTGGACAGATGCACCCTGAGGGGTTCGTGCAGTAAAACAGAAATATCTGAGGCCAATCCTAAACCCGCCCCAAACCCCCGCGAGGGCTGACCCTGCAGAGGGCTCCTGAGGGCACGGCCACAGCCTTGCGCCTCACGCTGCTCACGCACGCTGCTGCAGTCCCCCACGGACCCAAACCAACGGAAAGTCAGAAAAAAGGCTTTTCAAGAGAACGTTTAAGATCCAACTCAACCCCAAGGTTTCATTTTAGTCTTTTGATTTAAGAAAAAAAAAAGATGTCATCCACTTATTTTTCATTCCTGGTTCTGTGAAAAGGCTTCAGAAGACCAGCGTTGGCGTACGTCCAATCTAGGGTCCTCACTGCGTGGTGCTCAGGGCTTTCTCGGAAGGTGTAATTAATTTGACTCGTCTTTGAGGAATCAGTGGGGCTCGTTCCTCCGGCTGTGTTTCTCGTTCCCCCCAGAATGTACATCATTTCCCTTTGACCTTCACACGCGTTCTCGGAGTTGGGCAGGACGCGCACACCCTCTCCTTCACTGAGGAGCCTGTCAGCCGGCGATTGCCGAGTGCTCACCAAGAGTACGGCTGTGATACCAGAACCACGTGCACCAAGTCCAGGGCTTCCCTTTTTTACGCAGAAGCATCAAAAAGATGTGTGATTGCTAATTCACTAACAAAATGGTTGATCTGCACATATGGGTGATGTGATCCCCTTGGAAACTGGCCACCAAAATTGCAAGTTCACTTGCAAACAGTGGCCACGAATTTGCCCTTCAGTTGTTTTAAACTACCGAACACCTCACCGACCCTCTCCAGGAGCCTCTTTCTCTGGTGCTCAAGAGAAAGGCACTTAAAAATCTGCAGCTGCCTTGAGAGTGATAGGAGAAGAAGCTGCTAGAACCTTAGAAGCCCCGGGAAAATTGAAAGAATTCCCAAGGAAGTTACTGGGAAATGCACATAATATTTGTATTACCTTTAAGATGGTAAACATAAAAAATAAAAATCACAACATTTATTTTTTCCCTAAATAGCCTATAAATGTTAAGCGACTATACTAATTAAACTGGCACTGAATGATTCAGGTGACTTATACTTAAAATATACTTAATTCCTCTTTACGAAGACTGCTTTAAATCCAGCAAAAGAGATTCATCATCCTCTACTTGCACCTGGGGTTTAAAGGTAACTTTTAAAGGCTCGGGGGTCGGGATTTCCCCTCCTTCGTGGGGAGGACCCCCCACCCTGGCCTCCTCACGGTCTGTTTCACTGAGCTCGTCAGTGTAGAGCTCACCGCCGGGGCCCAGAGACGAGCCCCTGGCAATGATGTCCACACCCATCTCCCTGGCCTCGTGGGGACCCTCAGTCCCCATCTGACCTTTAGCTTTCCGGAGGCTACGTATCTTAAAAGCTTCCTTTGAGGGAGCTGCGTTAGAAATAGATTTCTTAAATCTTTCCCCCGACTGTTTCAGCCTCTCCCCTGACTGCCGCAGCCTCTCCCCCGACTGTCTCAGCCTCTCCCCCGACTGCCGCAGCCTCTCTCTCCTCTCCGGGGTCACTATTCTAGTTCTAATTCTGTCAACCTTCTTGTCGATGTTCTGCCGTGTCTTCTGCATGTTTTCTTTGGAAAACGCCTTCTTGATGTTATCGATGTGTTCCTTGCCTGACTTTTTAAGCTTGGTGGATTTGCTTTCTTCAACGTAATATTCTTCATCAGAGGACAGATCTACCGGGGGATCAAAGATATCTTCGATGTCTTCCTCTTGATTCTCAGTTAGGGTTTTGTCTTTCACAACAGACAGGGATGTCGGACACTGAACGTCCTCCTGGAGGAGAGCAAGGGAAAGCATGTTAGAGACCAGTTCTTACACCTTCGGCCACGCCTTTAAATCCCCCCCACAGGTTGTTTATCCTCTGCCCACTCCTTCCTTCGGTGTTGGTATTTCTCCGGGTTTCTCTTTCCTTGGCCCTTGTTTCTTCCTCACCTCCCAAGCTCACCCTGAACAACCGTATCCACTACTCCACCTTTGGATCTAATTGTAAGCAAATTCACAAATATTTTCTCTTTACCTCTCCCCTTACCTGAAGATGAAGACACATTTTTAAATAACGAACAGACTTCCCCACCTGGTTGTAACATGTCCAAAACTGCAGGCCCACCCATCACCCTCTTCACAGCTTCTTCCCTTCCTGGGCCTCTACCCAGGTGCCAGCTACAAACCTCAGAACCATCATCCAGAACCTTTCCTCTCCTTCTCATCCCCCACCCCATGGCTCTCCGAGCACTGTCAATAATACTGCTTAACAACTCATCCCTCCTCCCTCCTCCTTGCTTCCACCACGGTCTTAATTCTGGTCCTTGTCACCGGAGGCCTGAATTTGTATAATACTTCTATCTCCAAAATGTCACCTAAGCATTTCCTGATAAATATTTCTAAAAGCATAGCTCTGACCACATCCGTTCTCTGCTTTAAAACTTCTCAGAGCTCATCAACACTCAAGGGACAGCATTCGAACTCTTTAGTGTGATGAGAAGGCTCTTCAGCCTGAGCTAAGCCCTGTTCCCACACCTCCGCTCCAGCACCACCCAGCCGCTCTCCAGTCCCCAAACACGCAGGGAAACACTGCGTGCGTGGTTCTGGCTGCCTTAAATGCCCCTTCACCTCTTTTCAGCTTTGTAAAAGATATCTTCCTTCAAGAATAGATTAAAATGTCCCCAACTTCTCCAAGAGGCTAGTTACATCTCCACTTTACATCAAAAGGACACGCGTATACTTCTATTTATCCATCACAGTTGGAGTTGAACCGGAGCTCTACTTATTTATGAATGTCTCCCCGAGGCTTTCACTTGATGGTAAGTTCATGAAGCAAAGATGTGTCTTATGTTTTACGCCCAGTGCGACTGGTGGGTCAAACCAGAGGTTTGCGTCTTCACCCAACAAACAGTAACTAAGCACCTACCCTGCACAGTGAATGTGCTAGGAACTGAGAACAATCTCCCGTGAGAAAAAACACCAGAGTAAAAGAGCTTAGAGTTTCGGAGAGAAATTAGCGGGTTAAATAAATATAAAGAATGTTGGATGGTGTTAAGTGTTAAGAGGTGAAAATAAAGTAGGGAAGGGGGAAAAACAGTGACGGGGAGGGTTGCTCAGAAAGCCCTCACTAATAAGGTGACACCCTAGCCTAGACGGGCAGGCCATGCGTATATCTGGGAGGGAAGGAGAGACAGCGAGGTGGGCAGAGTGGTTGGGGCAGAGCGATCAAGGGCCGAGAGGAAGAGGGGAGAGGGCGAGAGAGGGCGCAGGAGGGCCAGATGGTGTGGGGCTTCATGTCCAGTACCAAGGACTGTGGCTCCTACTTTGAGTGTGAGAGGAAGGCTTTGAAAGAGTTTTGAGGAGAGTAGTGACACGATTTGACCCATGCTATAAAAGGATCACTCTGTCGGAAACAGGCTATGGGGGCCAGATAAGAAGCAGGGAGAATGGCTGGAGGCCACGGGCTAAGTCAGGTGAGAGATGGATCAGGGGGTTGGCAGAGGTGGTGGTGAGAAGTGGTCTGATTCCTGATCCACTTTGAAGGCAGGAGCCAGCAGGATCTGCTGCGAGATTGGGGTGTGGAGCGTTAGAGGGGGTCAGTGATAATTCTCAAGTGCGTGGTCTAAGCAACTGAAAGATAGAGTTGTCATTAAATGACATGACAGAGTTGGCAGGAGGGGAAGGATGGGACCCAAACGTGAAGATTCTGAGATGCCCCCTGGAAATCCAAGCAGAGATGTCGAGTAGGCAGCTGAGTACGTCAGTCTGGAGTTCAGAAGGGAGGTCTGGACTACAGATGCAAATTTAGGAGTCATTAACATAAAGATTAAATTAGAAATCACACGATTAGATTAAAGAGATCACACTGAGTGAATGAGTCTACATTCTGTTAATCAGACTCCTTGAGGCCCTGATGTGTTTCAGAATTCAGAATATTTCAGATTTGGGAAAAATAATATGATACATTGTATAAGATTTCAAGTGAGATCTTTGGAGAAAACATTTTTATGGCAAAAAATATGAATACTGACCCTAAGGTAGGCTAAGGACTAAACAGCCTCAGGCTATTTCAGGCCAGGTTTTCCCATCAAATGAGTTCGGGTGTAGCTTGGTCTTGCTGCCAAAATAAGTTGTAAAAAAAAAAATCAGAAATTTTTGGATTTTAGTGTTATAGATAAATGGATTTTGGACAAGTAGATCAGAAAAGATGAGAAAACCAAAAGGAGAAATATCAGCCAGTGAGGCCGGAAGTCCAAGAGAAAGTAGCACCTCCCACAGCTAAGGGGAAAGGGAAGCAGAGAGAAAGAAGTTTCAAGAGGGACGGACCAATTGTCCAATGTGTCAAAAGGGAAAGAATGGGAACTGGGCTTGGGAACATGGCAGACCCTGGTGACCTTGAGAACCAGCCCAGAAACACAGCTGTGAAAGGAACCCAAGCCCCTACTTAGGGACTGTTTCTAAAACTCAACAGGCAAAACTTTAACCATCACAGGACTTTTAACTGAACCCGTGAAGTTAAAACTTCTAAAGAAAACCTGCTTGACATCCAGATTAAACCGGTTCAAAAGAAAATGAATAAGCAGGTAAGAAACATATTTATAAGTATCCCAAAAACCTACCAGCCTGAGCGTCCAGAAGGTATCCTTGGAACTTTATTTCTTTGGAAACTTACTTAAAATTAAATTCTTTGGTTCCAGTATTGGAGAGTCTAGGAGCTTAAAAAAAAAAAAAAAAAAGCAGGGTGGGCGTCTCATAGCTCTCTGATGAATCAGAAGGAGCAAAATGATTCCTCTGCCTTCCCGACACCTGCTGCAGGGAGCGGCTTCCGCTACACTGAGTGGGTTGGTATGGCCTGAGAAGGTATAATTAGAAAAGAAAGGAGCCCCCAAAATAATGACTGCTCATTGGGGGGGGAACCCCTCACGATCCTGCTGTGAAATCAGATATAACTTAACTCAGGGATCACGTACCCTTCTTCAATGGCACAACAAATTAGGTAAAAGCAGACTTAAAAACGAAAGAAAACAGAGGTAGAGTCAGGGAAAGCACTTGTGACATGGATCACTCTGTGGTATCTTCTGTGAGTCAGAGGTACTGGGAGTCAGTGGTGAATACACTGTAATAATAATTGAAGGTTGTATGGTTGAATTATAGTTGATTTCCAAATGCAATCATTATATATCTATGTAAAGGCCCAGGTTTTAAAAAAAAGATGATCTTCATAAATAAAACAAGTACTCTGGGTCATGACTGAGGGTCACAGTAACACAGCTGGGGGAGTTTGGAATACAGACACGTCTGAGACGCATCATTAGGGATGGCCCAGTCCCTCGTCTGGTGACCTCGTAGCTCAGTTACTGGGCCAGACTGGTAGAAGATACGCTGAGACCCCTGGCTTGTGTGATGAGAAAGCCATCAAAGTGAAAGTATGTTCAAAGAGGAATGATAATTGTATGAGAAATAGGGTTTTTTTAATGCCTATGTTCAGGATTAGTAGAAAGGTCAGCCACACCCAACTGTGGGAGATGAAATACCAAGAAAGATTGCCACCAGAAAGATATATCCAGGGAAAATTTTTTGAGGAAAGACCCAAATGGAAATGCCTGTATCCTCCTGTAGCTGAATTACTCAGCTTCAAGTTAATTTTAGTAGAAAGGGCATCCTCAATATAACCACTTGTATGTAAGAACTATGAGAATGAATTGTAAGAACTTCAAGAATAATCGTGTGAATGTGTGACTACAGCATAGTGTTCTAACATCTAATGAATCATCAAATCCATGTTCTATGTCCATTATTATTTGCCTTTGTGTTTTCTACCAGGTCTCCCATTGTCGCTGACTGCTTATTGACAAACTGCTGCTTATTCTGAATAACTTAATTTCACGTAATCTTCATAGCACTCTATCTTACAAGGCAAGAGATTTGACCTAACTGGTGCCTCTCAGCTGCTTTTTCATACTATCTTCTATTTGTTCAAGTAACTATGGGGGCTCAAAAAGGGGGTGGGGATAGCAAGTTTCAGGCAGGAAGTGGGTGAATATAGAAACATCTTAACTTTTTTAAAAAAAGAACTATGTCAATAGACCAATGAGTCAATTAGAATTTGTCAGAAACTTCTTTGTTCTCGACTCCGTAAATCTTGACTGGTACCTGGTCCATTCTTGGCACGAAGGCTCTCAGGAGAAATGCTGGATGCTAAGAATGGTTGTAGGCACGCCCCATGCAAGCAGAGGGTGATACAGATCCCTTACTGCTAATGCCCCTGGAAAGTGAACTGAAGAACAGCTACCAAACTCTTCAATACCAAATCTAGATTTGGTACCCATTATGCACACTCACGCTGAAACTGGCCGCTGAGACTAAGGTGGACTGGTTTTTTCAAATGTTTAAGCCTGGAGAAGAACTGCCAGGGACCTGGAAAGAAAGGGAAATGACATGGCCCTACTACCTACCTTTGAAATAAGCGACACTTCTCTCTCCTCCCTATTCTTCCTCCTAAACAACCACCAGGCTCTTAAAAACAGATCCAAAACACTCCTCCCCAACTTTATCAGTGCACAGACAGCTATGGAGAATGGACTAACATGCACAGAACACTGGGGCGGGGGTTACGGCCCTCATCCCTCGTGTGGTACGAACACCTGCCTTCATCATCCAACTGTGCTCCTCCTTCACTTTGTTTTTATTCTTCTAGGTTTTGCCCCCTAAGCATATGGGCATCCATCCAGTTAAAAAAATATGGTAACTATATATATACATATATACACACACACACACACACACACCAATGGGCATGCTTGAATGTATTACTGATTTTATACTTCAAACAAATTCTTTGACATGAATTTTGGGGGCCAGAAGGTTTGTGAATTTTTGAAGTTCTCAACATACACCAACAAAACTGTCCTCTAAAAGTGCTGCACCCATCGATGCTCCTGCCAGTAAAATACTGACATGCTTGGTTGTTTTCTGCCCTTAAACTCGGAGTGTGTTATGCTTTAGTAACTGCAAATATTTAAATAGGTGAAAATAGAATTCTGCCCATTTATTTGGTCTTTTGTGAACTGGCTGATAATGACTTCCCCGTTTTTCTACAGTGGGAGGAGAGTTCACGTTTTTCTTCTGATTTGTAAGAGTTTTAAAATACACTACAGATATGCACTTGCCATGAATATGGTCCTATTTTAAAAAATATAAGTTCAACTGTACAGTACTATACAACGCCTCATAAAAACTATTACATGAAAAAGACTAAGTAAAAAGACTTTGTAATTAAATAGTAGGAATCACGTATGTGACTCCTGCATTTGTATAACCGTAATAACAGTAAGAAAAATAAGAAAAATTGCCTGGTTCATTACAAAATACAATTTCTTATTATTGTGACTTATATGTAAAAATTCCAAAAGATTCCAATTTCTAATATTCTGAAAAGCTTACATTTTATTGTTTAGGGCTCTCCCAACTCTCCATAATAGTAAGGAAAAAAAAACCACATCATGAGGCGACAGGTCCTCAGTTTGTTTCTTTTACTACAGAGGTATTTTATACTGGAGGCTCCTTAGGTCTCCTCCGGGTCTAACATTCTCAAGTGTATGCGAAGGCATCACGCTAATATGGCTAATATGCTGAAAGAGCTTTACCAATATTAAGTTTCAAAGGCAAGAAATAGCCTCAGCTCTGGCCCACAGTTCATATTACACGCAATGGTTGAGTGGCTCAGAATACTGATCTGATAGCACGTTAGTTAACACAGAAACGGCTTTATCCTGAGACGCCTGCTGACACAGAATTCCGCTACACGAACATATACAATAGTTAAAGAGGCAACACTGGAAGGTTCTGGGAGGACCTGTTGGCCGTTCAAGGAGGCGAGGGATTCCAGTAGTAACCAAGGTAAACCCAAGTTGCAAGCTTACCTGGAATATTACCACACGGAATTTGTTTTTCTTCATTATTTCCTCTTGCTTAGTTTCAACTTTTGTCACGTGAATTTGTTGCTTCTCCACCCGGGCCTTCACGTCTTTAATGTGCGCGCTGACTTTCCGGGTTTTCTCAAACAACTTGTTGATGACGTAGCCTGTATTGCTGTGTGACTGTGAAAACTTCAGCAGGTCGATCTGGACGGACTTGATGGCGTTTTCCATGCCCCTGTGTCTCTCTTCTATTCTCTTCTGGCTTGCCTGCACGTTGTCCACGATGGCGGCGACTTTGTCCAGCACAGTCACAATGGTAAGAGCGGCGTCTTGATCTTCATCTTCTGTCACACTCGACAGGCGATTCTGGTGGATCTTATCAGCATTTGAGGCAGACCTATTGTGTTCCATTTTTTTTACTTCCCGGTCAGAGAGGGCTTACCACGAATCAATTCTGGCACTTCAGAGCAAAGAGTTCACTTGATAACAGGCAACAGGGCTGTTTAAAGGGTTGGATGCCCCACCCCTGGAGACTGGTCAAGTATTTATAACTACAAATACCCATACGTGACTGTCTGCAACATGAGCCCTTGCAAAGCACTGGGGACTGTTCCAAACATGCTTACTCGCTGACTAAGGGGCTCAAATAAGACCGTGGGGATAGAAGAGGACAGCTTTTCTCAAAAAAGTTCACCAAAGCCACCACATTACTAACATTGAGCCTAGAAGCCGAATGACCAAAACAGCAAACTCCAAATGTTGGATGAGGTGCTTGCCATTAGGTACTCTCCAAGCAGCATTTGTAAAAGCAGAGGGGAATTTGGGGCTAAAATTTGTTTTTTCTATTAATTTCACATATTAAATGCCCTGACATAGCAATATCAAAGAATGTAGTAAATAAACACACCAAACAGAGGCATATAGTGAAAACATTATATTATAACATGCTTTTCCAAATCAAATATTAAAATTAATATTCAATTTTGAACATTTTTTTAAAATTCTACATGCATACTTCTGAATATCTAAACTACACGTTAAACAGCTGAATACATTCTACTCACACTTCAGATCTTGAAACACCAACAATCTATTACTATACCTATTACTACAGGACAAATTTGGATAGAGAGGTCTTAGGTAATTTTTAAGCTCACTTTAAGAGCACCAATCATTAACAAGTATTTTTGCATTTTATTCACAAACACTGAGACAATTTGTTAAAACAAGTATTCTCTTTAAAAATTAATGTGTATTAAAGTAGTTTAACTGATAGAATAGGCTTTATTCCAATCTGTTTGTTAAACAGACTATTTTCACAATATCTAAATCTACTTTTCAGTGATCTGTTCCATCATTGCTACCAGATACTTTTCTGAATTATCAGAATTATTTTTTTCAAAGACAGGAATAATCAAATTCCAGCCCATACGTCTTATAAATATTTTACATCTAACACACACAGCTTTACAGTTCATGCGACTGGCAGTGTCTAAAAAAATCAGTTCCTAAATCTCAAAACATGTAAATGCCTATTTAAACACAGTGTCTTCTAAAATTTTTTTTTGTAAGAAAAGTAATCTGTAAACATCTTTACCTTTAGTTCATGCGTGGTCATTGGCTGTGGTCACTGTGGGAGGAGTGGGTGTGACTTTAGAACCATTTGAGAAGTGGTCCACCTTTGCAAAAATATTACATTCCACAGGTAGAGAGCAAGTCTTAGAGTCACCATGTGGTACAAATATATGAAATCAATTTTTATATTTAAAAACATAAAACAAAGACTTCTAAACAGTCCAAAACTGTTGTAGCTGAATATTCTAAATACGAGCCAACTGTACTACACTAAAAATGTCCAAAAATAAGGCCTCTGAAATAAATATTTCCATTCTTTTAAAAAAAGACATAATAAATGTACATCACATGGTCAGTGTACATATAAAAGTCACTTTAAACCATTCTAGATGACGTATCTGAAGTAAAATGACCTAGGTTTTGCTTCTGTCGTCGTCCTCTATTGTTTTTAGGGCATTTTCTGTTGAGTTAAAAAAAAGAGAGAAAGAGAAAAGTGTCATTTTGTTCAGGATATTTCAGGTGTTTGCAGAGTAATGCACATTTCACACAGAAAGCCGTGTTGCACGGCATCACACGGAAGGGGAACAGGGCACTATTCGATGCAACCCAAAGTGAGGACCGACACCCCAGACTGCTATCTTCCCAACAAAGTCGGGGGGTGAGAGGGCTAGATACACGACACAAGCGAAATGCATTGCCGGGGTCTCTACTGCCAACTGGCATCCCCAAGGGGGACCCACACCCTTCCTCTGGCCTGGCAACACCCCCGCCACAGTGACTGGTAACATACAAACCCGTGACAGCAGAAAGGATTCTGGCCGACGTACCTTCCCTGAACACTGACCGCCCCCCCACCCCAAGAAGACAAGAACATCTTAGAGGAAGGGAAAATCAGGAAGAAATATGCTTATTTAACCTCTGATGGGCATGCACAGGAAATGCCTAGAGATTTTAGGCAATGACTCAAAAGAACTGGTTCCACTCCCTGCTTGGGCAAAGCACAGAACCCAGTAAAGCACAGCCATGCTGGGGGCAAGGGGCGTTGCTGCCTCCGCTCTCACTGTACCGTGCTTGTTTCTCCACAGCGGTGCAAATCTCACTGCGCTGTGACGACGTTTCTGCCTGCCCCCTCGAATGCAAACACATGAACTCTTACTACGCACAAAGCACACTGCTACACAGGTGGAATAAAGGACTGGGATGAATTCTGGTAGTGTTGAGCTTGGGCTCTGCTAAAAACTAGCTGTGCGGCCTTCCATTCCTGTATGTAAAATTTTAGGACTTGGACTAACCTCCAAAATCTCTGCCAGCAAGAAATTTATAATCTAATGGAAAGTCTCGCAGCCATGAGGTCTCCTCCCCTAAAGTTCCATGTTTTTAGTCAATTTTAAGAGCGCCGCTATGCTTTGATTTAAAAGCCTTGGCAGTAACACTTTCATTTTATATATTTTCACAAGTTTTATCCTATTAATCCCCATAAAAAACACTTTGAGGTAGTGCTGGAATCATCACTGTTTCGTAAACAAGGAAACGGGCTGAGTTGTCAAGCAACCCCTCTTTTACCTGTCACTAATTCACTATGACCTTGGAAAAGTCCCAACTTCCTGGGGCCGTGGCTTTTTCATCTATAAAATAAGGGGGTTTGGCCACGATGAGGTCCAAGGTCCCTGCCATTCTGTCATTCTGTGAGTCTAAACACAAGAAGGAAGATTCCAAGCATAAAAGAAGATAGTTTTACTCCCTCGGCCTTGATAAGCAGGTCGACGGGAACATCCTTCTAAAGCAAGACTCCTCCCAGGCAGACAGCCCCCGTGGGAATGGGAACAGCTGGCCTACAATGGACCGCGTGGGAGAGGCAGTCCTTAAAAATTCAAAGGAGACAGGTCCAAGTAATTATAATGTTCTAAATCCAAGAGAGCAAGGCATTCTAGGACAGAAAAGACCACAATGAAAAGGCCTCAAGGACAGATCTAGGATAAATCCAGTGAAGATGACCCATTGGTCATGGAGACCATCGGCGGCAAAGATATGGTAACACGGTTAAAAACGTACTGTGATATCCCAGTGTCTGTGAAGACAGGAAATGGGTCTGGGGTATAAACTGGAGGACATTAACTTGAAAACTGCCTGCCAGATAACTTTATTGTAGCACTTGAGGATTACAGCACACTCAGAACAGAAGCACGGAGCTGAATGGAAGCTGAATTAGGATTTGCACAAGGGCTTAACTACCTCTGTGACCTTGGGTAAGGAACTTCCCATCCCAGGGCTTCCGTCTCCTCATTTCTCGAGAATGAAGGGGTTGAGCTCAAAGTTGCTTCCCACTGACTCTGAGATATTTTGATCTTCTTAAAGACTGCACTATCGCTGGGCCTCAAAATCTACCCTCACCTTTACCTTACTTCCTTCTTTCACCTTCCAAATCATTTATTACTCTACCTGTCCTTGCCTCTAATAATGTCCTAAATGGTCTCCCCAACCTCACATTTTCTCTCCTCCAGTGAATAGTGCAGAAGAGACTCAGATTAATTCTCTGAAAATGTTTTATACCAAACCTCTCCCCTATTCAAAACCCTGAACTGCTACAAAGGCAAGTTGGAGCCTTGCTCCCATGCAATGGTCATACTTGGCGAATGTATCTCCCAAGAGGACTCAACGTGGACCCTCCTCTGGATGGCTCTGTGGCAGGGGGAGTGGTTTGAGGGTGGGCAGCACTCCGTCAGCCCAGGCCCTCCCACCTGCTGGTCTGGGTGACCACAGGCAAACACCTTTACCTTGGAGCCTATATTAAATGGCCACAGGCAGGCCTGCTGTTACATGTTTTTTTTTCTAAATCTTTCTGCTGTCATTACTTTTTATATCAATATGTCCCTAACTTTAATCTGCTGCCCAATTTTATACTCAGTAGTCTTGCCTAAGGACAGATCATCTGTTCTACAGAATGAAGTCCCACCAACTTTAATTGGCTGGATTTTATGAAAAATATCTGTTACTCAGAGAACACTTTTTAGCAAATCATTTCTAGATGTATCGTTTCAGCTCCAGATGGCTGAGCCTACTGAAGGTCTGGCTTCCATCCAGACCTTGGGTAGAAGAGCCGTAAATCCTTCATGGCCCGCCAATATCTGCACTTGATATGCTCCAACCCCCTGCCCAGAATAATGCAGAGAAGTATGCAGACAACGTTTACAAACTTCTGAACCAAATCTTAAAGGAAGTAAGGAAGAGGCCAGCTAGTAGAAAAGATGTGAGCCTGGGAAGCATACAGACAATGGGAACTTGATCTGCTGAATTTTCTCAGGTCCAGTTCAGTTCTCACTCATATAGTCCCACTCCGTGCGGAAAACACCCATTCTATGCCAACTGCATTCATTCTCAAGAGTCCTTTAAATTGGAGTGTAGTTAGAATAAATTCCAATGGTTTTAGTTATAATACAGAACTTTAAAGTTTAGTAGTTATGACTGCATCCTAGAAAATGAAGTTACATTAAGACAATGATAATAAGAAAAACAGTTTTCTTTAACCTCTGTTTTCTTCCTTTCTGGTTGTATTTACCGTGAATAAATTATATTCTTAGGGCATAAGACACCTTGCAGTTTGGCAGGGCTTCACAACTCCTGGCCTGGCTCTTCTGTGCGTGTGCAGACCGTTCTAAAAGTCTGCCGCTCCCATTACTGTCCCTGAAAGCCGTGCTCAGCACCAACACACAGTCCTGAGATCCCTGAATTCCTCTACGCCATTGAATCGTCTCATGCTCCTCGCTACCTGCAGTTCCAGACAGACCTGAAACCCTGGGAATGAGTTCTTGCCCATCTTCTGGAGAAGCAAAACAGGGAGAGGTCAGACCCACGTGGAAACGCTGGTGAGCTGATCCTAGGATTTTCTTCCTAACAGGCTGGCAGACTTCAAGTCCCTATCGTTTTCAGTGTGCTTCAAGGTTGTTCTTTGACTTCACAGCCACCCACCTCTAATTAAAGTTGGTGCCTCTCAGGCCGCCACCTACCTTGTTATGCACATGACGATAGCCACGATAATGGCGATCTGTACAGCTCCAATAATTGCTGCGATGAGAACGTGAGTGAGCTTTTGCCTGCTTGGCACTACATAGAGAATACTAAAGTCTGTCTTTTCACAGTGCTGTCCAGTGTAGCCAGATTCGCATCTGAAAAGGGGGGAGAAAGAATTCCTATGAGAGTCACAAACTGCCACCGTTTTAGGTTTCAAAGTTAAAACATGCAAAAAATGACAAATTCCAACAGGAATAGAAAATCAGGCACCCTCCTACCATCCGGGAAAAAAAAAAACAAAAAACGCCATCGGTGGATTTCCTTAAACTTTTTTTGATATGTCTATTTTACATGGTGCTTTTTTCCTATCAGTATGTCACATTAATTTTGAAAGTTGCTAAGTAAGTAGTCTTTGTGAGCTTCATTTAAAAATATACATACTATTTCATTCAGTGATGACGATAATATAGGTAACGTATGGATCCTTGTTCTAAGAC
Organism: Phyllostomus discolor; assembly: GCF_004126475.2. Classification (NCBI taxonomy): domain Eukaryota; kingdom Metazoa; phylum Chordata; class Mammalia; order Chiroptera; family Phyllostomidae; genus Phyllostomus; species Phyllostomus discolor. The sequence goes on along the minus strand of NC_040905.2, from coordinate 188,252,062 downwards.
ATATCGGTTATTTTCCATTTTTCACAATTATAAATTAGGTGTGGTGATCATCTCGGTGAATGAGTACTTTTCTATATTAGTGTTATTCCTTAGGCTAGATACTTAAAATGGGGCCGCTGAATAAATAGGTATGAACATTTACAGTGCTCTGAGCACAGCACCAAATCACAGTCATGACACTTGTCAGTGTACAGTCTCATCATTTAAGATGCAGGCGGGAGATGAAAGTAAGTTGTAATGACAGGAATGAAGACTAAGATTTCTAATCTTAAAAAATATCTAATTCCAATTAAAAGTAAATATAAAGGCAACAACATCATGATGATAATAATATGACAGGGGTAAACATTCAACATGTTTAACAGAAAATCCACAATTCTATCTGACAGAAGTAAAATGGATGAATTAGGTAGTCTTCGGTTGGAACTGATTAACCAAACATCTGAAGTAAAAAGAGCATCATTTATTAATGTCCCATACTTTATTACCCCAAAAAAAGCTTTTTTAAATAGAGCACATATCACAACAAAAAGAAACCTGGGGGCAGGGATGAAACAGGGGAAGCCAGGGGTGATGTGAGTCCGCAAACCCGGTCCCTGAGGTTCCTGGACACCTGCCAGAGGGTTTCATTGGGCTCTGAGCTTCCTAACAGACAAAAGAGGCCGTGAGGTAGACAGACAGACCACGGAATAGAAGTGAGATGAGAGTCCAGGAAGATACCCAAACATCTGTGGTCCGCAGGTTTTGACCATGGTGCTAAGACTACTCAATGGGAGAGAATAGTCTCAGCGACAACTGATGCTGGGACAACTGGATTCCCACATGCAAACACGTGAAGTTGAACCTCTTCTTCACAGTGTACAGAAAAATTAACTCAAAATGGACCACAGATCAAAATCTAAGAGCTAAAGCTGTAAGGCTCTTAGGGAAAGAAAGGAGGTAAATCTTTATACCTTTATATTAGGCAATGATTTCTTAGATGTGACAGCAAAAGCACAAACATCAACAGCAACGAAAAAGTTAGATTAAATGAAAATTAAAATCTTTTGTGGATATGGACACTATTGAGAAAGTAAAAAGATATCCAGCAGAATGGGAGAAAAGTTTTGCAAATTACTTATCTGACAAGAGACTTACACCTACAATATATTTAAAAACTTCAACAATTCATTAACAAAAAAACAAAAAATTACAAAATGAGCCAAAGACCTGAATACACATTTCTCCAAGTAAGACATACAAATGGGAAATAAACACGTTAGTCTTCAAAGAAACACATCTCAAAACCACAAATTCATACCCGTCAGAATGGCCAGAATCCAAAACTCAGATAATAACAAAGTTGGCCAGGATACTGTAGAAAATATAAAATGTTACAGCCACTTTTGAAAACTCAACAATTTTCTCAAAAAGTTACACACAGAGTTAGCATTTGGCTCAGCAGTAGCACTCCTAGGCACTTACCTAAGTGAAATTGAAACATATGTCCCCTAAAACCTGCAAATAATTATTCAGGGCAGAATTATTCATAAGCAGCCAAAAAGTGGGAACAATCCAAATATTCATCAACTGGTACGTGGATTAAAAATGTGCTATTATCCATTCAACAGAACTCATTCGGCCATAAAAAGGAGCAAAGTACTAATGCATTAACATGGATAAACCTTGAAAACATGCTAACTGAAAGAAGCCAGACACAGAAGACTACGTATTATACGAGTCCCCTTAAATGAAAATTCCAGAACAGGTAAATCTGGAGAGACAAAATAGATAAGTGGTTGTCTAAGGCTGAAGAGAATGAGGAGATCTGGAGGTAACAGCTAACCTGTATGGAGTTTCTTCTTGGGGTGATGAAATGTTCTAAAATTGATGGTACTGATTGCAACACTATGCAAATATACTAAAAACCAATGGACTGCTTTTTAAAAATGAGACAAATCAGTAACATCACTGACATAAAATACAACCTGCACAAAATCAAATCAAAGCAGTTGTTTAAAAGAACTACAGCTGCTATTGTCATTGAATTGAAGGGAATGTGATCTCACTGGTCCTTGTTAAAGAGGGCACCTTTGGCGGAGAGGACATCATCTTTGACATGCAGCTACAGTGAATTCAACAATATAACAAAGTCCCACAGGAGTTTTTAAATAATGTCTTTCATGGTAAGCTAATGGCCAAAAGTCAAAGCTCAGTAAAATAAAAACAATTCCATAGGGAGCTATAACAATGCAGCTCTCTGACAGTTAAGCTTATTCCAAAGATTGAAATCAGAATATCAAAACACATGTATAGGTCATACATCGTTCAGGCAATCCTCTCTGGGCATTACCCCATTTTCTGCAACTGACTTTGAGCTCTACTCTCTGCATATCTCAAGTATTAACTTCTAGGTTATTACTTCCTCATCAGTTATTTACTAAAGGCAGAGCCAGGCATTTGGTACCCTACCCCACAGTAATCTCATTCACTCCCGTGGCCTCGAGTGATGAGTCACCCAATTAACATGTTTATTAAGCACCTGACATGTGACAGGTACTGTAGTGGACATTTGGGACACATCAATGAGCAAAAGAAATAGAGATCCTTGGCCTGTTTACCCCCTAGCTGGGGGAGGGAGAGGCAATAAACATGTTAAGTAAATTAAGTGGTTATTTTAGAAGGTGATACGTATCAGAGACAGAGTGTGTTAAGGGAAATTACGAGTGCCAGGTACGACACAGGAAGGGACGGCTGCAATTTTAAGGCAGGCGGGCAGGGTAGGCTTCATTAAGAAGGTGACATGTAAGACAGGAAGGAGTCTGTCATGCAGACAAGTGGAAGGAGAGCATACCGGGCAAAGAAAGAGCCGGTGCAAAGGCCCTGAGGCAGGAGTATGGGTGCATGTCACATCCCAGGAACAGCAAGTCTGTGTGGAGTGGGGTGGGCAATGAGGAGGGAGGCTGAGGACCAAGACAGAGTGAAGGGGACAGACTGTGCAGGGCTTCTGTGCTCAGAGAGATGGAGGAGCCACTGGAAGGCTTTTAGCAGAGCAATGGCATGAATCAATTTTCACTTTTAAAGTCTCACTCTGGCTGCCGTAGGACACAATGGCGGGTGGTGGGGGGAGTCTATTGCAATGATGACAGAGAGGAAAAAAGAATGCCAGCCTGGCCTCTAGGAAGAGCAGGGGCAATGGTGAGAAGTAATCAAATTCTGGACATATTCTGAAACAGAGCTAACAGGACTTCCCAGCTGAGGGGTTTGGAGTACATGAAAGAGAGAAGTCAAAGATGTATTAAAGGTGTCTTGACTGAATAGACTCAGATGGAGCTGGCATAAGCTCAAAGGAAGAAGGTACAGGTGGAGCAGGTTTAGGGGAGGGAAGGAAGGTCAGAAGATCGGCTTAGGTCCTGCTAAGCTTGAGGTGTCAAGCATCCAGGTGAAAATGTCAAGGAGGGAGAGGGATCCATGAGTCTCAGATTCAAGTCTGCAACTCATGTAAATTAGGAGTCATCTGCATTTCTCATGTGACCGCCTTGGCCTGAAGGCATCGCTGAGGAAGAGGACTAGGACTGCAGCCTGGGGCACACCGACCCTAAATGGTCAAGAAGGAAAGAGGAACCAGCCGAGAAGACCAAAAGGAATGGTCAATGAGGTCGAAGAAAACCCAGACAAAATACAACCCAGAAAGCCCAGTGAAGAACATGTATCACACAGGAGGGACCAATCGTGTCAAACGCAATATAAGGCTAAGACCTGACCACTGAATTTAGCAACAAGAACAGTCTCAGTGAAGTGTTGGCGGCAAAAGCTTATTAGGTGGCTTCGAGATAGACGGGAAGTGAGGAACTGGAGATGGAGTCACCAAGTCTTTCGAGTTCTCCTACCGAGGAAAGAAATGGGATGGTAGCTGGTGGAATTGAGAATGAGGGTTTTTTTTAGCCAAGATAGAATGAATGAATGAATGTATTTATACAAGAATGTATGATATGGAGAAAGCAGGGAGAACTGATAATAGGTCATAGTGAAAGTGTGTGGAATTTCTCTTCATATTGCTTCGGGTTTCTCAGTGCACTTGGAAACAAGGTCATCAGCCAAGCGTGAGGATGGGAGAGGAGATCCTGACAGTCCGAAGACAGGGGTGATGGCATAAAGCGGGCATCTGGCCGAAGAGGAGAACGGATGAACACAGTTACAGAGCGACTGCCTGCAGCATGCAGGGCCCGCTTTGAGTATGCGACAAGTCAACCTGGTGGCGCGCTTCTAAAACAACAGCCGTGTCCAGCTGTGTGGACAGAGATGCACAGTACAGGTGGGAGGGTGAATGGACCAGGATTACAGTTTTGTCAAGGGAGTATGACGAGGCAAGGTAGAGACTACAATGACTGACCACAGAATGTACGCTGAGTACGGAGGGGATGAGGACAAGCAGAGGGTGAGGACCCTGAAAGGAGTCGGGCAGTAAGCTGGAGGTCTAGTGGGATGGAAGCACTGCTGGGTAGGAGCTAAAAAGGAAGCACTACAGATGGGACGATCCTGAACGTAGTCTTCAAACTACATCTGTCTCGTGAGTTCTGAAAGCGGCATCCAGCTAGACAGCCATAAGAGTACCTGAGGCCAAGCATATTAAACTGAATGCACCATTTCCCCTTCAAGCCTCTTCCATTGTATTTCCCCACTGAATTTTGCCTTAGTCCAGGAAACTCTCTTGAATCGTCCTTCCCACTGCTCTCCGAGAAACCCCACACCCCCATCCTCGTATCTGACTGGTCACCAAAAAGTATGGATTCAACCACCTTATTGTCTCTCAGTCATTCATCCGCTCATCTCAGGCCCAGTCCGAGTCCTTTAATGAGTTCGGGATCCCACTCCTTGCTGATGCACAGTCTCCTAACTTTCAGTCTTCTAGTCCGTTTCTAATTAGACCGGATCACATCTTTCTAAATCCTTGAATGGCTTCTCACTGCCTTGTAATAAAGGACAGGCTCCCGCAATGGCACAAATGTTCCTGCAAAACTCGCCCCTCCTCCCACATGCCCTCCAACCCCCTCAGGTGTATCTACGTATGGTAGCATTCTTCATATGCTATTTTCATTGTTTACTATTTGTCAGTCTCACCCACCAAGTTGTGTTTTAGGAGGTAAGACCCTGGATCCCTGTCACTATTGAATTTGAAACCCCAGTGCCGGGGAAAATTGGGGACAAAAAAGCACTATGCAAACTGACAAACTAACGGAGGGACAGGACCAGAGGTCTCAACGTAACAACGGGACTGTGGCCACGACTGCTCGTCCCCACCTGTCCTCTGCTGCCCAAAACACACCCACCCACCAGCCACATGCACGTGACCATTGAGGCCAGGTTCTTGTAGACACCGTAACTACTTCAACAAAAGAAAAAGTTTGACTGCTTTCACGTGTGTAGAAGAGATTCTTTAGCATTGGAGAAACACCTCTGGTCAGGAGAAAGGGAAAAGTTGATCATCGTCACATGTCACTCAAAAATTATTTACTGAGAAGCTGCTGGGGCAGGTTCTACAAGAGGCACTGGGAAGACAATGGTTAGGAAAACACAGCCCCGAACCTGAAGGCACTCACGTCTAATAAACATCAATCACTACTCATTAAATATATACTGTGCACCAAGTGTTATGCTAATCATTTGACATTTAATTTTAACAATGCTTGAAATGAGAAAAACAAGGCTTAGAATGTTTAAGTAACTTCCAAAGGGCATAGCCAATAACTGGCCGATCTGGTGTGTCTGACTCCAAAACTTTTAACCACCGTCCCACTCAATCATCTTACTGTCAGCTACTAAAACCCTATGACATGAGCTGGTTTTACTTCATCATCAAGGACATTATCTGCTCTCATCCCTCACTTGGGTATCTCAAAAGATGCCCCATCCTAAGAGGACAGCACAATCTGAACTTCTATCCAAGCACCCAGACCACTGGGAGACAAACGAGGAACCCACTGTGTGACTATAAAACTGGCTTAAATATACTGTTATGCATCAGTTACATCTCAATGTTTTAAATTAATTAACTACTTAAAAACTGGCCTGTTCTCTTCTGTACAACTGTGTCATTTAAATGTTCAAGGGAAAGCAGGTTGGGGGAACCAATTCCTTCAAAGGCAAAAACTTTAAATCAGAAAAAAGCCAAAAGCTTAACAACAAAAATTATTTTTACCATTAACAGTTTATAGATTTGTTGTTGTTGTTTTTAAGCAGGGGGAGAAGAGGAAAATGAAAGAGTAGGGGAGAAGGGAGCTAGAGGAGTAGAGAAACTAAGAGACCCAATTTCAAATGGCCTCTTTTACTTCTTAGAGAGAAAGATTCACTGGCTTGCAGGTTAACAGAACAAAAGAAAGTATACCATTTCTCCATGTTTTGATGTTGTAACAAAGAAAGAAAAAAAAGATTCTGGCCAAACTTCCGGGAAGCAGAGTGAACAGAAGAATAATAGCATCTCCACTTATCTTGGAAACAGCTCCTGGCTGATTAGACCAACCTGAGGGACAGGATGGCCCTGGCAGCAGCAAGAAGTGCTACTGGCAGACAGACACAGGACAGCAGACAGACACAGGACAGCGGACAGCACTAACCCAGGTTGAGTATCAGGAATCAGAGCTCAGATTTTGGCCCAACTCTATTTCTCACTTGCTGCTGACCTTGAACAAGTCGCATAACCTCTCTGAAATCAGGCAGGTTTACACCCTTTTCGATCTCTCACATCACACCTGGTTCTACATCCTCATCCCCTTATTTATAGAAATCTATTTTGGCATACTCTGGGCTACATGTTCCCTGTTTTAACACATTCTTTACTCCCTCAGCCACCTTCTGACAGACTGCCTAAAAAAAAACAACAAAATAGTGTTGAAATATGACATATTTATTTTTATATTAAAATATACATTGTATTTAAAATGTTAAATCTCAAAGCCCTAACATAACATTGTTGGTGTACATCATCTGCCAATTTTTCTGAAACGATGCGAATATTTTTATATCTCTACTGAAAATAAACAGTACTTTCTGGTACTAGTTCATTCACACCTCCTGCTTCCTACAGAGCAGCGACCACTGATGGAGAAATTTCTCATCTCTGACCTGGAGTACCGACTTACCTACAAGAAGCCTTCTGAGTAGCATAGATGAACTCACACTTTCCATGGATGCAGTAACCGTTGAGGTTTTCAGGGCAAGGCATGTGGTTTCCAATATAAACATCTTCTCTTTGATCACTAGCATCTTAAAAGAACATAAACCAGGTCAATAAATAATGAAAAGCAAATTGAGAAAAAAAAGGACTTTTCAAAGGTTCTGAGACAACAAATAAATTCACCCCTTGCTGGGTAATTGGGAGAGGAATTTATCAAATAGGCGGCTAGATAAGAATTGAGGTCCCATAATGCCACAAACACAGCAGGTAGACTGTTTATAGACTCAAAGCATTTGAAAATGTTTGCAAGGATGTGACTATGAGCTACTGTTACTTAAAAAGAGTCTGCCAAAAAAATACCCTAAACATCTTTGTGAAAGGAATACATACAACTTCTACAAGAAAGGTCACCTCCATTATAGAGATATGCTGTATATAGCACTGGCTTCTGGAGATTCAGCTTATTCTGACCATTTACTACCTGGGGGCTATGCAATTGAGCTCAAAGGACAATGGAAAGGCAGGGAGTAAGTTTTGGGATTCTGAAATTTTAGGGTGAAAGGTTTATTTTTAGAATCAACACTAACAAGCATATTGACTCTTTTTCTAAATGAAAATAGTGCTACTATTTTATATAATTTTTGTAATGTATGTTAACATAAAAAATTAAAATACTATAGAGAACAAAAACTATTTAATCACCAGCGATCCCCCTATCCAAAGAAAACCATTGTAAACATGCTGAGGAATATCTGTCCAGACTTTGGTGTATTGATTGAACCAAAATGAGTGACGTGAAGAAAATGGAAGTGCGGTGAGTAATTCCACCGTCAGAAATGGAAAGAGTCCGAAAGAAAAAGCAGAAAGAGGCCGGGGCCGATGAAGACATAGGAACCCAGTCCTCAAACCAATCATATCCATTCATTCCTGCTCTCTCTACCCCCATCTGTCTCTGTCAGCGCTCTCTCTCTCAGACTGACATACGTACACTCACTCACAGAGCCACACATCTTGGAATCGATTTTTTTGTACTTTTTTTCTGGCATCTACACACATGCATTAATCCTCAACTCTATGGACCCAGAGTGCCCCAATGTGCACGGGCCCGTCAGTTTCCCGGGCTTCCTGCCGTTTCTGCTGACAGCTCCAGCGTACAGACGCGGTGTGTTATTAGCTGTGTGACCTTGAGCAGACTGCTCTCTCTAAGCTTGACGTTTCAGAGCTGTGAAATCAAGATCGTAACAGGACCCTACACACAGTGGGCTTTGAGAGCACCGCGTGAGATCATTAATGCACGTGAGACACTAAATCAACCAGCTAGCGCCCTGTGTAACAGCAAAGGCTTATCTCTCCCCAAAACAAATGAAGGTGCTAGTAAAATTTGAAGAATGTTATGGAAACCAAAAAAGGGGGAATAAAATGGGAGGCTGTGTGCATATACATAGACACCTGTATGTGCAGGAGAAGGGGAAGAGCAAGGGCGCGACGTGGGAATAGAGGTGCCAACTGCAGGAAAAACTGACAACGAAAACTGCAGATTTCTCTGGAGATCAAAATTCATGCATAAAAAAAAAAACTGTAATGATTATTAAGTTCCATGATAGGATAACTGAAGCAGTGAGGTTCTGTCATCTCTAACAAGACCAAATGGTGCCTTTTAACCTCAAAATCTATGTATTTATATTGTACTAAATTATGCCTAGAAAATGAACTACATACACTAGAAGTCAAGTACAACCAGTAAACTCATGCCATTTTGCGATCTTGGTCAAACCCTTCTGAGTTAAATGACATCAGCATTGTCCAACATGAGCAGAATACAAGACATATGTAAATTCTGTTTTCTAGTCGCCATTTTAAAAGGCGAAAATAGGTAAGTAAATTTTAACCATATTTTATTTAACCCAATATATCAATAGCATTTCAACATACAGTCCTTATTTATTTAAAACAGTGGCATTTTCCACTCTTTTTTTCTTAAATAAGTCTTCAAAATCCAGTAAGCACTTTACGCTCATACCACATCCCAGTCCCAACCACCACGTTCCAAGTTTGACAGCAGCCACACGTGGCCAGCAGCTACCAAGTTGGACCGCAGAGCACAGATGACTTGTTCATCTGTCATTTATTGATCACGTTCCATACGTCAGGCACTACTAGGTGCTGGGGACAGGAAAATAAGACACATCTTGCCCTCAAAGGGCTTGCGAGGGCTCCTCCAGCTCCCAGACTCTGACTCTGGGGATGAACGAAACCATGCCCTCCTTCGGGCTGCTGAAATCCTCAGCTCCCACTCGTCTACCACAACACTTCGATACTGTCGTATAACTATTTGGGTTTGGTTTTTCTTAAAGATTTTATTTATTTATTTCCAGACGAGGAGAAGGGAAGGAGAAGAGAGGGAGAGAAACATCAATGTGTGGTTGCCTCTCATGCACCCCCTACTGGGGACCTGGCCTGCAATCCTGGCATGTGTTCTGACTGGGAACTGAACCAGTAACCATTGGTTTGCAGGCCTGCACTCAATCCACTGAGCCACACCAGCCAGTTCAGCACACCCATCAAGCATCGACTATCACAGCCCAGGGGCACTATTGGGTTTTGAATGAGTCTCTACCATGAGGCTGTGAGTTCCTTTAAAAATCTACACATTTGTGTTATTCTTCTAACCCTTGGAACCCAGTACTTTTCTTGCTCTAGTTTAAAACTGAAAGTGCCATTCTACATTGGAAATCAAGCCACAGGTGACTTAAGGGAGAAAGCACTGTCTCCCATGGCACTTGTCACCCCGCAGTTTCTCGGAACATGATACGTCCGTGGTGTGGCACATGATGAAGCACATATCCTGGGACTACAGAGACTGGGGTTATGTACCAGCCTACAGTCATAAAGCCCTATACGGTGTATGACAATAGGATCATGTAGGGCTGCGGTTCTGTACTAATATACTATAAAAAAGTCCCATCAACAGCCGAAAATTTCTAGAACAATTTGAGGCTGAAAGACATCAGAATTCAGCTACATGACAGCAATGAGAAAAAGGTAACGAATTTAGAGCACGGTTCTGGGAAATTAACAGAAGTATGGTACCACCAGCATTTACTGAATGAATTAGTAAGAGAATGGCATCGCCCTGGCCAGTGTACCTCAGTTAGGAGTCATCCCGCAAAGCGAAGGGCAGCCGTACCCATTCCTAGTCAGGGCACATGCTGGGGTTGTGGGTTCAATGTTTCCCTCTCTCTCCTTTCTCCTTCCCTTTCCCTCTCTCTAAAATTAAATGAATTTTTTTTAAATGTGGCGCTGAGTTCTAGACAAAGCAAAGCCAGATAAGACACAGATGTGACTTGTAAGACTTCAGTCTGTGGCTGTCACAGAATCCAGATTTGGCGTTGGTGCTCAACACCAACACCATATAGTCCATGGTACATACTTCCACACTATTCCTGTGCATAGCCATATGCTCAGCCAAGCTACGAAGATATTTTTAAAAGGAGGCACGGTGCCTGCCCTGAAAAAGCTTATAATCAATTTAGGGAATCAACATATACACACAGAACACCGAACAATACAAGGGAAGGGGTCCCACATGGTGGTTTATAATTAAATGTCAAAAGGTTTTACAACATATGATGCTATGGAAATTCAAATTCAAAAGACAATTCACTACAGGCAACATTACTCAGGAAAGAATTCACAGAGGCTAGGACTTAAGTTAGGTCCCAGAGCACAGACAGATTTATAGAGGAACAGTGGTAACCAAAGGGAAGGTGTGATGCACAGCATTCTCAAAAACAAGTAGCAGATGAACCTAAGAAGAGCTGTACAGACTGGGGAAGGATGTAAGTGAAAGTTGGAAAAATAAGGCGAAGTCAGGATGAAATATGATTCACCCTTAAAAAGGAATGAAATTCTGATCGAAGTTACAACATGGGTGAGCCTTGAGGACATTATTTAGCTGGAATACGCCACTCACAAAAGATAAACACTGTATGATTCCACTTACGTGAAGTGCACAGAGTAGTCGAAATCAGAGAAAGAAACACCAGAATGGTAGCTGCCGGGGCTGCGGGGAGGGGGCCATGGGAGTGACTGTTTAGTGGCTATGGGTCCTGTTTGCCCAGATGAGAAGAGTCCTAGAGATGGGCGGTGGTGACGGCTGTACAACACACGAACGTACTCAATACCACTCAGCTGTACACTTAAAAAGGGTTGAGATGGTATATTCTGTTACATATTTCAGCACAGTTTTAAAAACTGGAAAAGAAAAACCCCCTCAAAATGTGAGCCTAATGACCGTAGGTAGGTAGAAAGAACGTAGCCGAATTCAAATTTAGACCTCCAGTCATCCCAGAAGTATTTATTAAGCACCTATTACGTTCTAGGCACTGTGGTAGTTCCTGGGCTTTCCGGCAATATCAACACAAACAAAATGTAGGTACAAAGACCCCCTAGGCAACTGAATATAAGAAACTAGTGCTTAAAGAAAGTCAAGGTTAGAGAACAAAGTTTGCCAGCCTGACAGCTGGGAAGAGATTAACTATCCAGAAGGAAAGTAAGAAAGCAAGCAAGGGGAGCAGGGTGGAATTCTGGAACGGTTGTGATACAAGAGAATGTGCACAGCGTTTAGGCCCAGAAAGTCCTTGCTCTGCCGTTGCACGTGGGCCACAATATCTCAGTTTCAGTTTTTCCATCTGCAGAACGAGGATAACATGGCTGTGGTGAGGATTAAATAATGATACGAATATGTGAAAGCACCTGGCACACAGCAGGGCATGCAACTGATAATTGTTGAATGGATGACTACCCTACTGATGTTTCTCCTGAATTATATTAAATAAATATGCCATAGAGAGGAAGACCTCTGAGCGCAGCCAGGCTACCAACAAGGAAACTAGAAAACAAAAGAATTAACAATCACCACAACAACATCAATAAGCAACTCAGTGATACAGCATTTAAGATCCAGAGGAATCCTAGGCAGTAGATATACTACTGCCCCACTTTACAGATGTGATGACTGATACTCCTGATTAGGCCACATGGCCTTTAAGTGTGGAACAAGTCTGACTCCCAAGCACAAGCTCTTAACCATCACTCTTATTTCACCAAGTTACGCTGGGAGGTGCGCAGGAAATGGACCAAAGTGGAATGTCCAAGTACCTGCTCTGTTAGCCAAGTAAATTAGTAACTTAAAAAGGAAAGATAAAACGAGCACCAGCGTTTAGGCACAAGAAGGATGTCATAAAGCAGGGGCAGAGGCAGAGCCTCGCGCAGGAACTGGGCAGAGAATGGTCCTGGCTGAACAACGCCCTCAGGCAAGTGGTTGGTGACCAGCAGGATCCAGGAAGAGCAGCTGCAACTGCTGGTCTCTGAACAGGGTTTTGTGTGTCTGCACACACAGAGTGTGCTTGGTCCCTCAGCAGCTCCTTCCGCCCAGAAACAAATCCACCAGCGGCAGCAGTGTTTTCAGTAACAAAGGAGAGTGTGATTCTCAGTGATGATGTGGTAAGAAAACCCAGCGCTGGGTGGCTTATCTGCAAAGGCATGCCCCACCGGCTATCTGTCCTGGCCCATCCATGCACAACCCACATAAGGCATGAGGAGTTGTATTAACGATCGAGATATGCATTTTGAAGGTCAACTGCTGACCCCACAACAACTACATCAACACTGTAGTGGTTAAGTCTAGGGCTCATTATTTCCACAAATCCCCAATTTAAAAAATCAATATACTCTTTTCTTCCCCTATACAACCCTGCACCCCAAGCTTCATCACTAACACATCCCTCCATATATCGTGCCCTAACCCCAGTCCTCTTGGACCCTGTCAAGTGTTTTCTACTTGGGTAAAAACTCCTACCTAACCCTCCAACATCTTCCACTCTATCATGTCTACCTCCACTGTTTTCCACATCCACCCTAACTCTTCTCCTAGCCTTTCCACTGTGCCCAGTGCAACACCTTTTCTAACAGGAATGAACTCATCCGCCTCCTCAGGTATTCCCTTAGAAAGCACTCCTTTCCTCTCTCTCATACATCAAGATCACATCACCTCCCACAACACCTCTCCTTCCACCTTCCCCTGCTGTCTCACCACCTGTCACCTCCCCATCAGCGTTCCACTCTCTCTCCAGCAACCTTCCTCTTAGCGGTCTGAGGCGCCCACCCGCACATCCTTCTGACCACCCTCATCATGACTCTCCACCAGGCCACATCACACAACACACCCTCATGCTTCCTTCAGTGATTTAGCAACGGACTCAGTCTTACCTTTTGATGAGGCAAAATTCTTCAAGACGCTTTTAAAAGGATATCTAAAAAGCTGTATTAAAGTATATAAACAATAGTCACCAAGCAGGGGGATATTTCAGTGTCTCTGGAATCACTGGTTAGCAGGAACAGAGGCCACTGAGAGAAAGAGGTCATGGTGGGGTGAGGGTTGGGGTGAGGTAAAACTCGGGAAAGAAGCAAAAATGTCTTGGCAATGAAAAGCTGTTACGGCTAAATTTCAGGCTGTATGAAAATATCCTCTGATAAAAAAAATGGCCTCATTAAAATGTCATACGCCACAAAGGAATTCCCTGGGTAGATGGAAATACTACAGACTGTGGTAACGTGTACTGCACATGGGGTGTATCCACTTGTCAAAATTGATAGCTAACATTTGTGCATTGCACTGTATGTAAATTATACCCCAGAAAACACCTCTAAAATAAGAATAATGGTAATCAAGTAGATGGGGGTATGAAGGCAAAATAAGGATGACAATGCTGATTAACTGCTGAACGTGTAAGTACTGGGTACACAGGGTTCATTATACTATTTTATTTTTATAGGTTTGAAATTTTCTATAATCAAGTTTTTAAAATGTCACATACCCATCTCCCCCAAACCTCGTGCTCAACCATCACTTCCTTTATGCCTCCCACATCTACGACAAAGCTTCTAACACTGCAATATCAATAGTCACCAGCGGTTTCCCGACAGCCCAAGGGAAGCACTCCCTCAGCCTCCGTGCTGGACATTCAAATGCCCCATTTCACCAGCACTCTTCTCAGGGAGCCCAGCTTTAAAAGCTCTCTTGCTGAGCACTATCTTACCTTTCTCAACTGCCTGCTGATGCTGTGCTCCTGCTCTCACTCTGCAGCCTCCATCCCTAGGTCCCTGCCTACCTCCGTAGTCCTGGTTGAACATTAAGAGCAATAACATTTACTGGAGGCCTCCTGGGAATGCCGTGAAAACAAAAAATATATACAAGCAAATGAAGTAAAAATACAAACAGAGCTACCTTTGACTCTACTCCTTACTGCTAGAACATTTCTGAACTCACGATTTGGTTTCACTTTCATAACTCTAGATGAAAGTCCTTGGTCCAAGATGACCAGGGATCCCCTTGCCTTCCAATACAATGCTCATCGTCTTACACCTTTATGTAGCATTGTAACCCACATGGCTATCTTCCTTTGGCTTCTATGCCGCTGTATTCTTGGTTTCTTCCTCTGGATCCTCTCTCTGCTTCATCCTAAGTTAAACATCCTCTCTCTTCCTTTCTAAAATACAGTGTTGTCCAATAGAATGATCTACAAACTCTAGACATGATCGATATCTGTGCTGTCCAGTATGGTAGTGACTGGTCCCATGTGGCTGGCTATTCAACACTTCCAATAGCACTAGAATGATGGGGAATCCATTTCCTTTTACTTCATTTCATTTTAATTACTTTAAATTTAAATAGTCACTGCTTTAGACAGCAGAGCCCTATAATCTCTCTCATCCATTCTCACAGCTTCAGTTGTCACCTCTATATCCAACTGACTCATAATTCATGCTGAACAGAGTCACCTGGATGATTCCATAAGCAATTCAAGCTCTTAAATAAAACTAATCACCTCCACAATCAACTCCTCCCTTACCTTATCCTGAAACACCTTTCCCCTCCCAACACCCTTAGTTCAACAAGCAGAATCCATCCTTCAAATCATCTGAGCTTGAATTCTCTATCCTCATATCTCAGTAGATGTGTATTCCTTTCGAATCTACTAACTGATCTCCTCACCTCCAATCCAATATATTAGGTACCATTCATTCAATTGCTTAATTTTGTAGCTTTGCCTTTTTCAAATATATCAATGGTTTCCCACTGCCTACAAATAAAGTTTAAATTCCCTAGGATAAACATAATATTCAAGACTCTACATAACATGGCCCCAAGTTATCTTTCTAGTCTTCTGCTTCTACCTCTTAACCAGACAAAAAAAAGGATTCCTTACCATTCTCCAGTACATCCTATCGTATTTGCATCCACACTTCTGTTCATATTCTTCCACCTCCTGAAGAATCCTTTTGACCTCTGTTCAAATCCTAACCACCCTTCAATGCTCAGCTCAAATTCCACCTCTTCCATGAAGTTCCTCAGATTCTCACTACCCCCCACCAAACAGTAATCTCTTCTTTTCTGAATCCCCATTGCACTTTTTAACCACATTATGTTTATGACAATAGCCAGTTTCTACTTTGTTATACGAAGGTTACAATCATTTCTTATTAAGTCACAGGCTCTTTAAAGATAGATGTCATGTATTAGATATGTTTCTATCCACCAACAGTGTTTGGTAAAATGAATGGTATAAAATAGGCACATTATAAATTATACCTTGTAGATAAATTCTTATATGTAAAGAACTTTTCAGGATCTTGAAAGTAGCCTACGCAGTAAATTATCCCCTGTGATTTTATCAAAAGCAGAGAAGTATTTTAGGCAGACACAATCCCCCAAATTGCCTAAAGTGTGAGTTCCTACCTACTAAAATATAGCCCTCCTATTACAGTCACATACTGTCAGTATAAAGAATAGAACTGGGCTAATCTATTATGTCTCATGTGGGAATTTGGGAGATTTCCTATTTTAAATACAACACTTTGTATCGACATAAGGAAGTGATACTTCAGGGGCTCATCAGATATAACTGATTCAGGTTCAGTATGGGTCAAGTGAGAGAATGATTCAGTGATAATAACAGCCACAATTTATTAAGTCCTTACGAGTACTGTTCTAAGCATCTAACATGTATTAGCTCATTTAGTTTTATGAAACTCTACGAGACAGGTACTACTACTATTTGCATTTTACACATTTGTTATAAAGTAGTTTTAAAAGGTCAATCACACATCTAAAAAAAACTGTCCATTAGTACAGCTACACAAATGAGTAGACGATGCACGGTGAAGAGCAGTTACGTAGAAGTCCCAGTCTAGGGGCTCCCACACCTAGACCTGCTTTGGTTCCAAGACATAACCTCACTCAGCCCAATGTTCCCATCGGCCCTTTCCCGAGAGCAGCTATAAGAATCAAATGAAATAATGGACACGAAAATGAGAAGTGAAAGAGCACTGGACATGAGAGGTCGGGCCCTGGAACCCAGTCTCTACTTGGACTTTTACTACATGGAAGACTTTGTACAAATAAATCCTAGAACTGCTTTGAGCTTCACCCATTCTTTGACAAGTATGAACACCGACACATGTGTCAGGCATTCTATTCTACTCCATGTCAGGGACACACAGTGAGCATGGTTTCAGTCTCCTGTCCTCACTGAACCCACAGCCTAGAGGGGGACACAGCTGAGTGGAAAAAAAAAAAGAGGCAATTATAATTAGAGCACGTAAGTGCTTGGATAGGGGAGTATAGAAGAGAGGCACCTAATCTAGATTTAAGGGTCAAGGAATACTTCCCAAAAGGAAATGACTTAAGCTGAGCCTGAAATGATGAATAATAATAATAAGGCAAAGAAGAGGTCCGGGCACAGGGAACAAGGGTGAAAGACCTGTGCACAGAGGGCCAGTGTTAACAGCAGGTTTTATAGAAGTAAATAGGACGTAAAAAGCAAAATGAGGCTCTTCTATATAATTTCCTACAACTGCATGTGAATCTACAATCATCTCAATAAAAATTTCAATTAAAAAAAGCATATTCTGCCCTGGCTGGTATGGCTCAGTGGATTGAGTGACAGCCTGCAAACCAAAAGGTCGCCAGTTTGATTCCCAGTCAGGGCACAAGCCTGGGCTGCGGGCCAAGTGCCCTTTCGGGGGCATGCGAGAGGCGACCAATCAATGTATCTCTCACACATGGGTGTTTCTCTCCCTCTCTTTCTCAACTCTCTAAAGATAAATAAATAAAATCCTTTAAAAAAAGCATATTCTGTAAATTGAGAAGCACTTCAGCTATGTCAGTTAATAGTATTACTAATAACCACTGCATAATGTATATTGCTACAGAGACCAAAGTTGGAAAGGTCGTTATAACGGAAATACAATTACCAAGGACAGCTAGTGACAACATTTCAATAATTAGCCAAAATTCAAAAATCATGATTCAGTACTTTCACATCTGGTCGATATTGTAATCCATCATCTTTCTTTCCCAACAAACTAGAGTCATCTGTGTCTATAAGAGAAAAGAGTTTTCAAATTAAGATACATATGAGGTTTAAGTCATTCAACGAAACTCCCGAATATTCCAAATGCTCGGGGGTCCTCCCCAGCTCTCCCCACTGCCCTGCTCACACTTTCCACAGTTCTCCACATCTAGCGTGCATTTCTACCTCGGGCCTCAAGGCCTGCTACATACACACACGTTCTGTGTGGCGAACGGTCCCATTTCATTTAGATTTCACTTCAAATGTCATTGCCTTAAAAAGTCTTCCTTGTGCAAACTAAAATAATGAATACCCTAAGAGAAAGGATTAATCCTTTCACCAAAGGACAATAGTCTCAAAATGTACCTTCTACCACGGTTTCCATGGAAACATATCAAATAAGCTAAATACAGAATCTCAGCTGTGTTATCAGACAATTTCACTATAAAAATGACCCCTGACTGGTGCGCTGTATTTAGACTGGGAAGACTATACATGAACCACAAGCGCCTGTGGGGAAGCACAAGTGGAAGCTTCCCTGTACACAGTGGGAGAGGAAGGGAAGATGCAATTAGGTGTGGATGGAAACATTACACAGGAGACCAAAATGAAAGTTAAGGACAAACAACTCCAAAGGATTCTAAATCTGCATAAATTTCAATTAACACAATCCTTAAGCTTGGCCAGCTGCTCTGAATTTGAAATTCTGGGTAGTACCATTCAATCATGCTCTAGTTCCTCTGAGAAAAATATTCTTCATCTAAGCTCCTCTTTCAGCCTAGGCTCTACCTACCGCCCCATGAATAAAGAACAAACCGTGCTGCTTTCTCAAGATCAAAGCTGAGTGGACTGCCTGCCTGTCAACCAGTGGTTTCCCCTACCAGGCACACCCCTAACCCCCACCTAGAAACCCTCCGATGAGCTTCTTGGGTATTTTTTGGTAGCTTAGACTAGAAGTATGGCAAATAGTTGTGTATTTCACGAATAACTTGTTACCACTATAAAGTACACACTTTGGCTTACAACTTTTCCCCCTTAGCTCAGATAAAAACATAACCCTTTAATAAAGCCAAAAAGGGAGGGATCAAGGGAGGTGATTAGACCTAGTAAGCAAGAACCATGTACCATCCTAGTGCATGGGCCTGTGCGAGATCCTCGTGTGTTACTAGGAACTAATCCACTATCCTAGCCCACATGCATACTGAGGAGGAAAGAAGGCTTGAAAACCTTTGTCTTTATTTAGTGCCTGAATATTTCTAGTAGGAATGGAAAACAAAGATGCATTCTTAGTTGGGATCATGGCTTCTAAACTACAACAAAAAGCAAGAAGAGCAAAAAGAATTTTTAACTGAAGGTAACAATTTTCTTTACATTCTACAACTTGACACCAACAGCTCTAACCTGTAGGGGCAAAAACTAGGGAGAGAACATGCAGACAAACTAAAATGCTCTAGACAAAAAGATGAAGAAATATATCCAGTATCTGCCCTCACTGGTGTAGCTCTGTGGATTGAGTGTGGGCTACAAATCAAAGGGTAGCCAGTTCGATTCCCAGTCAGGGCACATGCCTGGGTTGCAAGCCAGGTCCCCAGTGGGGGCCACATGAGGGGCAGCCACACATTGATCTTTCTCTCCCTCCCTTTTGCCCTCTCTGAAAATAAATAAAATCTTTAAAAATATATATATATCTCTCTCCAGTATTTATAATGTTACTCTAATTAAAATAAGTTGACTAATTCTTAAACAGCTATTATCATTGCACATTTAAGACACCCTTTAAGAACTATGCTTGCACCTAGAAATCCATGTTAAGGTCAGATTCATAAATAAATAAATAACCAAAATGCATGGTTTGTGTCTTGAGAAGATGCAAATAGATGAGAAAAAATCTAAAATACTAACAGAACAAAGTAATTCTAAAATCTAATAAAAGAAAATAAAGCATCAAAGATTTCTCATTTTACAAATTCGGAAC
Organism: Phyllostomus discolor; assembly: GCF_004126475.2. Classification (NCBI taxonomy): domain Eukaryota; kingdom Metazoa; phylum Chordata; class Mammalia; order Chiroptera; family Phyllostomidae; genus Phyllostomus; species Phyllostomus discolor. The sequence goes on along the minus strand of NC_040905.2, from coordinate 188,232,519 downwards.
ACTACAAAAATGTACAAATAAGATTACAGCCATATAATTTTAAAGAAAGGACTCTGGATAAGTAGAATAAATGTTACCTGTGCAATGACCAAGATGCCTTATATCAATCTGTTCTTGCTTTATACAAGACGCTTCTCGAACAAAACAGGGATTGTTATAGGAACTCCCATCGGAAGCACACACAGGATTGAAACTATATCCACTGCAATCTATATTACATACACACCTGTAGGAAAAGACAAGAATTACCTATATTTTACAACAACTGTATTCCACAATGCTGCAACCACAAAGAGAAAGTCTTTCTTTTCTTCTTTCTGTAAGAGACGTCCATGTGTTTTAGGCCATTGATAAGTTTAAGCAAAGTGAATGCTCTGCGAACAATTTCTTTCAGGTAAGAATGTAGATACAATTTCATCCAGATATTATTAATCCAGTTCTCACTAGAATTTCCATATCAAGAGATGACACAGAATTATGAGTCAAAAGTCAGGAACCTAAATCCCAGCCCAACTAATTACCAGATTTGTGTCCAGATTCTTCCTCTAAGTCTTCATTTACTGGTCTGTAAAAAAAAAGTAATAATAGTATACCTGCCTCACTAAATAACTGAGACAACTGAAAAAATGATAGACACGAAACAGGTAAAACGGAAGGCCTCAAAAATTGTACACCTGCATAACTGAGTGTCTGCTGAACACTGAGACTGTGTTACAGACAAGGCCACGGGAGTCTGAGGCACACCACTCCTCATCAGAACACTCAAATTTAGTTGGGAATACGACACTTAAAAAATGCAGAGACTACTTTTCAGCCACATGGTGGACGAGCAGTCTAGACTAACTCTCCTGCTAAAAACAATAAAAAGTACTGGGTAAAATATTTTTAAACAATCTCTTAAATACATGCAAACGTTGGCAAGGACTTAGTAGGACAAAAGTTAAATAAAGACAGCAACAGAGAAAAAGCTCCAGTGACTTTTGCAAAAGCTGATTTTCGGCTTGAAGGTATTTGCCACACCAGGCAAATTCAATTAACTGACGTTTTTGGCTTTGCAGCCTCTGGGAGCAGGAGGTGAAGAAGACTGACCCACCTGTGGTGGGGAGTCTGAAGACCCCAGAAAAGCTTGTACCTCAAAAAGCTACAGTCCACTGCCTGAGGGTAAACTAGAAATGAGTTGCCATATTCCAAGGGGACTGTTTAAAGGAGGAAAAAAGCGCTGCCCTGAGCCAGGGCACTGAGGAAAGGGAAGAAAAACGTCTCCCCTGAGAATTCAAAACCACAAGCCAGCCCTCACATGGGTAATTACAGCTTAAAATACTGTTTGGGTGTTCTAGAAAACCTCAAACCAAGAGTTTATTTTGAGAGTCCAGGAATGCAAAGGGCCCTAGGCAACTGACAGAGCAAATGCAGTCTCCTCTGGAGAACACCAACTACATTATCCTGGACCTCAAACATTGTCTAAGGTACAGTCCCAGAAAAAACATGCAGCTCATACACATTTCCCTCACATGATCGCAACAAAAAGGAATTAAAACACATCAAGCAGAGCAAGCCAATGTAAAAAGACCCAAACAGAACTTACAATCAATGATGTATTAGTAGAAATAAAAATATTTGGTGGTCAGATTTAACAGCAGATTACATAACCTAAAGGTGAATGGGTGAATGAAGTCAACTGGAAGAGAGGTCAGGGGAAATTACCCAGACCACAGCAGAGTCGGAGACGGAACACAGGGGACAGTAAGTGACACGGTCGACAGAGTCACAAGACCTGATGAAAATCTGAACAGAGTTCCAGAAGGAGTTAAAGGACCAAGGCAATGGCAATATGCTCAACAATTTCTCATCAAACTTTATAAAACTGAAAAAGATCATCTGAGTATCCAGAAAGCCTAATAAATTCCAAACAGGATTATTAAAAAGGAATCTAGACATTGAAAGCACAATGATATTTTATAACAACAACAAAAAAGAATATTTCAAAGGCAGCCAGAAAGAAGAGAAAGATTATCTTCAAGAAGCAAGAATAAAAGGGAGAAATACCTTCAAAAGCAAGACTGAAGCCAGATGTTTATTTATACCCAAAAGACAGTGAAATAATACCTACAAGGTTCTGAGATAGAACAGAATTCTACATAAAGAAAAATATCTTTTGTGAATGAAGGTAAAATAAAAGTAATTTGGAAGAAGGAAAAACTTAGAGAATTTGCCGCCTGCTGTCAGTAAAAGAAATTCTAAAGGCAGCAGGAAAATGATCCTAGAACAAAAGCTAAAATGCAAACACAAATGAAGAAGAAAAGTATAAATATGTAGGTGACATTCACGGAATACTGACCACATAAGACGATGACAGCAGTGTTCTGTGTGTCTGAACGTTTTCAAACAGGACGTTAACATACATCATAATGATAGCAGGCAAATTGGGCTGGACTGAAAGGACAGTGTTAAGAACAGAAATATTGATGAACTTCAGACTGTGAAAAGTTGAATATGCATGTTAAAATTACTAAGGTTACCACTAAAAGCAGGAGCACCCATATCATGAAACTAAGAGGAAAAAAATCCAAAAGAGGGAAAAAAAAAAAGAAACAAAGGAAAGGCAAGACCAAATTACAAAATAAGATAGAAAAAATCAAAATACATCAGTACTTATACTATATTTATGTAAACTGATTTTCCAGCTAGGATAACAAGATAGGCTGGATGAAAATACAAAAGCCAGATTGGGTAAACATACAAAAGCGAGGTATGTGCTGTATATAAGATACCTGTAAAAAGGTAATGATATGCATAGTTGCCATGAGCTGGGGGAAGGGGAGGACAGTGAGTTATTTCTTAATAGGTAGAGTTTCAGTTTTACAAGAGAAGAGTTTTGCAGGTGGATAGTGGTGTGGTGCCACAACATTATGAATGTACTTAATAGCACTGAACCATACACTTAAAAACAGTTAAGATGGTGAATTTTGTGTTCTGTGTATTTTACCACAATACAACAAATAGAAAAAAAATTAATGATACCAAAATTTGAAAATAAAAGCACAGTGAGAGACTATACTTGGGAAAGGAAGAAGCTTGGTATGGCTCTATGTAATACAAGATGAGACCAGTTAAGAGGAAGAAAGAAGGTCTCTTCATAATAATAAAAAATTCCATTCACCAGGAAATATAATAATTCTAAATATTTTAAGATAGCCTCAAAATATATAAAGCAAAAACTGATAAAACCATAACAAGAAATAGCCAAATCTACCACAGACTTTAACATGCCTCCTTCTGTAGTCATACATCAAGCTGATAAAACATAAATAAAACCCAAATAGTTACAGGAGAAATCACATGATACTGAGATTTTCTTTAAAATACTTCCTCCAAATATGTGGGAGGTAAAAATAGATGGAACAAAATTGGACTTTTTGAAGTTAAATGATGGATATATGAGAAGGGGTTATGCTTTATTTTTTTCTCCTTTTCTATATGTTTGAAGATTTCCTTAACCCCTGGTGAATTAAAGACCTATATTTGAAAGGCAAAATTACTAAAGACATAGAGGATCAAACACAAAAGACCAATAATTTTAACTTTGAAATGAAGAATGTCCCATAAAGAGAACAAAAGACAACCACAAACAAAAGAAAGTATAGCCCAATAATTAATGAATAATCAGTATCTATAATACATAAATAAAAATCTATTTTAAAAATATATATTGATACAACTTAACGGGCAAGAGATAGGCAAAGCCATAAATGGAAAACAGAAATAAACAAGAATAAAAGTCTATAGGAAGAATCTATGTGAAAAGATGTTCAACTGTCCAATAATCAGAAAAATGCAATTAAAACCACAATGAGAGAGACTTTCACTGAAGGAGCAAAACCTGAGAACAAGGACAATGCCATGTGTTGGCAAGGATGGGGAGCAAAGGAAATTCTCTTCCTCTGCTTGCGGGGCAGAGAGCTTACTGATACAACCACTTTGGAAAACGGGCACTACCACGGAAAGCTACAGTTGCACAAACCCCAAAATGTCGCTACTAGGAAAATCTCTCACACAGGTGCATCAGTAGACATGAGCAAGAATGTTCACAGCAGCACTATTCATGAGAACAAATACCAGAAACGGTCCAAATGTCCACAGACAGTAAGACAGACTGTAAAAGGATGTGGTCGAGTCACACTACTACATTCATTAAGCAGTGAAACTGAATGAACTGTTGTGTGTATTAACATGACTGCATCCCCAAAACATAACGCTTAGCAAAAGAAAGTATGTGCAGTATGATTCCAGGTATAAAAAATTCAAAATCAATCAAAAGCCAAAGAATACACTATTATGAGACTTCCCACACGTGGTCAAACCATAAAGAAAGCAAAGGCATGACCCCACAGGATGCAGTTGGGGCGGGACATGGGGGGTGCCAGCTCTTAAGTATTGAGAACATTCTACTTCTGGCTTGGGAGACAGGATTCACGAAAGCTTTTTTCAATTTTGTGCATTAAACCAAATGTGTACTTTTTTTTAAGACCGTATTACTTGATTGTATTTTACACTAGGTGGTGGCCACAAAGCAATCCTCCTCAATGAAGTTGACAATGAGTTTCATTCAGATCGTTTTTAATTAGGCACATAAAAAAAAACAAATTCTTACAAATTGTTCTGCAGTCCAAATATACAATAGCTTGGGGGAAAACAATGTTTAGAAAACAAAAGCCAATGTAAAAAGATTAAAACAACTGGACCAGTAACACGTTTTAATGGCTCCGACTTTGCAGTTTTCTTACTGCATCATCAGTGACAGAAACCGTTCCTTCCGCTGGCTCCACGGCTCAGGACGTGAAGAAGTTACCTTTTCTTCCTGGTTTCCTTTCACCTTCTGGATCCATCCAATATTCTCTAATATCAATAAGGGCTTTTCCTTTGAAGTCCCCAAACACTGATGTACCTCATTTTTCCACTCCGAAACTGGTTATCATCTCAGCTGCCGCTGCTCTGCTTGGAAGATGACAAGGCTCTTGAAGTTTCACCGGTCTTCTGCTTCTTTACAGGTTTTTCTGAAGTAACTTGCTTTTTCCTCTTTAACTTTTTGCCAGCTTCACTGTGGGAACCACTGCCAGAAGAGCTCCAAGAAACCAGTTCCTCTGACTTAGGCATTGCTCCACTCCTGCTTCCTAACAGCCCCGTGCTCACGCACTCACGACTCCAAATGGGTACGTTTTTATGCACTTAACTATATGCTCTGTTTCACAATTGTAAAATTAAGGCACCAGAAAACAATGTAAAATTCATAGGAAGAACATTTATTAACTTAAATCAAAGATGGCTTTCATATTTTTAAAGGGTTGAGGGGGAGAATGAAAAGACACCTTGCACCACCCGCAAGGTGTAAAATCGTCACCATCTGGCCCTTTGTGGAAGAACGCCACTGCCCTGGCTGATGGGGCTCCGTGGTTGAGTGCAGCCCTGCAAATCAAAGAAAAGCGCTGCTGACCCCAGGTTTAAGGGCAAAACTGGGATGGCAGTAAAGTAGAGATGGTGGCTAATGGAAGAAAGTATGACGGAACCATTTCAGGAACGGGAAAGGACTCAGCAACAAAGACAAGCCACCACCACAGTCCAGGCAGGACGAAGACGTGACTCAGCAGCGGGCGCAGCTGCTCAAGCAGGAACCACCCTGGTGGAGGGCATGGAGGTCGGTGCCCTCAGTGGGGCGGCACCACCACCTGGGAGACCAGGAACTGTGAGAACAAACCATCACTATTGTGTTCAACGGCTCAGCGAAACAAGAGCCAAGAAGGAAAATGTCAGCCTCCAGGGGCCACTGATACAACTGATCGCAGCAATTACGGTGCCTGCAGACTGGCAACGGCAGCAGAGGGCGAGATGCCCAAAGCGCAGGCGCGTGCACTAAAGTGAAAAGAAATCACTTGAGTAAATAGGACAAATTCAAAAACACTTAACAACCATTTACTCTGCCCCTACTGTGAGGGTATAGTCATATTTGCCTTATTAGTCCTGACTACAACCAATTATGAATAGAAAAACGGAGTACGAAGGAAGTGGAAAAGCCTAAGATCATGAACGAATGAGTGGCTCAGACGGCATTCTCTCTCCTAACTGCAGCTGCTGCATACAATGGACACCTCAGCGTAGGAACTGACAAATGAAAGGAGGAAGCAGTTATTTCACACGTTTCTACCTTGAAAAATACTTTCACTGAACTGGCCTCGCTTTCCTCTCAAGCGCACCAAGGATGCTCCTGCCCCAGGGCTTCCCCTTTTCCTGGAATGCTCTCCCCTCAAACATCCACAGGCTCGATCCTTCACTTGCTTCAAGGGTTTTCTCAAATCCCAAAAGAACGGCTGAAAATTAAATCACAAAGCATCCACTTAAGACATTAGAAAATGGTAATGGAACAAATCCAATGAAAACAAAAAAGGGGAAAAATATAGAGATATGGATATATACACACAGATAATAGAACCATAGATTTATCTTAGCAGAAATAGAAGACCAAATTACAGTGGAGAAGAGCAATAAAGCCAAAAGTTGATCTTTTGAAAAGACTTTCAAATTGGCAAAGCAGGATGGGGAAAAAAGAAAGAGGAAAAAAAAAACAGTATCAGGAATGAAAAAAACTGTAGATTTCAATGGGGAGAATGGATTAAAAGACAGAAAGTTAGTATAAACAACTATGTTAGCAAGTTTTAAAGCAGGTAAAATTAATAATCTTAAAAATATTAACTATCAAATCTTACCAAAAAAGAAACAGAAGCTGAATGGTACTATAATCATTAAAAAAATTAAATCAGTAGGGTTTTTTTGTTGTTTGTTCTTTAGAAAAATCCCTCAAAGACAGCATCAGATCCAGGTGTTTTTCAAAAGAAAAGCCATGAACATATTCATTCCAATCATTCAATAAAGATGTAATTCTATTATTACACAAAGTCAACAAGAGAATAGACAGACTCCCTAGTTTATTTTATAAGGCCATATAACCTGAAACAAAAGTGCAGATCATAACTCACTGAATAAAAATGAGTAAAAAAAAAATTTCATCCTTGCAACAGATAGAATACCAACTAATACTGCACAGTCATAACAAATATATTGTAATCATAAAGCAACAAGATATTATTAAAAATGTATACCACGGAGAACAAAAATGAGCTTTTGGAAATTAAAAATTGTAGCAGGAATGAAAAACTAAAGAAAGTGCTGGAAAAAGAAGAAAAGCATAACAAAAAAATTTTTAATATATTTTATTGATTATGCTATTACAGTTGTCCCAATTTTCTCCCCTTCCCCCCTTCTTCCCAGGACCCCCCATTCCTTCCAGCAATAACCCCTTAGTTCATGTCCATGGGTCATGCATATAAGTTCTCCAGCTTCACAATTCCTATACTATTATTAACATCTCCCTGTCTATTTTGTACCTGCCAATTTATGCTTCTTAATGCCTGTACCTTTTCCGTCATTCTCCCCTCTCCCCCTCCCAGTTGATAACCCTCCAACTGATCTCCATGTCTATGATTCTGCTCTTGTTGACTCTTTGCTTGGTTTGTTTTTTTAGAGTCTGTTGTTGATAGTTGTGAAATTGTTGCCTTTTTAATGTTCATAGTTTTCATCGTCTTCTTTTTCTTAAATAAGTCCCTTTAACATTTCAGATAATAATGACTTGGCAATGATGAACTCCTTCAGCTTTACCCTCTCTGGGAAGCACTTTATGTGCCCTTCTATTCTAAATGATAGCTTTGATAGATAGAGTAATCTAAGTTATGGGTCCTTGCTTTTCATCACTTTGAATACTTCTTGCCAGTCCCTTCTAGCCTGCAAAGTTTCTTTTGAGAAGTCAGCTGACAGTCTCATGGGAACTCCTTTGCAGGTAACTCTCTGCTTTTGCTGCTTTTAAGATTCTCTCTTAATCTTTATCCTTTGGCATTTTAATTATGATGTGTCCTGGTGTGGTCCTCTTTGTGTCCATCTTGTTTGGGACTCTCTGTGCTTCCTGGACTTGTACGTCTATTCCCTTAACCAAATTAGAAGTTTTCTTTCATTATTTTTTCAAATAAGCTTTCAATTTCTTGCTCTTTCTCTTGCCCATAATTCAGATGTTGGTACATTTGGAGATGTCCCAGGGGCTTCTTATTTTATCCTCATTTTTTTTAATGTTTTTCCTTCTTGCTGTTCTGATTGAATGCTTTTTTTCTTCTTTATGTTCCAAATTGTTGATCTGATACTCAGTTTCATCCCCTCCGCTATTGGTTCCGTGTAGATTTTTCTTTATTTCACTTAATGTAGCCTTCATTTCTGCCTGGGTCTTTCTGATGCTGTTGCTGAACTCAGTGAAGTTCTGTGAGCATCCTGATCACCAGTGTTTTAAACTCTGCATCTGATAGGTTGGGTATCTCCATTTTGTTTAGTTCTTTTTCTGGAGTTTTGTTCTGTTCTTTTGGTGGGGACACATTTCTTTGTCTCCTCAATTTGGCAGTCTCCCTGTGTTTGTTTCTGTATATTAGGTAAAGCTGCTCTCTCTCCCTGTCTAGTAGCATGGCCTTTTTTTGTAGAAAAAGCACCTGTACATTATGTGGGGCAGAGACTTAGGTGATCGCCAGGGCGGGGCAACCCAGTTCACACGCAGGTGTGGGGGGAGGACTCAGAGGGGGGACAATGCTGCAGCCTGGCTTCTGGAGGTCTGCCCAGGAGGAAGAAGCCTCCCAGCACTCGCCCTGTTTCCAGGCATTTCACCTTCTCCCGGGTTATGCCATTTGTGCCCTTTGAGCTGTTACTCTAGTGCTGAATCTCAGAGGGGGTTGGTCTGCATAATTCCTAAGTCTGTGTGGGCCCTTTAAGAGTAGTCTCCTGATAATCTGGCAGTTTCTTCCACCTCCCCAACCTCCAGTGGTTTTCACAGCCAGAAGTTATGGGGATTTACCTTCCTGGCGCTGGAATCCTAGGCTGCTGGGTGGTCTTGTTTGGGTCTGGGGTCCCCCACTCCCAAGGTATCCTTCCCGATTTTTATCCAACACACATACATGAATATGTGACTGCCCATTCTGCCACTGCTCTGTGCCACTCCCATGGCTCCGTGCCTCTCTGCACCTCTCTACCTCTCTCTGCACCTCTGCCCCTCCTACTTGGCTAGATGAATGTGGCTTCTCTAAGTCCCTGGTTGTCAGGCTTCCATACAGCTCAATTTTCTGATGGTCTGGGAGATATCTGTTTTGTAGCCTAGTTGTAATTTTTTCTGTAGCTGTGCATGTTTACTTATGCCTCCATCTTGACTGAATTTTTTTTTAATTTTTAATTTTTTTAAACAGAAAACAGGAGAGAAAAAACAATTAAAGGACTAACTGAGGAGGTCCAACATCCAAATAACAGAAGCACCAGCAACAGAAAAGAGAGGAAAGGAAATCATTGAAGTACTAACTCGAAGATTTCTCAAATCAGAAGTCAGTAAGTTCCCAGGAAAGGGCATAACACTGTGAAGTTTCACTACACTGAAGACCGAAAGAAGAGGCTGTGAGACAGAAAACAAATCATACACAAAGGGCCAGGAATCGGAATGACTCAGACTTCAACAGCAACACTGGAAGCTAGAAGACAACAGAACAATGCTTTCACAATGCTGAGGGAAATCGATCCTTCAGCTAGAACTATGCACTTGCCAAGTTATAGTATTAGCTGTAGTTAAAACATTTCCAAACATCTTGAACCCTTTCTCAAGAAGCTACAAAAAGATACACTAAAATGGGAGAGTAAAACCAAGAGGTTAAAGGCAAAAATTATAAGAAACATAGTATCCAGTGGAGGAGGTGAGGTAAAGGAATTCACAGGGTGATACTTGTGGTAGAACCAAAAATGTATTTGGTCTTTGTTCCTTGTTCCTGGCTCAGAGGTCCTAAAAACCCTCCTCAGTGATAGCAGAGTATCTTGCATGCTGATGAGATGACTCGTAGTTCTCTCCTGAGTTCTGAGACTCATTTGAGTCATTTTAGCAAATTATCGAGCACAGGGAAGGTCTTGGGAACCTGCAAAACAATAGTATCCTGGGCAGAAGTGCAAGGGACCTCATTTGTGGCTAATTTCTAAAGTGGAGACAGTCTTACGGGTCTGAGCCCCTAACCTCTGGGGTCTATGCTAACTCCAAGTAGATGAGTGTCAGAATTGACATGAAATTAATTATAGGACATCCAGTTTGTACAGAATTGGAGAATCGACTTTTGTTGGAAAAAAACACATTTAAGGAAGACCCTGGGAAGACAGCTATATACAAGATGAAAAGGGCAACCAGTCCGCCCTGAAATAGTTTCACTCTGTAAACAGTTGCATTGCTGACTGCCATTACCAAGACACCTAATGCCACTGTGTCCTCTTTGTAGCCAGAGGACAGAATGCCCTGGTAAGCTCGGCCCAGTTTCTGACCTGTATCTAACTTGTCTCAACCATACGGTGATAAAGTCCCTAGTCTCCCCTCTATGCCCTACCGCCCAAACCACAGGAGCACACTCATTTAACTGACATGTGTCCCAGAGCTGCAGGTCAGCTATGGTGAGATTGTAAGAAAACACGCAACAGTCCACTCTCTGAAGACGTTTCTGCCTGTCATCCATACCTGAATCATGACAGGTGTCTAACTGCAGTGAGCCCTAGGTTCCCCATGGCTCACTCACGGTCCTCCCCACTGACTTCCCCAGAAAGGAACCTTGTAAACTCTCTGGAAAGCCAAAAACCAGGCTCCGACCCAAGAACTGTTCAATGTATCCTCGGTAGGCTTTCATGAAAGGGTAGTAATACTGCCCTTTCTTTCTGTGGCTGGGTTAATGCTTGCCACTGGTAGTCGGCAATATTTTATTTTGTACCCAAGGTGTCAGGTACATGGGTGTCATATTCTTTAAATTGTCTGTATATGTTTTAAACACCTCTGTACGCAATGTACATTTTATAATAAAGGTTTTAAATAAACCATAGGCTGGAATGTGTAATGTGCTGTCATTAGCTTGAAAAAAGGAAAGAGAGTATGTGTACATACTTGCTTGTACATGCATAAAATATCTCTGGGAGATGGAAAAAAAAAAAAGAAAAAGATCACAGTGACTGCCTGCAGCACAGACAACTGGGAGGCTGGGGACCAGGGTGGAAAACAGACCTTTTCATGTAATGCTTCTTAAAGTTGTTGAATGTCTAACGTCGCATATTTCAGAGGCATGAATGCATACACAAATCACTGATTCAGTGACTTCTATGGCGTAGCTCAATGATTTTGGCAAATCACAACACTGAGCCTTTAAAATACAGACAAGACTTCATAACACTGGTGAAAAGAATCAAATGAGCTTTTATCTTAAAAGCCCTCTGAAATCATCAATTACTATGTACATTTGAAAGGTATTATTATTATTATTATTGAGAAATGTCTGTCCTTTCCCTTCTTTTCTCCTTACTTTACACAAAAGTGCCATTCCTTCTCAATATGGTAAGCTTATTCAGAAAGTTAGAAAACAATGGCTTAAAATAATACATGTGAAGTTATTCAGATTTAACAAACACCTAGTGAAACCTGAAAGAGGTTCAGCACAATACTAGTCCCTTCACACATATTAAATTCTCAGAAGGGCCCTATGTGTGGCTCTAAGTGAGTAACAAAGCCCTACTGTGAACTGTCATGAGTTCACTGAAGACCTATGGGGGGGCCCCTAAGATTATCCCACCCTATGGCAAATTCATCCAATACAGAAGCCAGCAAGACAAAGCCCAAGTCCTCTGGGGACCCACAACCTGCCAGTGATCCCAACAGTATAACAAGTGCTACGCAGAGGCTGTTTCTCAAGACCAAGGAGGAGCACGGAATGAAGTCACCTAACTCGTAGGGACCGTGGAACAGAAGAGCAAGGGAGGCTCCCAAGAGGAGGCACTGACTTCTACCCAAGTCACACTTCTTCCAAGTCTAGAAAAAAGAGCAGAAACGAGTGGAGGAAGAGGGATGGGTCTCCAAACAGAAGAAGTAACAAGGGCGAAGTATCAAAGAGTAACAGAGCACTTGGAAACCTGCGAGAGGTCCTGGGGATCCTGAGTTTTGCATTTTAAGAACAAACCTCTCAAAGGAAACCTTTACTTGCCAGTAAAGGCAAGTTATTTCTGTGCAGAGCTATAGGAAGATATTTCTGGACAAAGGCGACTGTCATTATTAACACCCAATTTATACTTTGTATACAATAAAGTTTGATAGTGTTTATCTCCTGTGTCAGAAGGAAAAGAACAGCACACAATTAGTTTTCCATTCTAATATAAGCAGCCGCGGTACGGATTTATTAAATGTGAACAGTTTTTAAAAGTCTACTATTCTGTATATCCAGAGTAAGGCAATGTTAAATGACAAAAATTATGGTCATCTTTGATTAGGAGGAAATAAGAACAGAAGCATAGGTAATGGTAGAAAAGATGCCAAAATATCTACTCATCACCCATGGACAACAGTGTGGTGACGGCCAGAGGGGTGGGGCAGTGGGGGCTGGGGTGGGAGCACAAGGGCAGAGGGGGAAATGGGACATCTGCAATAGTGTCAGCAATAAAAATAAAGAAAAATAAAATGAACAAAAAAATTAAAAGCATATGTGGCTTCCAGAAAAGAGGACACAATGGAAGACACAGATGAATATAAAGCATTACTCTCTCTGTTTAAACAATGGAGAACATTTCCCTGCACCTTCTAAGGGACAGACTCAGTCAGATTGCGATACTGACCAGCCATCCGTGTCGGAACAGGAAATGGGACCGAGAATGACAGAGATGTCCAGGGGGTGGGCTGCCTGCTCATCTGCGCTGTCTGTCATACGGCACACACACATGATTCTCTGAGCAACTCTGAGGTCTTCTGTCACTCAAGGGCAAAAAATAGACCCAGCCTCTCCAAAGAGACTGACATCAAGGAGGCAGAAGAGCAGAAACCACTTCCATAAAGTGCATCACAAAGTTCAAAAGAAATAATTTGAGGATTTTTATAACTCACCTGCACTGACATTATGCCTGATGAATCTACAGGCTGCTCAAGCCATTCGTGAGTGGGGTATTTAAAAGATACTGGTGTGAAGAAGCTCTATGATTATTTGGCCCACGGTCCAGGCACACGGCTGATGGTTATCTTGCAGCAATAACTCCAGATTAGAAATACAACCTCCTGTGAAACAGGTACTGTTTCCCACTTTAAAGACCAAGTAGAAAGTCTACCGGCTGCATTTCACAAAGGTCACAATGGGATACTGAAACCTCACCCACAGAGGAGCTGAATTTCTGGGAACCTCCACTACCTCACCCTACACATAAATTCATAAGGGGAGTGTTAACGAGGCCAGCCATCAGAAACCCATGCAAAAGCCCATAATGCCACTGGACAGCCAGTGCTTCAGGCAGAACTGGGGAAAGCCTCTCAGAAGCAAAAATAATTCAAGTTATAAAAATTTAAAACAGCCGCTGAGCAGACAAGAGAGATAAAAATACATGCAATTAATAAAGTCCATGCGATTTCACTCAAGAACCTATTTACTCGGACTTTACATTTAGAATTTATTCTCACACGAGCTACGCCTCCTACAAGCATTTTGTTCCCTATGCCAGGGAAGCAGAGAAGCAAATTAAAAGTTGGGACCGTGCAGTCAGGCTCACGGACAAGGCACAGCGAGAGCACCCAGAGACAGCAGCTGAGAGCCCTACACGGGAGAAAAAAAATATTTTTAAAAAATGACATAAGAACCCAAAACACAAAGCAGAATGGGTCCTCAAGCAGCAGGGTGAAACAAACGCCACTGGGAGCACCAGTGGCCCCGGACGGACAACAGCGCAGCACGCACGAGAGGGAGTAACCCCCTTGCCCTGGCTCGGCTGCCTCACTGCAAGCCACTCAGCCTCTTCTGACCTCAGCTTCACCTGTAAAATCAGGATAATACTTCCACCCACTACAAGGAGCTAAAAATAATGCATGTTAACAATGTCTAAAAACTGTAACACTGATATTGTTAAAATATGCTCTGTGCACTCTATTTAAGAAAACAGTGTGTCTAAATCAATTTCCATTTGAATGGCTAAATAAAAAATTGGCACTTCTCTTACTAGCCAGAAAACTGACCTACATGGTACCACTTATTCCCTCCCCTCGAATGCCAGGCATTTTAACACTATTATCAAGATAAAGAGGAAAAGCTTTTTAAAGCAAGAGAAAGAGTTTGGCTGCCCTTGGGAAACTACATAGGTTATAGAACATCTCTCCTGACAGGAAAGACATTTCAAAATGAGAATATATAAAATATTTTAAAATTAAAACCCATACTAAAAGTATAACACGAAATATCATATCTATTATAGCTATATTATAGAGCAATATTTTTTAAACTATAGGTCATAATCACTAGTGGACTATGAAATCAACTTAGTGAATCACTGCCAGCTATATTTAAGAAAACAGGATAGAAAATATTACAGAACACTGCATTTAATACTTCACAAAAATTTTGTTTTACTTTTTACATATTATTACCATGTGTATAAGAGGGGACCTAAAAATAAACAGAATTATCTCCTGGGGGGTGGATCCTGTGTAGTGCAGGCTTCCCCCACTCGGTGAGTGTTCTAGGAACCCATCTGTATCAGTGTACCAACACCAGCTGGTGTTGTTGTGAGAGGCTGCATCTGGCTTCAGTGAATTTTTTAGAAGACTCGTTCAACACATTTGCCCATTTCATGATGGGTGGTTTACAGAACACCTTCCCACTCTGCACTGAATGTCCAGCAGTCTTTGACCAAAAATAACATGACCTCCATGCCCCATCCTCCCTATTCACCCAATCTTGCCCCAAGCAACTTTTTTTGGTTTTCCCAGATGAAAAAAGTCCTCAAAGGGAAACGTTTTGCCAATGTGGAAGAGGCAAAACAAAAAACAGCACAAGCACCTTTAGGCATCAATATTGACAAGTTCAAAAACCATTTTGAGCAGCGGAAAAAAATCTCAACAGTGTATTTCACCAAATGGAGTATACTTTGAAGGTTACTCGAATTTAAATATGAGGAATAAATATAAATGTTTATAAATAAATTCTGGGGGTTTTGAGGTCCCCCCCTCATATATGCACATGAGTGCTGGGTCACAACACAAATGTATTTCTTACATGGACTCATGGTCAAAAAAATCTGAAAGTCGCTGATTAGAAAACTGATAAACTGGCATGTGGCTGGTGGTCTAGATAATAATGACACAAAAAATTTTAAAGCACCTAGTATTCAGAGTAACAAGGAAATGATAAGGAAGTAAAGAATTCACAGCTGGGACCAGGCTGAAGGAGAGGGCACTGCTTTTTAAAAAGTCACCAAACAGCAGTCCATGAAGCAGGGAGAAGGGGAACAGCATTCCCTCTAGGAATGAAACAGACAAATACGGGCAGGCAGATGTAAAAAAAAAAAAAAAAAAAAAAAAACACCCACACCCCAAAAAACACTATTCTAGAACTTAAGAGAATCCACCCCACAAAACCCTCTGACTTGAGTCCTCAATAATTTTTTTCATTTGTAAAGTGAACAGCTTAGAGTAGAAAATACGTTTTAAGATTCTATTCGACTTTAACATTCCCTGATTCTGGTAGAATTTATAATAATTAAGTCATGATATGAGGACTTGGCTTGCAACTAAGACCTTTTGTATTTAATAACTAAAACTGTATCTTTAAATTAAAAATAATATGAACACCTTTTTAATAAATAATAGGTTCTTACATCAAAATCAAGGCTTAATGGCCAATGCCATACTTCAGCATCTCCCAGTTTTCTCTACCTAACAGGTCTAGGCGGCTGGGTCAAAACCACCTTTAGACAGATGTGACTATTCACCTGGTGGCAACCATGGAAAGCACCTAGAAGATGCCTTGAAGTGCTCATATAACCTTGATCTAGCTTTCTTGGTACCATGGCTCATTTAAAAGTTTCTTTGTTTTCATTAAAATAACCACGGAGATGCATTTAAATTGCTAAACCCAACTGCAATCAATAATAAATGTTTTATAGACTAAAAGAGTAGATGTTCCTAAAATTTCCTTTTGCCTCCTTCCATAGGAGGAGCCACCACTTTAGCTTAATCATTTATTGTCCAGGTAAAGGCACCAGTTGTTTCCTAATGTTCATGATGGCATCAATTTCCTGGCCTGGACTTGGCTGCCTAGCCCAGTGTCTGTGCTCCTTAGCTGGCTCCTTTGTCTGCATGTTGCTTATTACTGGTAAGCCATCCCCTGGTCTGTGCCCACTTCCTTATGCTTAGAACCTGTATCTGCAAAAACAGTGATTGCAAGCTCTCAAATACACAGCGACACGCAAAATTAATTTAGTACATACAACAGAGGTGCTCTGATTGGGCACAGACTACCTGTTATAGCCTGAGGAAGTATTCGCAGACAGATACGTGTTTCGCTATGTGGATGTCACATTTGGGGCCACCTCTGAGACTAGACAGAATGTATTCTGTTTCTAAGCCCACGATCTCTTTCAATTTAGGGATGAAAAATGATGGCAGAAAGATGTGTAAAATAGCGCTGAGTAGAGATACTGTCAAAGGAATAAAAACAGATCAACAGACCAAGCCAATCAATCACGGACAACTACTTTGACTCTGAACACTACTACAGAACAGTCCTGAGGAAACACACTGACAAGAACTAAGTCTTTACAAATACGCACACACATGAAATGGGGTTTCATCACCCCGTATTATTAGTACGAAGTGGGAAAGTGAGAAGAGCGTGCAACATCTATTATCTGTTCTCTCTGCAAGTCCCTTATTGTTTATTTCTTCCTTGTCCTACAGACTAGTACCTACTTTGGAACACATGTTTTTCCAAACCACTCTGTTTGCAAGGGACAGACACATGCCAATCCACCTGACCAACGAGCAGAAACACAGCAAATTCGGGCTCGGCTGAATTCACTTTCTACTGAGCTTGCTGGTCTTCTGCCAATTCTCTCCTGCTTTGAAATACATACTAAGAAAATTACCAGACATTAATTTTACCAAGTGCCATCCAAATAACTGTTTTTGAACATTATATAAGAACGAAAATGGCATGATCCTAATTTGCAAAACTCGCTGTGGGCATCAATGCTAATTAAAGCATATTACTATTAGTCAGTAAGTGAAAGGCTCAAATATGCATCAAAGGCTGAATAAAACACAGGACTGGAAACTACACAGCGAAAATGCATGTAAGAAAGAGTAAGTCTCTATAAAATAAGTATTTTAAAATATGCACTAGAGGTAAATTGAAGTAAAGATCCATTTGTTCACTGAGCTCCTGCAGTCAGCATTAAAGCTTTTAGAATCAACCATATAAAAGGCAAGCACCAAGGGAAATGAAAAAAGGTTGAGACTGGTAATAAATAAAGAGAAACCTCATGAAAGGAAGAAACAAACATGACTGCGTGATGATTTATTGTTACTATTCTAGCAAACGACACCGTTTTTTTCCAGGGAGTGAGATGGGAAACTGAGCGGGCAATGCTGCCTAGCTACAACACCCGCCTTCACTGAGGGAAAATAAAGCAATATAATGTCGGTCTGTGCACCTGGGATTTCTATCAATCCATTTTACTTATATGATATTTACTTACTATCATCTAAAATTTTGAAACAGTTTGGGAATGTTTAATACGTGAAAATATATGTAAATTTTTATGTAAAACTTCAAGTTAAGAAGAAACTATGTATTATTGATATTAATTGAAAGTATAATAAGCAGGGTAAATCAGAATAAGAGTATTTCTGATGAATAAAATTAGGCTTTGGTATAAAATATATAAAACTATCAGTGAAAAAAAATAACAGAGGTAAGAACCAAAAAACATTACAAACAGATTGTTGTTCTAAAATATAATACCTACATTGACTTAAGTAACTACAGCATTCTATCAACTTGAGAGAAGTCAGCAGACTAGCCGTAAACAACAACAACAAAAAACAGAAGGCGTACATAAAACATACAGAAGCAGGTTAAATGACACCTTTCTATAACAGAATAAAAATATCTCAAACAACTCACCCAACATTTTCTGCATCTTCATCACACTCGGCTTTGTATTTGCAAGGCCCACACTTGGAGTGCTTCCTGTGAACTTCGGCCCCTGACCCTTCCTCTTCTGTTCAGAAAGAAAAATTAAATTTTCAACCAAGAGTTGGGATCCTTCCCAGATATGCTTCATGTTTCCAACAGCAATTATTCTATTTCTGGGGAAAATGTACCCCAGCTCTTGAAAAACAATTACTTCCAAAATACATCAATGATTGAGTCCAAAAAATGTTGCCAATACTGAGTACAACATATTCTGTGAGGAAAACAAGTGTTGGTGGTAGCAAATTAGTCCCCTAACCTACGCACAAAGCTTCAATCATTTTTTTTTTTAAGCTGAAACTGTCATCCATGAACTCCTTCCTCAGGACATTTCTTCCATTCCCTAGGTGACCTTTAAAATCCCTTCCAAATGTAGGAATCCAATGAACAAAATAAACTAACCAGCAAAACAGAACCAGAGGCATGGAAACAGGGAACAGACTGACAGCTGCCAGAGGGGAGGGAGAAACGGGATAATGGTGGAAGGAAGGGGAAGGGACTAGTCAAAGAACATGTATGGATGACCCATGGACACGGACAACGGTGTGGGGACTGACTGTGGGAGCAGGGGGACGGGTTGGGTGGAGGGGGGCAAAGGGGGAAAAATGGGACAACTCTAACAGAATAACAATAAAAAATTTAAAAAATAAATAAAAATAAAATCCCTACCTGATATGAAATTTTAGGATGCTAGGAAACGTGGAAGCCTGGAGTAAGGTGTTAAATACTGCTGACAGTATCACCACTGAGGTTCTCATTCGTCAGCAAGTTTTCTCTTTCTGCATCCCCATAGTACCTCGAGCATTATTTTGCATACGATGGATACTCATTAAAAATTATACATAGCCTCATTAAACTAAGAGGCAGTCATTCTTAATTCTGAAAATTTAGAATGAACTTCGTTACATGCTATTCCCAAGTATTAGTTTTAGACAACAGAAATAATTCATATAGTTGTAAAAACTAAATTAAAACAAACAGGAAAATTTTAATAGTTTAAACTCTAGATTCCAGCAGGGCTGTTCTTCAAGGCTTCTCTTTGCTGTACACAACTCGTTCTGGATTCTTCAATACCGTACCCTGGGAGTTCCTCATGAGCTACAGTCGCTTGCGGGGATGGTCCTACAGAGAGGGCACTCTGGTGTGTCCTCAGTCTAACAGGAGCTACGTGTCCCCTTCATCTGACAACGAACATTTGGTGAAAAATAGCTGCGTGACACAAAGATGCCAGGAGAAGGGGGACAGAGGGACTGGAGCAATGGCTAAGGGTGGGGTTTCTTTCTGGGATAATGAAAATGCTCTAAAATTGGTAATAATGAATACACAACTCTTGGAATGTACTAAAAGCCATTGAATTGTACACTTTAAATAGGTCGATTGTATGGTATGTGACTTTTAGCTCAATAAAAAGAGAAAGAAAACAAATGCCCGTTACAGGGCACTTGAGACTTACCTCCTTCTCCAGAGCCCGAGCCATTATCTGAGGAAAAAAAAAAAAAAAAAACAGAGTAAAGATGAACACTCTTCCTGGAAATTTCATCTTATCAAATAGGAAGTTTCTTATCAAAAATCAAACTGGGATATCCATTCTCATGTGGCCCTTTTCCAAGGTTTTTTAAAAATATATAATAGTTTATTCTTATATACCTATTTTGTGCTTTTCTCTAAATATAAACTCCTTGGGCACACTAACTTCTATACCTCATGCATCTCTGCAGCCCGTTCAGGAAATATCCAGGTGCCCTGCACAGAGCAAAGACCAATAAATATTCTACAGTAAATGGCTAAATAGAAAATATTTTAATTAACTCTCTTAAAAGGCACAAGAAAAATTTAATTTTGTTAAAGCTTAAGAGAAATAATGAACAAGCTGTTTTTATTAGAAAGGGAGGGAAAGGGCTTTGGGTCTTGCTCCAAAAATCTTAAAGAAATCTGTGCATAAAACCCCAAAGCCAAAAGGTAAGAAAAGCCCCCAGAGTTTAGAAGGGAAAAAAACTTCAGGGTTGGGGTTTTCCTATTACTGATGAAATTAACTTGGAAAACCTAACCAGAAGGAATCTCACCAAGAGGTAAGTGGGAGACTTGTTACTAGCGAAATTAAAGAGCCTCCCTCAAAGTTTCTAGCAAGGAGCCAGCCTAAGACGGAACGAATGTAAAATATTTATTCTATAATCCTAAAAGAACCAACATATGGCACAGAGTGTGTCGAGAAAAAGAGTGGTGCTGTGGTGTCATGAGCACACAGCAGGAAAACTGCAGAGGTGGCAAGTGAGGAACTTGACACTCTAGGCAGCGCTTCGCAGGGGGAGGACACCCTGGAGAACCCACTCCGGTGCTTCCTTCTCACAGTTCTCCGGAGTGGGCGACGACACCCCCAACAGTCCTGCTCCCTCGCCTTCCAGCTCCTCCAGGCGACAGCCAAACTTCAGATGTGGCAGAAACGGGAAGAACTGGAGAATCACTTTAGGTAGTACCCATTGCAAAATCTTTATGGGGTTTCATAAAAAGTCTTCAATTACATTCAATTTTGATTCGTCAGTCATAAAAAAAATTACATTTTCTCTAAAGAAGCAGGAAAAGAAGGAGTGAAAGCAGAAATAAAAGAGAAGGAAGAGGGGAACTCTATTTAAAATTACTTTTATGACCAAAATTGTTTTAGGAAAACATTCCCATTTTCCTCCTGTCCCACACTGATTGGGTACAGATGTGCTAGGCAACATGGTAAATGAATAAAGGAATAAATTAGTAAGACAATCCGAAGGCAGGAGATACTTACTCAACAACCAATTTTTTTCAACCCATGTCCAATTTTTAAAAATACAATCCTAACACCTTCCTTGAGTGTTATTTAAAATTCCCAAATACATGATACATTGTTATAGCTGCAGAACCAGCTCAAACTGGTCTTACGCTGTTTCTAACCAGATACCGAGCTGCTCTTCAGAAACAACAGAACTGTAAGTCATGCATCCGAAGCACGTGCAGGAGAGAATTTTGATCTTCAGTAACATCGAGGACAAAAGTTTCACATGCCGCCCCATCCCCAGACAAAGAGCTGGGACTGGGCAGCAAGCCCCTGCTTAGTATAACATGACTACTCTGATAATGAGGTGGAGTTCTTCTTGTAAACTGTATTTTCACTGTACCCACACCCTCCCCAGCCCACATAACCCCACGCCAGCCCCGGGATTATGATGTGCCTCCCTAGGCAGGGATGCTGCCTTCCAGTTGAGAAAAAACTGATCTGGCTGGAAACAGATATGTCAGACAAATGAAATAAAGTAAGCTATGTACATAGGGATATGCACCAAGTATGAAGAAACTCTGCCAGGAGATGGCATGGAAGGAAGCTTTCACAGAGGAGCAAAGGCTTAAAGCATTAGGAATTTTCAAGTAAACAAAAGAGAAGGTTATTTTTAATGCAGGGAACAGGGTCAATCAAAGACCAAATGCCATGAGCAACACTGACTCACCCAACAGAAAACAAAATTGACAGGGCTAGCACCTCATAGCTGAGCTCATTCAGTCCTCATTTTACTACCCCAAGAGATGATACCCATTTAACAATTTGGGTAATTGGGACTCCGAGTGACTTGTCCAAGGTCATGCAGTAAATAAGAACTAGAGTCTCGGCCCTGGCTGGTGTAGCTCAGTGGACTGAGCACAGGCTTCGAACCAAAATGTTGCAGGTTCAATTCCCAGTCAGGGCACGTGCCTGGGTTGCAGGCCACAGCCCCTAGCAACTGCACATTGATGTTTCTCTCTCTCTCTCTTTCTCCCTTCCTTCCCTCTCTAAAAATAAATAAATACAATATTAAAAAAAAAAAAAGAACTAGAGTCTCTTTAAACACAGGTCTTTTAGACCTAGTGCAGTGTTCTTTCCAATCTTCCACTATGCCTTCTAATGTTTAACACTCACTGTCTATCAAAGTGGTTGGTGTCTTAAACACATACCACTCATAAATAATGCACAGTTAATTGGGGATTGCAAAGAATTCCATATTCCTTCTTAGTCTCTCAATCAAGTCTTTGAAACACTGTGTACTTAGAGAAGTGGGTGAGAACCACACCAAATAACAATCAGTTGGCCTAAGAACACAATTTCACCAACCACCTAGTTATTAAGTGTATGGAAAAGAATGTGGCCCTGCCCAAAAAAAGGTCTGGTCTTTGTCCCCAGCTTCTAGGAGGTCATCTATGTCATACCTGATAGAAATGTCTTGTTTAGGGAGGGTACTGCCCGCACCAGATCTTAGGGTAGGGCAAGCCACACTCAACAGCCTTAGGGTGAAAGACCAAACACGTAACACAATGTGGGGGCATTGAGTCATGCGGTATTAATGAACATGAAGTTTGAGATCAACCACATGGAAAATCGATCGATCATGCTTATGTCATGGAGCCCTAATAAAAACTGTGAACACAGGCCCTGTTATATGTGGGGAAAGAAAGAATTAATACATCATAGAAGAGTAGTCTCCACCTTCCCTGCTAACCTTCATACACGAGTTCAAATTACAATGCCTCGCCTTCATCACTGCCCCCAAGTATGAATGCAAATGAGAAACATTAATTCCTTCCAAAATAAACCACTACCAACTCAAGAAGAAAAGGAGAAGGAAATACAGACAACGAGGGGGAGGTGGGTGATGAGGATGGGCAGGTAAAAAAAAGACAGGAAAAGAGAAGAGCTGGGAAGAGATGCATCCTGGGCACCACTAATGGCTTCCACGGACATACTCCCCACCCCTCCCCCTCAACCAAAAAAAATAAAAATCAACATATTGGGCCCCATATCATTTCCCACCCCAAATCCTACTCCAATAGTCAAACCACAGACAAAAGAAATGCAAAGTCCCCACAAAAGAAGACATTAAGCATTATGAGTGTACAGAGAAGTAACGTAGTTGATACAAGACCACTTGAGGCTGAAAAACAACACAAAATGGGGGGGAAAGAGCCCCCTACTCCCCACACAATCACCACCAATGCAATCAGCACTTCTGGGAATACACCTGTGGCTGCAAACCTCCTTTGGGAAAATGTGGCAGAACCATTTCCAACATTTATTCAGAAGAACATCACAACATACCAGAGTAGCACGGTCCCCTTGCTACTACTGTTATCTCTTTCTGGTGCTTACAAGCAGCTCTTCTGAGAAAGCATTCGTTTTGATATGTGTCTCCATTTGATGCACAGACGGGAATGTAATTTGTATGGCACTGCAAAAGAAACAAAAACAAATTCTCAGAAACATGCATGAATATTCATAGTTTATTTCATATTCACGAATTCATTACCATAGTATTATGACACGCTCCTAACTATAGAATAGTTTATTCTTTTATTTGGTTCAAAAAAAGAAGAACTATACTACTTTCTCTTACCTTTTTTCACATTTATAATGAAAACAACTATTAACTATCCATAGAAATAAGAATAAAAGTCCCTTTCCTATCTACATCATTTTGCTGGCTGTGAAGATCCAGTGAGAGGATTCAAGAGGAGATTCCTGGCAATATTTGTGATGAGCACTAAAAATAAAATGTCTCTATATTATGATCAAATGCACTTATGTAATATGCTACCCAAAGACACAAATGCTATGAGGTCTGTTCTCAGAGACCTTACAATCTTGTTAGAGTGCCATACAAACAGAAAATGTATTATATATGTGTAAGTATATATATAGTAAAGATAGATCATGTACTAAATCAAAAGTGTAGACAGTAAGTATAATATCTAACACCTACCACTGTAAGCTGGAGTATTCAAGAAAAACCTTCTTAGAGAAAGTAAAAATGTGAACTGGGATTTGAAGGATGAGTAGAAATAAGACAGATGAAGAAGAAACCAGACTTAAGAAAAGACACAGGACCTGTATATTTAAAAAACTTCAAAACTTCTATATGTCAAAAATATCATAAACAACTAAAGTTTTAAAATCTGAAGAAAATGATGTTACTATCATTACTAAAAAAAGAGATAACACAAATTAACTTAAAATGGACAAATTGACAGAACGATTACAAATGGTCAATTAATATATAAAACATGCTGACCTTCACTAGTGATCAGTAAAATCAAATGCTACTTTTAGCTTCCTTAAAACTGGCCATTAAACAAAAAACCTTCAATTTGCCAGGCATACCAATATGCCTGTTATGGTCATCTGAACTGCTGCAACCTTATGAGAACATAATTTAACAACACATTTCAAGAGTCTTGAAAAAGGAATGCAGTTTTCGACCCAGAACTACATGTTTAGGGATCTACCTGAAGGAAACTATTACAGACAAAAAATTATTACAGACATGTCAATTATTTTTATTTTTCAATTTTTTATTTTTCAGTCAGTATCAGTCTGTATTAGTTTCAAGTGTACGGCATAGTAGTCAGACAATCACTCACTTTACAAAGTGTCCCCCGATATTTCCTGTATCCACCTGGCACCACACATAGTTGTTACAATACAGCTAACTATATTTCTTATGCTAGACTTTACATTCCTGTGACTAGTTTATAACTATCCTTATTAATCCCTTCACCTTTTCTGCCCAGCCCCTCAACTGCCACCCACTAACAACCATCCATCTCTTCTCTGTATCTGTTTCAGTTTCAAACAAAAACTTATTAATATAAAAACAACCTAAAGCATGTTATATCTGTTCAAGTAATTAATATTACAGTCACTGAGAATTACCTTATAAAAGAATACTGTGTATCAACAGGGGAGTGGGGGGGGGAGGGGGGAAAGGTAACAGAGAATAAATAGCATAGATGGTAGGTAGAAAAGAGACGGGGAGGGTAAGAATAGTGTGGGAAATGGAGAAGCTAAAGAATTTATAAGTATGACACATGGGCATGAACTAAAAGGGGGAATGTGGGTGGGAGAAGGGATGGAGGGGACTGAAGGGGGGAAATGGGACAACTGTAATAGCATAATCAATAAAATATATTTTGCTCTAAAGAAAAAAAAAGAATACTGTGTGACAGGAAAAGATCAATGATGTTAGGTGGAAAGCAGGTTAAATAATGCCACATATATAACTTCTGAGAATTTTGTGCCACAAGGCAGAATGCAAATTTTAAAAGGATATAAATAAAAGTAAAGAAAGGAAGTACATTATACAGATATAATCTTAATTATTCAGAAAAAATAAATATTCATAAAGTAAATCCTAGAAGAAAACATCAATAAATTTTTCATATTACTTGTCATGTTTTTTTGTTTTCATGATTTTCTGAATTTCTCAATTTTTCTCCAGTGAATGTGGTTTACTTTCATCATTTACTGACTCTGTTCTTCATCTTTTTAAATTTCATCTTGATTGTATTTTTTTCCATTACCATTTAGTCCCCTTATACCCTCATCCCCGCCACAATCACCACACTGTTGTCCATGTCCATGAGTCCTTTTCCCTTTTTGCTCAACCCCTCCACCCCCTAACCTCCTGCCCCCCCTTGCTGTCATCCTGCTCTCCATCTATGAGTCTGACCCCATTTACTCTTAAAAAGTGATCAATTTACTTTATGCGCCATAAATATGACATGCTCCCACAAGGTCAAGCACTGATAAAGATAATCTCTAATAAATATTTCAAGTTGACTTGCTATACATTATCAGCAGCCTCCTACATCAACTTTAATTAAAATTAAATTTTTACTTTAGGAAACCTTCCTATATTGCTGGAATTATTCATGGATCACATCCCTTTATTCTCTTCCCCTAAAATGTACACAATAACTTATATAATGTGTGTAGGAGTCAATGTTACTTTGTAATTATACAATGCATACTTAGCAAAAGAGACCATAAACTCCAAGATGTCAAGTGCTAAGTCTATGAACTTTTCTACCAACTCTTTGCTCAACAAATGCTTCAGGACTTTCTAATGGTGTGGACTCAAAAGTACTAACATCACCTCCTAGGCAGAGATGCCTCTGTGAAGGCTTTTTTATTGTTACAATGATAAAGGACATTACTGTAATTTAGCAGACGGATACCGTGGATGGTAGGTATAAGAGGTCTGTCTGGGAAAAGTCCAGCCATTGTTAATATAATGGGAACAGTTTGCACAACATCAATGTGACCTGGCAGCCAAGGAAAGTGGCCTGGGATGAGCATGTGTGAACAATGACAACTTCACTGTACTAGTCAGTGGGGGTGGTAGACTCTGCTGAGTGGGCATATGTGCTGTGTGGCTGTAGCATTCAAAATGACTGAGCAAGTAAAGCAATAAATCTGCATCAAAGTTTGCGTTAAGCTTGAACATTCCTCTGTGGAAACTATTCAGATGATTCAGAAGGCCACAGCTATGGGCAACTGGTGATTGATTGGCAGCTTCATCATGACAACACATCCACTCATGTATCACATTTCCTGCAGAGTTTTTGTCAAAACATCAAATCACCCAGGTGACTCAGCCCTGCTACAGCCCAGATTGGGTGCCCTGCAAGTTCTGGCTTTTCCCAAAACTAAAATCACCTTTGAAAGGGAAGAGATTTCAGACTGTTGATGAGATTCAGGAAAATACGATGGGGCAGCTGATAGGGATTGGGAGAACTGTGTGAGGTCCCAAAGTGCCTACTTTGAAGGGGACTGAGTTGTCATTGTCCCATGTACAGTGTTTCTTGTATCTTGTATCTTCTTCAATAAATGCCTCTATCTTTCATGTTACATGGCTGGATACCGTATGAACAGACCTCATATATAGTACAGAGGAAAGACAGTTCCCCCCAACAAAGACATACATGCATACATACCATACAATTTCTGAATGCTTCTCCAGCCATTCACATGGGAACTATGGTAAGACTTACCATGTAGAAATGAGGCTGCTCTGTTATAACTTGTCCTAATACTAGCTTTTATTCTAGCACCCACCATACCTCTACATTTTTGTTTTCAAATATTTCTGGTATAAAAATGCTCTAATCTTTATTAAATCCAAACACGTATTATAAGGAGTTTTAAGTGTCTGACTACTGTATTGTCTTCTAGCGTAATCATGCCCAAGCATTTACATTTTGAATAATTTATAGTAAGATAATTATTTTACTACGAATATTTTTACTTCTCCTTTACATTGTAATTATACATTATATTGATTTCTTTAATTATGCATTTATGTAGGTTACTTTACCTACAGATTTCATTAAAAAACAGTAAAGAAACAGAATACAAATTATTGGTTATAAAAAAAGGGTCATTAAGGCTGATCAGGCTGAGAATCTGTAAGGTAATAACAAACATTTGTTCCAGAGTTTCTATCTAGTAAACACTGGCTACAACTTTAAATGTCCTATCTAACTTAAGTATCATAAAAATCCTGTGAAGCACGTGACTTGGTACTTAGGGCTAGCACTCTGAAATAAATGCTGGGTTCAAATCCTGGGTCCACCATCCGTGTGTCTACAGGCTAGCACTGGTGCCATTTTCCCCATCGGTCAGGTCCTACTTATAAATAATATAGTATTCTCTAATAAAGTTGTTATGAAGACTAAGAGAAATTCATCTTTAGCATTTATATCTAGCCATAATCAATCCTCAAAAAACATTAGCTGGTTCCGGGATTGATTGCTGTGATCATTTGTGAGACTTAAGCAGGCCCAAATACCTACTTAATAAGTGGAAGACCTTGATTTCTCCCAACTGACGTACTCTAACCACTACACACTCCAGTTTTGTGTCACCTGGTGGCAGTGACAGAGGGCTTAGCGTAGTCTAGGCAATGTCCCTCAAATTCAGCCTAACAAGCACAGACCTACAAGCGAGCACGGGACGGGAGAAGCAGACCTGCTAATCCCTGGCCAGTGTGTTTCCAAGGGTCTCTCTTAGGAATCTCTCCTCATGCTATGAGCAAAGTAAGGGATTTGGGCAATTTTAACTGGCAACTCCTGACTTAGGCAGAGACTCTCACCTGAGGTCTGCCCCTCTATACTTCCTCGCTTGCTGGGGGAAAGAATGCTCCACTACACCTTCTCTTTGGCAGATAGAAAGTGATTGGGAGTACTTTAGGAAGGTACAGCACTATACAATTCTGGAGTCACATCTATTCAAGCATTTAATGTGTACCTACTGTGCTGTGTATCAGGAATGGTGCTGAATACAATCAATAAGAAAAAAATAAGGCTGTCATGGTTAATTTAATGTATCGATTTGACTGGGCCCCAAGGTACCCAAATTAAACATTATTTCTGGATGTGCCTATACGGTTGTTGCTGGATGAGATCAGCATTTGAATCAGAAAAGTAAGTGCCCTCCCCAGTGTAGGTGGGATCGGCCAACACACTAAGGGACTGAACAGAACGAAATAAGTGGAAGAAGAGAGAATCCCCTCCCCACCTGAGTGCTGAAGGGGGAGCACGGGAACCCTGCAGGCTCTCGGGCCTTCAGACTGACTGACTTACGTCACCAGCTCACCTGACCCTCGGACATCCAGTCTTAGACCGGATCAAAGAGGAAGAAGGAAAACAAAAAAACATCGTGAGCACTCCTCTTTGTATATTAACCAAGTTTTAATGGAAAGATGCAATACCGATCATCTTTCTTTGTACAACATTAATAAAAGTAGCTTTGTTTACATAATGTGGCAAGATAAAATAATTCTTATTCATAGACTAAAAAAAGTTTTAGACTTTATTTAAAATCCTGTTATTATTCATTAAAATGTATTAAAATTATATCTCTGGAAGCTTTTATTAACACTGAAAGCATGCTGAATCATAACAAAGTTTTTTAAATGAGTTGAAAGATATTGCTAAAGCATCCTCCTATGTTTAATGGGCTTGTGAGGTCATTGTTCTTAACCTGGGAAGAACCTAAGCCTAACTTGAGCAGATTTATAAGCTTTTAAGAAGGCAGAACCGTCAAAGGCAGGTTTGCTCAGCGGCAGGATCAAACCACGCTGTAAGCCCTTAGGCTGTTTGCTCCTGCAAGACAAGGAACTGGACTTGAAACATCTTTATATCCTCAGCACCTAGCCTAGCATGTAGCACAAATTAAGCACTGGATAAATGTGTACTGATCTCAGCTCCTAACTTTTATTTCCCTCTCCTGCTTTGCTACAAGGTAAGAATGCAAGGGATTCAGACAGATCATGAGAGGATTTTCCGGCTATTTGAGCATGTTTAAAAGGTCAAAATACAGTTTATTTATAATCTTAAAGAGATGCAGGGAAAAGATTTTCAGAGAAAGAAAATCAGGATCATAAAGACAAAGATAAGCAGGATGTTACATTTAAAACTGTATCAAAAAAGTGAAAATAAGCCCTGAAAACCAAAAGGTTGATGGTTCAATTCCCAGTCAGGGCACATGCCTGGGTTGCAGGTTAGGTCCCTAGCTGAGGCATGTGCAAGAGGCAACCAATTGATGTTTCTCTCTCACATGAATGTCTCTCTCCCTTTCTTTCTCCCTCTCTTCCCCTCTCTCTAGAATCAATAAAAAGAAAAAAATTAATGAAAATGACACTAGGATAACTTCTTAAAATACAGAAGTCTTTTTCTGTAATCCATATAAACTAAAAAGGAACTATCTCTAAGTAAATACTATTAAGTGATTTAGTACTTTGAGGAGAAATTAAATACATA
Organism: Phyllostomus discolor; assembly: GCF_004126475.2. NCBI lineage: Eukaryota > Metazoa > Chordata > Mammalia > Chiroptera > Phyllostomidae > Phyllostomus > Phyllostomus discolor. Next base: position 188,202,790 of record NC_040905.2, on the reverse strand, counting down.
TATGTATAAGACACAGAATATTTCTAGAAGGAAATACAAGAAGTAACAGATATTGCCTCTGAGAAGAACAACTGGTATTCTGAAATGAAGGAAGACATTTTTCATTATATTTTTATATATTGTTCAAGTTGTTTACTACAAGCATATATTACTCTTTAAAAATATCAAAACAGTACCTACATCAGATTCTCACAAGACTTCCATAGAGTCTTCCCACATATATTATATATAACATATTTAGACAAGTAATGAATATAAATTGCCCAGCACAGTAAACAATACACAAGCACTCAAACAATGCGCTGCATCTTGTGTGTGCACACACACGCACACATACACACGCCTTCACAAATCACCGTGAGGGAAAAAACACCACCAAAAATAGACAGTGAATGTGAGATAGTCACAAAATAAATATATGGAACCTTTTTAATATCCCTGGTAATCAAGCACAAATTGAAAATGTTTTTTTGCCTTTAAAATTTATAAACTTTGAAAGGATTTCAAAGTCTACTCCCCACAAGCTGAGGAGAAATACTCGGTCTAATGGAGTTCTGTTGGTGAGAGTGTTCATCTGCATGGGAGCATCCTACTGGCCCAACAATTCCACATCAAACACTTCAGTCTTGGGAACCCATGAGATGGGTGGAAGAGGGGAACAGTTCCAGTCTTCCTGGTGCGGGGCACCTAACACGCTAATAAAAAAAAAAAACCTCCAATCCTTCTGGGCTGCAGCACCAGAGGACAGAATTTAGGGCAACCAGGCCCACTGGAAAGTGAGAAAGAAAATACCCGAAAAGAGAATCAGAGGGGAGTCACAGCTTCCGTGTACAAACTCTGGTTGGCTTCTTCTGAATCACTCCTGGGGCTTATTCCAAGTAGCCCGGCAAAAGCTTAAAATAAATGAACATTCTTGTGTTGCTGCCATAATAGGGATGACAGAGTTTCCTGTTGAGTTCAGCCAACTATTTCAAAAATAACAATAGTCTTCAGAGTAACAGAAGAGAATTCAAAGCTCTAAAACACGTCATTCACAATATATAGGGTAAATAGAAAGTTACTCTACTACAAAAAAAAAGAACAGCACAATCTATTCTAAAATGAAAAGACCATCCGCAAAGATGATTTCTGAGATGTCTCAGATGTTAAAATTAGCAAAGATTTTAAAGCAACAATAATATTTGTACTCACAGAAATTATGTCTGCAATGAATGAAAAGACAGAAAATCCCAATGGATGAATAGAAACTATTTTAAATATTAAATATTTTAACTACTAAAAGTACTTTAATAGAAACTAAATTTTAGAAATAAAATATCTGAAATTAAAAACTCATGGAATGAGAAGAATGGATATGACAGAAGAATGAATACGACAGAAGAAAGGATTTGTGAACCTGGAGATAGGTCAATAAAAATCATCTAGTGTAAAAGAACAGAAAGAAGTAAAAGTTTACGAGAGCTTAGGATATACACTATGAACACCAATACCTTCTTTTAAGGAATGAAGCCCATTTCAGTTACCATCTCTTTTAAGAGGGTTTAGGGGAGGAGGCAGGACAGCCGGACACACAACACACTGGCCAGATTATTGCATGAATAACCATGGAGAGGTGAGCCCAAGATGAGCTAAGCCATGTCAAAAGTGGCTGTTGTGAATAAATGTGGATTGTTAAGTCTCTTTTGACCACGAAGAACCTCTCTGACTGGAGAATCAGTTTATACCCAGTCTCTGTTTCTGTTAATGAAAATAAACTACATGATAGTTTATAGTTTTCAGAGAGGTTTTATATGCAGGCTCTCTTTCTGATTTTGACTCTCATTACAACATCCTAAGGGGAAATTTGCCTTCTCTTTTCAGATGGAGCATACAGAAACCTGCTTGAGGTGACAGTTTCTGCAAATACTGACTTTCCCATGCTTTCATCCCTGACTGCTGCACCCTTTCCTCCCCTCAAAATCTGAAACGCTGGGTATGATTAAAGCAAGATCATGAGTGGAAAAAAAAAATTCTAGTTCCTTCTTGCTCTCATCTGAAATCCTGAATCAGGGACCACCTTGCGAGTAGCATTCTAAAACCAGACTGTAAGTCGATCACAGAAAAGAAAAAGAAAACACTGAGTGTAGCACACTTTGCTGCCCTTCTTTACACACAATGGAACCACAACTCAAACGGTCCCTGAAAAGCAAAGAAATCTTCGTTTGAGGTTACCCTTTCTAGTCCCTCTCCAGCCCTGACCTACCCGGAGGCTCCCAGTCAGTGATGTTCTTTAGACTAAAAAGATGTGATAGCAGCAGTAAGAATAGAAGGGGAAGAGACAGTAGAAAGGAAAGGAAAGGGGGAAAATGTCAACATTTTAAAAGAGACTCAACTGCAACCTGTACCTTATTTCCCTTGGGTGACAATTATACCTTACATTTAAATAGAACGAATGTTTTTCAATGCATTTTTACATCTCTTATTGTCAGTCTGTCCTCTTAGTTCAAGGACAGAGGCGCAGAAGGTACCAATAATAGCACTTCACCTGACAAAAAAGAATCTGTGGGCTGTGACCCCTGCTTCCCTGTGGGGTTCAAGGTGTTTTAAGCTTTGTAATTTGGAGACAGTAGAATTATAAAATATGAGAAATGTAAAATTATAGGTTGAGTTTTCTCACCTGAAATTGACATGCACATTTCAAACCATCTCCATCTTCTTTACAGACGCCTCCATATTTACATGATGATTCATCGCAAACTCTTGCATCAGACTCCCTCACGCTTAACTCTGTAAAAGAGGAAAAACTTGTTTCATATATAGTTGTCTTTTTGTACCCAAATATACATATATAAATGAAAAAAAATGCTTAAAATCTGTAGAGCATCTCATTCACAAATATAATAAGAAGAAGAAAATATACAAAAAGCAAGTTCTATAAGACACAAAATGTCCAATTCCCCGGTGAGAATCTGGCATAATAACATGCCTAAAAGTAATCCAATCTATTTTGGTGCCCCAAGATCTCAAAATAATCTTCTTGGTATTGCTTTAATATTTTAGATTATTTTTCCAGTGATTGCTACTTTAAGGATAACAAATAACTACACAATGTATACAAATATGGAGTCATTTTGTTGTACACATAAAACTAATATAATGTTATGTTAATCAGGTCCCAATGAAAAAACTAAAAAGAAAGAAAAAGGCAAGTCACATCCAGAACAACACCATTTATATGAAGCTCAAAACCATGAGAAATTAAACAATGTTTTGTTTAGGAGTATTATTTTGTGTATGTGAAATATTACATGATAAAAGATTTTAAGTACTTTCATTCATCATTTCAGAAGTCAAAACAAGATAAAAAAGAAAGAGGAATCATAATTCTTTTGGTACCCAGAATAAATTTAGGGTAATCATTATTCTCTCTAGACAAACCATTTTAATTACAAAAGAACCTGAATTTCAGAATATATACATATATATATATATATATATGGAGCATTTATGTGTACAAAATTAAAGCAATTCAAAATCTTGTTAGACTTAAAATTTTTAAATGGCTGATTTAACTTTATTCCACCACAGGAAGCACAGCCAACACAAGCCATTGTGCGGTCATCTTGCTCCTGCTACAAGACTGTCAGTCTTGCTCTGAAAGCATCAAATTAAGCTTTCCAGAACACGTAAGAAATTGTCCAAGGTAGTGCAAAGTAAGGCTGCCAGTCTGGAACTGGGTAATAGTCACTACAAAGCAATGTTCACATTTTCCATATGGGGAAGGAGGGCTACTATGAATTATTTTAAGCAAACAATAAACAAATGGTTGTTCAAAACACTCATCCCAGTGCAGCGGGGAGCAGGGCAGCCTCAGTTAGCAGCTCTGACCGAGGCTCCATAGCTGAGCCTGGGAAGAGCACAAGGTTTCTTGCAGCTCTAGATCAAGACCAGGTCCCGGCAAGCAGGTCTCAGTGATCCCTCGTCCCTGGTGGCCTGCGACTTCTAGATTTCAGAGCAGGACTTGGTGGACCGAGTCAAGGAAGTTCTACATCGAGTGACGTCTGTCCTGGTGGCATTTCATTGCCTCTCTCTGCCCCATTTGTTCTCGCTGCTCTACAATGGTGTCTTGGGTCTTAGCTGACTCTCCAGGATGCTGGCAGTCAAAGACCTGAATACCCAAGGAGCTGACAGTCAACAGCACTTATTGGAGCAGCCACTCTGAACCCAAGGTAAGCATATGTCTATGCAGGTACAGGTTACCACTTTTTTTTTTATTTTTACTTTCCTTAAAAGTACACAAAACTAGGCTACTCTAAAGTTCAAACATATATGTAAAAAAAAATTTTTTTAAAGACATGAGTGAAAACATTACAGGAAATGAATACAGCTGTTTTGATGTTCTCACTGTTTCACAAACTATTCCAGGCACACAGATGACCAGCCTTTAAGTCCTTTCACTTGGGCTATGGAGGCTTCATGTTCTTGTCTCTCCCCACATCCCAGTTTCTGCTCATTCCCCCCTTTCCCCTTCGACCACCTGCATGAGCTCTTGAGACTCCATACTAAGTGGGGTTTGCTTTTTCCCTACCTACCTGCAGTCCTACTGGGAACTCGCACAACGTCCAGTTCCAGTTACTATCTAGTGTACATCTTGAAACCCAAGGAAGAGAACTAAATGTTAATACTGAACTGCTCTGGAAAAGAGGATGAGAATCTATAGCATCTTTGCTCAACTACAGGCTTACCCAATTTCAGGGAATAAAGAGAACAGAACGATTTCAGAAATAAAATTTAGTGCATTTCTCCTTCTTCTTTTCTTTGCAGCCTTAAGGTTCTCACTGGGTTCCAATACAATCAGATATATAAAGTAAGAATAAGTAAAGTTTTTATTTTATCTGTGGGTCAAGGTCATGCTGAGTTACAACTTGCTATCTTGGCTCGAGGTTCTTTGAGTTGTAATATGGTTCACCTGCTCTATGTTAAGAATGCAACTGGATTTGGTCTAGAACCTAAACTATCCCTGCTACTAAGACTCACAAATGTCAGGAGACCCAGAGTTGTTCGGGTATCTGTCTGCTCGAGGGACTAAGGAACACTAGGGGAGACGACCTGCCCTTTCTAAGTGAGGCAGAAAAGTGTGGCCCAATAAGCAAAGCCTTGGACAGGAGGGGTATCCCAAACACAGGGTGGTATCTATCACTTGGACTGCTCCCACAGCCCAGCCGTGGAGGCCCCCGGTGACGGACAGAGGGGCTACAATGAGACCAAGACTAAAGAATGGCTTTCACTACAAGCTCCGAAGCAACAGAGATAAAGAGTTCCACATTGATGCCCGCATGACAAGAGGGGAGAAGAAGGGCTGGAACGCCTCAATGGCCCTAGCGTATCAGGAGCACCCTGGACAGGACAAGAAGGTAATAGGGTCAGGCGCGTACCCCCGATATCTAGAGTGAGGTACCACTGTGCAACTTGCAGGGACAGCAAACCTCACAGAAAGAAAAGCACGTGCCATGCGGCGGCGGCCAGAACACATGAGTGAACCCACATAAAGCACCCTTGGTGAGCCCTAGAATAAACCCTAGGGGGCAGCATTCTGGAGGAGCTAGAGGCCCTATGTTAACAGGAAAGGGTGAAAGTCACAAAATTCTGATTTTCTGATTATTAGTCATGTTTCACTTTATGCCTAACTTGCTATCAAGTCCATGTTGTTTTCCTGTTTTAATGTGTTAAATGTGATTACGTACCTGGATCAGAAGCAATTAAGTATCTACTATGTATCTAATCCTATGCTAAGAATTTGGGAACACAGAAAATATACGTAAGAGGGCGCTTATGATCATCAGCAATTGGTGATGAATTCAATAGAGTCTGTAACTGAGGGAAGAACTGTGTCACACAGGCTGTGGCTGTTCTTGAAGGTTCAAGAAGTAGGAGGTAAGAAACAAATTTGGAGCAGAGGGTGCAGGGTCAGAGGTGGCGAGACTTGCACTAATCTCGGAAAATGAGTGAGATCTTTTTCATGATTGTAAAACAAATGTAGGATCATTATACAGAATTTAGGAAAGACATTTAAAAATAAAGGATGTTTTAATTGCCCTCAACATGAGTCATATCAAAAGAGAAAAAAATGAGGATGTTCTTATCTAGGAAAACATTAGTAGAAAAGATACACATCATTTAATATTACACATCAATATTAATATCAGTGGTTCACCACCGACATTAGGAAAACTAATAGTTGAGGGAAACTAATGTGTCATACACTAGAGTGTACCTTCGTTTAAAAAATAAGAATTTCATTTCCTCATTTGCAAGGGAAAAGGCAATAGAGAAAGTTCTCTCATTTATTTAAGAGTTTTCTTCACTTATATGTCTAAACTGTCAATATCTGAGATTGCTAGCTATCGACAAAAACTAATGTTCAACAAGTAAAGATTAACAGAAAAATTCCAACAGTGTTTTATGAGAACACATCGTCATGAACACCACAAGCCCATAAAATGTACATTTTAAACTTTTTTGTTATTGTGATAGCCAGTGCTGATCACTGGCTATCACAATAACCAGTGATGATTGTGACAGTCCCTTTGTGATAGGCCTACTTTTGAGTCTATTCTCTCCTTCTTGCTTAGTAAGGGAACTCCGGTTTTGTCCAGGGGAAACAAGGTACTCAGCTAAATAATCTGTATTTCCCAGACTCCCTCACTCTGTGCCATAGTTCACAAATAAGCACCGTCCCTTCCTCCTTCATTCTTCCATTCTTTTTCCTGCCTGGAGAGTAAATCTGTGCCCAAGGTTGAAGCAGCTGTCTTACATGCATGGAGAGGAAGCTACAAGCTAAAGATGATAGACTAGAAAGACAGGAGCAGGAATGCATCCCTACAGACTTACTGTTATAAGAAATAAACACATACTCTTACATATAAAGCCCTTATTTAAGCCACTAGTAGTCAGGTCATTGATACATGTCATTAAAACACAATCCTGACATAATGATTGCATATGAACTTAATTGAGATAAATTTTCCGAGCAGAACTCTTAAATAAGTTTCTGCTACATCATATAAGAAAACTGATTTATCAACTGTACTTGAACAATGATTGAAATTTTTTTAAAAATCATAAAAAAAAAAGAAAGAAAACTGATTTATCGAGAGCATCATGACTTCCTGGCGCTCTGCCTCCTCACAAACATGAGAACCACTGCCTTAGCTCAAACTCAGAACAGGAGGAATTCTGCTCTGGGATCACCTTCTGACAGTTATTTCAAAGTATCCTGTACAGCACCAGGCATCAAGAGGGTACTCTACGACCTGTCAATAATGATGATGATTACACGCCTGCCTTCCTGAGCCCAAGATGGAAATTCGGCCAAATAGATGAGCCACTACTAAGGCCTTCAAAAATCAACTCTCCAAATAGAAATATTTTACACAAAGCAGCACTCAGAAGGGCAGCTCAAAACAAAAATATTTTGCTCTGGTTGCAAATCTGCCCATCACACAATTCTCTTAAGGTGAGACTTGTCTCAATTTTCATTAACATTTCAAAGCAGGAAACGAGACACACTAGGAGAAGGAATACTACTTACCTATGAACCCGAGGTGCCAAAATCCCCAACTTTTAGCAGCACTAACTGGGTTCAGGCTGCAGTTGAAAATGAGACACACTGGCCCTCCAGAATATCAAGGGTCGATTAGCTGTGAATACCAGCCGAGACTACAGCAAAGGAGCTGCTTGTTCAGGGCCCGACCCACAGAGCAGCACTCACTTCACCAGGACTCTGTGCCGGCTGAGTCCGCCCCTTGAGTGTGTTGCTCATAGAGGTGGTTGAGTGGTGCTCCGGTGTGGCCTGAAACTGTCCACCTGGTACGCTGGCTCTGGGGCCACCCTAGAAGTGCAGGCTGCTGCACTGTGTCCTGCCCAGGGCCACCCAGCATAAGCTACACAGTGATCTGCAGATGGTTGCCACTTGTGCTGGGCTTGGAGGTGCCCAAGCTTGGGGCTGCTTAGCAGGACGTACGAAGCACACTGAGGCCAGATGCTGCTTATCTGGAGTTTGTGGACCTTTGAGAGATTTTAGGAAAGTCTGAAGAATCAAGCAAAACAGGCCATTTGTATGGAAAAGCCACTAAAAGCAGCTTAGGTGAGCCCACAAGTTGGGTGGGTCAGGGTCTCAGAGAATCACCAGGGCAGACAGAACAGCGTTAGTAGCCAGGCTAACGAAGACTCAGATAAGACTCACACCTATACCTGCAGGGGGAGGGCTCAGCAAAGGAACAATGGCCTCTGCCAGCACTTCTGTCTGGGAGAAAGCTGCCCCTCCGCTCTTTCCCTAAAGCCTGACAATTCAGTTCCTCCTCATATGTCTCTGATGCCTTTCGAGCTGCTGCCCCAGCATGGAGCTCAGAGTAACTGACTGTGAGTAAGTCCATGCTTGGGCCCTTTTGAGGAATGCCTGAGACTCCAGAAGCTCTCAGTCTCACTCAGCCATAATCCTCGCTGCTTTTTATAGCCAGGAGTTATACGGACGTCCTTCCAGGCACTGGAACCCCGGACTGAGGAGCCTGGTGTAGAACTGGAACTCCTTGCTCCTTAGGGGGAATCTCCACAGCCAGGATAACCCTCCCGATTTCTAACATGTGGGTGTGGGACCAACCCATTCTGAGTCTCTGCCCCTCCTACTAGTTTGATGTGGCTTCTTCTGCGTATCCTGAGTTATAGGACTTCTGTTCCACTAGACTTTAGGTGGTTCTCAATGACGGTGGTTCTGCAGTGTAGCTGTAATGTTGATGGGGTTGTGGGAGAATAAAAACACCATTTACCTACTCCACCATCTTGACCAGTAGCCTGGGTCCCCTTTTTTAATAACACCTTAACCTCCCTGGCTTCCTCCCCCTTCCTGTCAAAACTCTTTACAAGGTCAATATGACATTAAATCTAAAGATCCATAGCTTTTTTCTTAGTCTCCCAACCCTTTTCTTGGCCCTTCTACAGCAGTTAATACTCCTGTGTCCTCTCCTTCCAACCTGATATGTATCCCTCCAACTCTCTGACGACTTCTCATTTACCTCCTTTTCCCTTCTGCTGCCCAGTCCATGTCCACAGCTCTCTTAGAACTTATCTCCCACTTAATCAACTCTCCAAATTAACCAAAGTGTGCTAGCTAGTCCCTGTAAAACATACCAACTATGGCACGATGAATCCTCAAGGCTACGCTCTTCCTCAAGGTCACTCTCTAGAAAGGTCACTATTTTAGCTCCAACCAGGGGAGCTGTTCTTCTGCTCCAGGAGGCAGGTATAGATGTTATCCGGCCTGTATGTGCCAACTGTATTTGTTATTGCAAGTATGTGGTGCCAATGTTTCATAAAAGTGAAAATAGTTTCTATAAAAACAAAATTGAATGCTACGACAGACTTTAAAAAGTCGAGGTGTTCTTTAAAAATTGCTGTTGCATTAGGTGTAGGCAAGATACAGATCTAGACTTCTGCATCCACAAGTCTTTCAGTTCCTTTTTAAAGAGATTAAAACTGGAAACTGTAATCAATGTACTATGAAAGTGATTTATTCAAGAAAGGGGAAGTTCCAACTATTCTCAAGAAAAAATTTCTGACCTTCATTCAAAATGTTGTTTAATAAGTTTATGTTTTTAAGTTAAAACAAAATGCATTTATGGGTCATTTTTGTGACTCCCCACTTTAAATAGCTTTATTGATTAACCATCAGAATCTTTTCTTAAGAAAAAGGTTGTATTTATTTTTAGAGAGGGGAAGGGAGAAAGAGAGGGAAAGAAACATCAGTGTGTGATTGCCTCTTGTGCACCCCCTACTGGGGACCTGGCCCATAACCCAGGCATGTGCCCTGACCGGGAATCGAACTGGTGATCCTTTGCTTTGCAGTCCAGCTCTTAATCCACTGTGCCACACCAGTCAGGACCAACTATCAGAATCTTAAGACGGCAAGTCTAGGGGTCTCCTACTGTACAGGGTGGGGCAAAAGGAAGTTTATCATTGTGAATATATGAAACAGTTCATTCTTCTACTATTACTTCTTAATTATTATATGGTTATATAATATTGTTATAATATACATTATTACTTATTACTTTCCATACAAACAACAGTAAACCCCCCTCTGCCCCACCCTATATATAAAATTGTTCTGCCCGCAGCCATCCCACCATGTCATCTCGTTTCCCCTCTCTCCGCGGTCTCACCCACTCCTACCGCTCCAGTCTTCAAACCTGGGTTCCCCAACCTTATTAAAGCCATCTCATCTGCTTTGCCAGTGGCACCTCCAGTCTTCAGAGCACTGCAGGGGTAAGTCCTACAAACCAATGGTCTCGGAGTACTTACCAACATGTGGAAATCTTTGGTTCACCTCTAAGTGGTCCCTTATTGACTCCCCACAGGAGGGTTCAAACTTTTTACCTTGTTCTTAAGAATAACCCAATTTCGATGGGTTTACACTCATTGTCTCGATGTTAACAGGATTTGGGAAACCCTTCCCTTTCTTAGAAAAGTACACCGATCCAATCTGACAGGACCCCTGCTGAATGGTTCCACTCCCAAACGAGGCCAGCTTGTTCCCGACCCTGCATCCAGCTGTCTAGGGGACGGGTCCACAACCTCTACACTGCAAACATACTTACAATATTTAAACATTCAAGCCATGCCATACCGGGACATGGTGTGGCACAGCCATGGGGTATTACACAGCTATTGGGGAGGTTGTGTATATTTTATGTGACAATACGAAAATATGCTGATGAATGCCAAGTGAAGACGCAGAAGACAAAACTTCACACGTGCACTGTGACTGTGCGGAAAAAACACATAGAGGAAAATCCAGCCAGGAACACCCGAAAACGGCAACAGGGGCTGTGTTTACACCAGTTGAACAATGGGTGAGTTCTTCCTCTATTCCACACGGTCGTACTTGATGAAGGAGCGAGGGGGATGTGATTTCTAGCACAACCCCAGAGACAATCTGCTACGTAATAGATAAAGCATTTGTTTGGGGGTCAACAGGACCAGGTTCACACAACAGTTCTTCACCTTTTAGAAGACACTGTAATGGTTAGACATACACAAAAAAACAACAGCCCCCAGAACACGTCAGTATTAAACAAAAGTTCACCTCTTCCCTTCCCCCAGACCAATGTGAGGGACACCATTAATGACACGAATGGCTGAAAACACACTTCAGGTAAAACCAAATAGTGGAACCTCAGCTCTCGAACTTAGCTCCTTCTGGAAGGCTGGGCGAGAACCAAACTGTTTGAGATGGGAGACACTGGGGAACCGAGGTTCGACCGTCACAGATCCGGTAAATGATGACTCCAGTCCCAGGAGGTTAGATGAATCAGAAATTCAAATTCTCCTCCACCCATTCACTAAATTAAACATGTAACAGTAGTTATCCTCTACTATAACGATATGAGGGAGAAGGTACACTGTACTCAGTATTTCCTGGCACGAAACCAAAAGCAGTTTATATTAATATTAAAAAGCATTAACAACAGAGATGACTAAAACTTCTCTAAGCTATATTTAACCACAGAACTTTCGCATATGCCACACAATCCATCTGACTCCAGGATTTTTCACCCTGTTCCGCACACTGCTGACTGCCAAACTACCCTTTGTTCCACGCCCACTGGGGTGTGCCAATCCTCCGCTGCGAAACCTGCCGCCTCTCCCTGCTGCCTCCTTCAGGTCTAAATGCCTCTGTGCCGCGATGCTCAGCAGGCGGAGGTGACGCTCAGCCGGTGGAGGTGACGGGCGGACCACCTGTGGCAAAATCAGAAAGGAAAAAGACCTAGACCCCTGGCTGGGTGTGAACGGTGCTCAGGGTCTTCCCAGCCCCGTCCAGCCCTAAGCGAAGGTCTTGAGCTGAGGTCTCTAGCTCTCTTACTCCTCCTTCTGACTAGCTTGCCAAACCTGTGTGCTTCCTTCTGGCAGACACAGAAATTAAAACTGTTATAGCACAGTGATTTAAAAGAACAATGAAGAATCTGTACATTTCCTGACAGAATACATTGTTTTTTAAAAGGCAGGGATTTTTTCAAATATGTATAACACAACTTATTTTTTAATGCCTACTTTAAAAATCTGGAAGATACATATGCCGAAATACGAACCACGGTTATCTCCTGATAGAATTTAAACTTTCTTCTTTAATTCTGTGTTTTTCTGAACTGAGTTTTACAATAAACCTGTATTTTTTAAATCAAACAACTACATACTACGACATGTAAGAATCTTGAAAAATACGTTCAGTGAAAGAAGCCAGGCATGAAAGACCACACACTGTAAGATTCCACTCACGGGAAATGTCCAGAGTAGGCAAACCCACAAAGACCCTGAGTCTCCACGTGGTTGCCTGGGGATGGGGGCAGGGGAGGGATGGGAATAAACTGTTAACAGGTACGGAAATTCTTTTTTGGAGGAAGGAAACTGTTCTGTAATTAGGTATGGTAGATAGTCGTGATGGTTACACGACATAGTAAATGTATTCAAAAACCCCTGGAACGTATACTTTAAACCGGTAAATTTTATGTTATGTGAATTACATATCTCAATAAAAATAATTTTTAAAAATCAGATAAATCATATTAAACTTTAACAAGAATAAACAGGCATTACGATTGGGGGTTTAAGGAGCAGACCCTGGAACAGACCACCTAGACCCGCGTCCTGGCTCTGCCCCTCGCTGGCTGTGCTTCACCGCGGTGATTTCCACCCTGTGCCCCACGCCTCCGCCCCTGCCGGCGGGGAACAACAGTACCTACCTCCCGATGCTGACGATGCTGACGGGGGACTGCAAAAAGGTACGGAAAGCACTCAGCGCGGCGCGAGACACATAACAAGTGCCACGTTGGCAGTTAGTTGTTATTTCTGTAATCATTACCGCTGCTGAAGAAGGCATGGGAAAATGAGTGCTCCAGCCAACAATGAGGGTATAAATTGATAGAACCGCTCACGGAATAATGTGGCAGTATATTTCATTGTGCTTATCCTTTAACTCAATCATTCTATTTCTAGGAAATTATGATAGAGATACAAACATACCAAAATGTATGTGCAAAATTGTTAACATCAACATTTTTTATAACAGCAAAGTGGTTAAAATAACCTAAGTGTCCATCTGCTAGGAATTAATTAATAAATTATTGATGAAATACCATGCAGGCATTAAAATTAAAGAATATGGTAGAAACACATATTGATGTGTTAAGATCAAGATCCGTTGTGAAATGAAAAAAAGTTATAAAAATATATAGTTATGATCCTATTTATATTTTGTAACACATACACATTTACATCTATATTTTAAAATTTTGTAAGTACACTCAACACATTTCTGCCATCAAAATTTTTAAAACATCAAGAAATAAATATAAGCACGAGAGCCCTCTGGCTCTATTTATAACCACTATTCCTTAGTGTCTTAAACACTAAGTGGAACAGAAGGTAGCCAGAATCCAGACAAGTTACCCAAAAAGACAAAAATCTGAAAAACAACCTGCAGGTTGGCACTGGAGACCCTGATATTAACTATTTCAAAAGAGAATTTTAAAACAACTTCACAAAACTCTGCATTCGAAAGAGCCCCAGAGTTAGCATGCCAAATGATAGAATCTTGGCCAATCCCGGTGCCCTGGAGTAAAGCAGGCTACAATAATAACCCCTCCTAGCAGAGCAAGGACTAAGTGAGATCTTGAACAAAAGAGCAGCAAAAACTATAAATGATACTTCTCCCATTTGGCTAAAACAACCAAAACCAAACCTTTAAAACAACCACAACCTTAAACCCCAGCAAATTGCTGGAAAACAGTGAAGAACTGTAAAAACAAAAAAACAAAAAACTTAAGTCTAATTAAATGGTAATTAAGAAGCTCTTACGGTCTAAACCAGGAAAAGGAAACAATGGTGGTAAACACAACTGCACCACCTAAAAAACATCTCAAAATATTTTGAAGAGACAAAACACTATGAAAAATGAGCACAGGACACCAAACACCTGAGCTGACTTGTGAACAATATAGAACCTAAGTATGTTAGGCTGTAAACAACCCAACTGGTACAGAATCAACAGCAGTCTAGATTCACTTGCAAAACTGTATTAGATGAAAGCTGACAGGGCAAAATACACTGAATTGAAAAGCCTTAAAGGAGATCTGGCCTGTGGACAAGAGTGACTCTGGGTGAAACAAAAAAATGCCAAAGCAAACACTAATATCAAGGAAAAAGTTCAAAATGTTTCCAGTATAAAATGAAATAACTTCAACATAAACCTTAAGTTATTGCAGAGGTGACTGGCGATCATCATATTTCTTTATACTTGTCTATATTCCTCAAATTTTTTACAATGAACAAACACTGCTTTTATAACAAAGAAAAAGGTGTGGTTGTTCCTTTTCTTCTTCTTTTTTAAACCATGGAAAAGAAAGGCTCAGAATTCTTGCACAAAAGAGAGACGTGCGGCTGAGGCTGAAACCAATACCTGCCAACGTTTCTGAAGTCAAAAGAATATGCTCAGAACTTAGAACCTTGAAGTGACTTTTCAAAAAATGATGAAAACAACTGAGCCATGAAAAATACATGACACTAATAAAAACTGAAATATATTCAAATAGTAGCAAAGGATTAAAATCCCCTGATAAACTAAAAGCAAATGCTGAGGGAATTTTAAGATTTAAAAAGAATTTCAAAGCGTCTGAGAAGTAAGCCAACTCCTAAATGCCTCATTTCTCCATAGAGAAGGGCTAATAATGAAACTAGTAGTAGGAATAATGAAAATAATTTTGTTAAAACAATTTTTCTAACAATGAAAGAGAGGAAAAAGAAGGAAGTAAATAGGATGACATTATCTCCCAACCCAGCTTAAAAGACATTGAGAATTCAAATTTTCATTAAAGAAACCATATATATATATATATATATGTATATATATACATATATATATATGGCAATAAATATATATATATTTATATGAGCAATATATATATATGAGCAATAAAAAGATGAACTTAAAAGGACAGGGTTGGTTATAATAAAAAACAAGACAATAATAAATAATGGCTAGGATATGGAAAAACTGGAATCATTGGACAGTGCTGATGAAAATATAAAATGATACAGGAACTTTGGAAAACAGTTTGGCAACTCATCAAAATGTTAAACACAGAGTTACCATGTGACCCAGTAATTCAACCCCTACGTACGTACCCAAGAGAATTGAAAACATACCTCTACGTGAAAACTTGTACCTGAATGCTCAGAGCAGCATTATTCATAACAGCCAAAAAAGTAGAAACATCCCAAATGTCCACCGGACGTACAAAGGAATGAAACTCGGATACATACCATGATACAAATGAACCTAGGAACATGATACTAAGTGAAAGAAGCCAATCACAAAAGGCCACATATTGTGTGACTCCATTAGAAGGAAATGCCCAGAACAGGCAAACACAGCAACAGACAGTAGGTTCGTGGCTGTCTAGGGCTGGGGAAGTGGGGTTTGGGGAGTAACTGCTAAACAATATGAAGTTCCTTTTGGGGAGAAAGAAATTCATGTTCTAAAATGGATTGTAGAGCCCTGGCTAGTGTAGTTCAGTGGACTGAGCACAGGCCTGCGAACCAAAGGGTCACTGGTTCAATACCCAGTCAGGACACATGCCTGGGTTGCAGGCCAGGTCCCCAGTGGAGACCACGTAAGAGGCAACCACATACTGATGTTTCTCTCCCTCTCTTTCTCCCTCCCTTCCCCCCTCTCTAAAAATAAATAAATAAAATCTTTTTAAAATAAATAAATAAATGAATGAAATGGATTGTAGAGATAACTATACAACCTTATGACTATACCAAAAAATACTTTGTTGTACACTTTTTAAAAATGATGATGATGATGATGATGGAGGAGGGCAGTGGCACAAATATCATAATTACTTCACTTAATGTAAATGGGTGAATGCCTGTGAAAGCAGAATGGTCTCCATCTGTGTGGGGAACAAATCCTAACACAAAGTAGAAGACAAACACAAGTCCAGAAGAAGATGGGTGTCATTATGACTTCAGGAGATATCTTCAATCCACCCTACATGAAAATTAGAAAATACAATACAAAATGAAACAAAATAAAATTCTGTCCTTATTTGCTTATCTGAATTTGGGAAAATGAGTATGTCCCAAAGAGAGTAACGAAAAGATGATAAACTGGAAAACCGTGAAAAATAAACCTGTATCATTGTAATTTGAGGCTTCAACAGGTCATGAACAGGAGATGACAACACAAAGAAAAGTACAGAACTGACATGAAGCATATTTTAGGTTTTTCCCCTGGGCAGGGGCCAGCGTGGCAGAGTCAGGTTCAGAAAATGATTGACTCAGATAGATACAGAAAGAGACAATACAGCAAACGTGGTAAAATATTAACAACTGGGTAAAACCTGTAACTTTCCTCTAAGTTTGAAATTAATTCAAAACAAAAAGATTTAAGTAAAATTAAGTTATATAATTAGGGACTCAGAAGCCAAGGAACTAACACTTTCTTTTCTAGTGTACAAGGATCTTTCACATAATCTCATACCAGGACCCAGAGACACACCTAGTTTTAATACAAAAGCTAGAAATTCCATGGTGCGTTCTCAGACCATAATGCAAAATAAGTCGTTAACACATCTAAATACATGTTTTATAACAACGATGAGAGGAATTTTACCAGAAATACCTGTAATGGAAAGGAAAAAGAAATACAATGATCTATTTCTACCTACAGAATTTAGAAAGACAAAAAAGAAAAAGGTAAAGTTGAAAAAGGGAAAGGAAGTACTAAAACTAAAATACAAAAACAATAAAGGAAAATTGATATGATCAAAAACATCATTAGAAAGAATTTCAAGAGGATGGTATAATGAGAGGTCACATGTAGGTAGCTCTCAAGTACAAAGAAGCAGGAACTGGATTCGAGGACAGAGTTGAAAAGAACAGAGCACAGTGGAAGCTGCAAGGAGTAGGGGCAGGAGGGGTGTTCAGACAAGGAGGGTGGGCACGGCGGAGGTAAGGATTTCCATCCAACGTGGTGACTGTGAACAACAGGAATGAGGGAAGAAATATACACCACCAATCTGACTCTCTTCCAAACAGGCTCTCCATGCCAAAATAAGAGCATCACAATTCACTCCGCCTCCTACAGCAGGAGAGCCAGAAGACCGATGGAAGGCTAGCGAAGTCAAGAGCTCAGGCTTCACTGGACAGCTCTGGCTGAGTTTTGTCCCAGAGAAATGAGACCCCAGTGTTGCCAACACCTCCAACTTTAGAAGGGAAGACCAAAATCCAGATTTTTAAGGGAAACCTCCAGATTTTTAATGGTTAATAACCAATGCAATTTTTAAAAACTCTATGCAAGCCAAGTAAGTCCTCTCGGTTCCCCCCACGTCCACTGCCATCTTTCCCAATGCCCGCTCCCAGTCTCTTCCCTTCTCCTTTTCATCTTCAGCGATTCAGACTCTGCTTTCTAAAACCATGATGGTACTCAAATCCTCTAAAAGTGTCCTGTTGTCTTCAGAGCATGTGCCAAACCTTCAGATGAGCCTCCCAGACCTTCCACCAATGTGGTGACAATGTGTGACTCATTTCCTGCCTAAATCCTCATAGCTCAGTATCCCAAAATATTCCCTTCACTGCCCCGTCTTTGTCCCTTTTCTAACGCCATTCCCTCGGCCCAGAATACCCTTCCCAACTCTACTCAGTTTCTCAGTTCATTCAGCCATTAATTCATTCTGCATACATTAAATATGTCAGGGACACTGTCAAGTATGTGGGAGATACCGTTCTCGGGACAGTGGATGAGGCAGTTTACCAAACAGACACAAACCCCCGCCCTTGTGGAGCTACACAGAGGAGACATAAGTTACGCATCACACAGGAAAAGATGCTTAGGAGCAGGAAAAGGGGTAAGGAAGATGAGGGTGGAAGAGGGGATGGAAGGTGAAAAAGGCTGCAATTTTAAGGCATCATTTTGGAAAGTGCCATTAAAAACCTGAAAGAGCTGAGAGATCAATAATTGGGACAAGAAGGTTCCAGGCCAAAGAACACCAAACAGCAAAGGTCTCGGGCAAGCATGCCTGGTATTCCAAGATGACATTCCCTTCTGCCCATAAAGCCCAGCTCAAGTGCCCCCTGTACTCCCCTGAGTTTCGGGGTTTTTTAATTTTTTATTTATTTCTTTTTAGAGAGCAGGGAAGGGAGGGAAAAGAGAGGGAGAGAAACATCAATGTGTGGTTGCCTCTTGCATGCCCCTAACTGGGAACCTGGCCCACAACCCAGGCCATGTGCCCTGACTGGGAATCAAACCAGTGATACTTTGGTTCACAGGCTGGCACTCAATCCACTGAGCGACACCAGTCAGGGCAGGAAAGTGGTTTTGATTCCTGCAAATCACAACTACTCATTCTCTGGACATTGTATCTGTATCTTCTTTAGGGCACCATGTACAGTGGAAACCCTCTTTTCAAACACATATGAAAGTAATCGCTGACCATTAATCAAAAAAGTCAGGTAAAGTGGGAAATCATGTAGAAATAATATGTACATATTTTAGCCACTTTTAACTTCAAACACATAAATAAATGTACATTCTTTCCCCCAGGTTGCACCAAAACTTCTTTGAGTCTGGGGATCACTTTCTCGGCTAAAGCACACCCATAATCCATTAGCTACAATGTCCATTTCCTTTTCCTTTAAAGTGGAATAGGGACTTTAAAAAATACTTGCAGAGTTTTCTAGGAGCAGAATCCTTCCAGAGATTTACAGGATTTCTCTAATCTGTCTCAGCTGTCTTTACCACAGCCTAATTCAACGAAAGACAATTCATTCAGCCTCTCGGCTTGATCAAGTCTTTCCAAAGCATTTCATAAAAACAACTCTTTCTACATTCATATTTAATCAATTTGAGTAATACTTATTAATTTACACTCACAAATGCCCATGGTACAAATAAGTTGGAGAAACAAACACAACTCTTTCTCAGTAAGCAGAGAAATCAAATGACAGGCAAACTAGAGCTCACCACCAGTCTGAGCACCTGTGTACTGTGGAACTGGGTTAGTATGGTTTAATTCAGATCGTTAAAATCACACCCAGTAAAAAAATCTAATAGACGTTTCTCCAAGTAAGAAATTTATATGGCCATTTACCTGGCCAATAAGTACATGGAAATGTGCTCAACATCATTAGTCATTAGGGAAATGCAAGTCAAAACCACATCAACACACAACTTCACAGTCACTATCATGACTATAATCAAAAAGACAATTGCAAGAGTTGAAGAGGATGTGAAGAAATTGGAACCCTCAGACATTGCTAGTAAAAATGTAAAGTGGTGCAGCCACTTTGGGGGAAAGTTTGGCCATTCCTCAAAATGTTAAACACAGAGTTACCAGGGGACCCAGCAATTCCACTCCTAGATACGTACCCAAGAGAACTGAAAACATATGTCCACATGAAAACTTGTACATGAATGTTCAGAGCAGCATCATTCATAACTGCCAAAGAGTGGAAATAACTCAAATGTCCATCAACTGATGAGTGGATAAACGAAATGTATATATCCATACAATGAAATATTACTCATCCATAGAAAGGAATGAAGTTCTGATCCATGTAAACACGATGAACCTTGAAAACATCATACTAAGTGAAAGAAGCCAATCATAAAAGGCCATATATTGCATTACTCCATTTATATGCAATGTCTAAAACAGTCAAATCCATAGAGACAGAAAGAAGAGTAAGTTGTCAGGAGCTGGGGAGAGAGGAAAACATGCAATGACTATTAATATATATGGGGGTTTCTTTTCGGCACTGGGAGTGATGAAAACATTCTGGAATTAGATAGCAGTGATGGTTGCATCACTTTGTGAATATTCTGAAAACACTTAATTGTATACCTTAAAAAATTTCAGTGCTGTCAGGGTTCAATAAATGCTTATTGATGAAGAGAGAAAGCCCAGACGTGTCAAGTGGGAATTTCTACTGTATATATTTACAAGAGACTAATAACCACCTCTTTCAGAAAGATAAGGCCCTCAAAGGCAGGGACGGCTTCTCATAAACAGTATTCCCTTAACATCTAGTATATCTGATTGCACTAAACAGGTATTCAATCAAGGTTCACTAAATAAATTAATAAATACCCACCAGGGATGCAGAAGTGCCCCTACCAAGATTCCACGCTAATTAGGGAAAACTCACTTTTTATTCCCTAATCCTACACTGCCACTAATCTAAGGGAGGGCACTTCTCTTAATCTAAAATATATGCTATGCACTTATACCAGCCTCACCACCATATCACAGTCGAGAGGACACACTTGTAACTCTGCCTATATTTTTAAAACCTACTTCAAAACCTCTACCTTGTCCATCACCAAATGTGACTTAATAGCCTCTCAGTATGTTTTTCTACCTCTTTAACCACACTCCCTAAGACAGAAATATCTCACATATTTAGCTTCCTTCTTCTCACGCTAGAGCCAAAAAGGACCACTATCATTATCTTCGTGTTATAAATAAGGAAAAATGTCAATGTCTAAGGTCACCTTTCTTCAAAGGTCATCTTTCTTCACATAAATTATGCACTTCTAAACTCTTCTCTCTTTAGATGAACGGGGAACTTTCTAATAAGTTACATTTTTAAAAGAATAAATACAAATAAAGCAGTAAGTATAAAGTCCGAAAGGATGATCAGAGAGCTGAGGCAAGAGGAAATTTTTTAAAAATAAATAAGTAAAGCTTGTTTAGAATAAGAAGAGCTAAACAAAGGGCTCCCTGCTTAGGGAGGATGATGTAATATCAAGAGATGACAGGGACAAATGCAGACCCATTCAGCTTCTCCGCTGTGTTTATCTTCATCCAGGAGTATGATCTTCACGCTGGGAAGCACAGAGTTCTGATAAAAGGGAGCTAACCATTTAAGGTACATGGCATGGAGAATGGACAGCAATGGAATACAGAACTAGCTCAAAAGAATTTGCTTTCTGATCTAAACAAATCACACCTCATGGTACTGGAAAACTTCTGGATCTGACTAGGAATTATCTAAGCTACCCTGACAGGGTGCCAAAAGGACCAGGCACAATAGAGTGCATTCTCAATTTTCAAACAGGGAGAACTGCAAACCCAGAAAAACATCGATGGGTAAGCTTGCCACATAATCCCTAAAAAACTGTAGAATGGGTAAATAAGGTTTTGAACACAATGAGAAGAAAAAGCCACCATGGCTTTAGTAAGGCAGGATACACCACATTTGCTTCTTGATACAATTACTAAAATGAAAAAAAGGGAGGATGATACCTACATATCCATAACTGATTCTAACAAGGCCATCTAATAGAATCTTTAATGATAGGCTGGTGGAAAAAATGAAAAATGTTGAACAGCAGAAGCTCAAAAATCTGTTAAACTCTTCTAGGAAGATGTGTAGTGGGCTGGTAGAATATCAGGTTGATTAATAAATATATCAACATCAACCACTTGGGAAGGAAGTTTCCAGTAGAATATCACAGAATTCCATTCTTTTCCACGATCCAGACAACTTCTGTTAATTTAGTGGAGCCACAGACCCGCTGTTCACACTTGCCAGGGCCACACAGCTGTGAGTGACCCACCACATACAGCCTAAGGGGATCGGGCTCCAGAACCGTGAGTAGGCTGAAATTAGCGTCCAAAACCAAACATGAAAATCAACAGGGGGTCAAGGCCAGCATTTAGATTTTAAAAGTCAGCTATATAAAGGAGTAAATGTGGAAAATACCTGGGTAATAAAAGCTACACAAAAAAATCGACATAATCAAGATGTGTTAATAGATGCGTATGTCCAGAGCCAATTACTCTAATTCTCTAATTAATCAACTCAAATTTTTTCCCATATGAATCATTCCCAGATCTTCACCCTAACAAGAATCTACAAATGTAATTTCGTTAAAACTCTAGCTTTAGGCTCAGAGTTACTCAGGTGTCTCTTAGCATCAGAAAACATTTTATCTGACCAGCCTAATTCACTGACATTTATATCAATACATCCTTAAAGAAGGCTCAGATATTATTAAATCCAAGTCCTTCTTTTAATAGAAGAGAAAACTAAGAAAATTAAGTAATTTGCTCCAAATAACACAGCTGCTTAGCAAGGGCCATGATCCCCAAACCAGTCTCCTTTTCCCACACCACATGGTTTCTGGACCTCTAGGTCCTTTCTTAAAATTTGTACCATGCACTAGAGTTAGAAAACATACACAAAAACACCCATCAACACTATGTTTTGCTAAGGAAAAATTGGCTTAGCAAGGACAAATGACTACAGCACATTAGCCCATAAAATATTTTGACATGGTGTGATCACTTACAAGTTTGATAACCAATATGTCACCAAAAGTCACTCCAAATACAAATGGTCTTTATTCTCAACCATTAGTGTGTGATAACTTATTAAAACAGTATCCCATTTAACATTAGAAAAATAAAGTTATTACATGGATGGAAAAGCTTTTAATGGACATCCCATTGTTTAGTGTGCTCAAAATACCATTATGAAAATCCTTAAAAGACCTGAGACCTCCAAACCTAAACAGCAGGCCGAAGGTTTTCTTCACTTGGGGTAGCGCTAGAGTCTGTGCTAAGGCCACTTGCTTCCTCCCCACTCCGGAGAAACAAAGCCCCTTCAACAGCCCAAAGGTACAAAGGTTGCCTGGCAGGCAAGCCAGTGGATCCCTAGTGGCCTGATGCCCATCCTCCCCTTTCCCCTCCCCCTGCCTCTCCCCCTCCCTCCTGCCCAGTCTCTTGTCCCATCCCCATAGTTTAAAGAAGACAAATGAAGAATTGAGAATTGATAAAAGGGGAAGTTGGCTAGGTTGTGGCTTATGATCACTAGCATCTGCTGGGCCAGCTCCAGGAGGACCCACCCACCCCTAAATGAGACCTGGAAGACTCTCCTAGCCCCAGGGCTCCTCTGGGACCCCTTTTGAAAGGAAGAGGGGACTTCACCGCCCGAATACCCTCCTCCCCGTCTCATCCATTAGAGCCCCAGCAAGCTCTTTGTTTCTAACAGCTGGGGGGGGGGGGGGGGGGGGGGGGGGGGGGGGGGGGTGCAGGCGGCCTCAGGGTGAGGGGAGAGGTCACTCCCTAGCTCCCGTTGCTGCCAATCTCCAGGCCCTACCGCAAAACATACAAACACACATACAGGTCCATCCCCTCATTCCACACCACCTTAATAACCCAGGGTCGCACCTTGCTACAGGAAGCACTGCCTGAGACCTAATTACCTCTTTCTATTACCCAAACCCTACACAGAATGACTCCCTAGTTCCCTCCCTCTGAATCGACACCACGGGGTTCACTCCAGGACCCGCATCCTTCAAACTCAATGCATATCCCAGGGCATGTCCCCGAGCCTCAGGTTTCACCCACGTACAACACACGAAAACACAGGGTCACTTCCTGGGCCCCAGAACTATTCGCTGCTCAGACCCACAGCCCCGAAGTCAACCAACCCCCCAGCGCGCTCACCTATGCACCCAAAGGACATATATACATACACACATACACGCACACAGTGACTCTACATCGCCACTCTTCGTCCTCTGGGCCTCCGGTTCCCTTTACTCACACCAGCCCTTAGAGACCCCAATGCCTTAAGGAAGAACCTCCCCAGCACATGGTCACTCCCCTGGCCCTCAGCCTCGGCCCCCGCCCCTCGCCGTCACACACAGACGCAGACACACACACAAAATCACTGCCTGGGGCTGCACTCCCTCCCCTGAGCCTTCACAACACAAACACGCGCTCTCGCATGCACACCCACGATCACACCGGGAGTCCCGGTCAGCTGCCTGCGCCTCGCTGGGTCCGCTGGGTCCGGGCCTCACCACCTCCCAACACGCCGGGCCACACTCTCCCGGCCACTCGACACACATGGGCTCACGCACGGCCACTCCCCATCCTCAACGCCGGTCCCCAAGTCCGCACGGCTAGCTAGCGCCCTGTCCTCCGCCCTCGAACGCCCTCGATCGTCCTAGGGCCCCGCTCCCAGGGACCCCCACGCCGGAGCCTTTCCCCAGACTGGCCTCCGGGACCGGGAGAGCAGGGTTCTAGACAACAGAGGAAGGAGGGGCCTCAGGGACAAGCTCCGGCCGGTCCTACCTGAGCAGTTGATGCTTTTGCCTTTGCCGCCGGGACACTCCCCGCCGCTGCCGCTGCCGCCACCCGCAGGCTGGTTGGACGCCCGGGTCCCGGGCAGGGAGAAGGCGAAGAGCAAAATCACCGACGTATAGCAGCAGAAGGCGAGTGGGGGCGCGGCAGGCAGCCGGAGCGGCGCCTCAGTGGCCGCGGCGCCCATGGCTGGCGCCCCTGGACGGCGGGAAGCGCAGGGAGCTGCAGGCCCGGGGCATCCAGCCGCTCGCCAGGAGCCCCACCGCTGCCACCGCGACTCCTAGCAGCCGCGCCGCAGCGCCGGGGTGCAGACCCTCAGCATCCCCGTCCCACCCGCAGCGTCCGCTAGGCCCCGGCCAGCCGCGCTCCGTACACAGTCGGAGGGTCGGGGCGCGTGCGAGGGTCGCGGGCGCGCGAGGGTGCGCGCGAGGGTGCGAGCCCACGTAGGGGAGACCGAGGCTCGGGAAGCGAGCAGGCGCACGCGGCGGGTGGGGGTCGCGGGGGCGGGTCCAGCCCCTGACTCGCCTCTTCGCCTTCCCTTTGTGTCCGCTGCCGACGCCACCGCTTCACAAAGACCCCAGCCGGCCCGGTGAGGGGCGCGTGACAGAGCCGCGGGCGGGAGGGGTGGCTGCGACCCCGCCCCGCGCACACCCCCGGCGCCCGCGCTGGCAGCTCCGCCTCCGCCCGTGGCCGGCGCCGCCTCCAGGGGAGCTATTGTTCCTGCGGAGGGCGGGAGCGCGGAGGGCGGGGGTCGCGGCCACCCCGAGGTCCGGCCTCGGTGGGCTGGCCTGGCCGGGCCGGGGTGCTCCGAAGGCTTCAGCCTAACAGGTATTTTTGCCGTCCATTGTGGGCGCTTTGAAGCCTTTCCTTCGCCCAGCAGCTGAATGGGAGAGGAGGGCAAGTGTTCTATTATCTATTTTTTTTGTGTAGGTAAAGAAACTGAGCCCTGGAAAGGTGAAGGTGACTTGTCCAAGGTCGCAGAGCAAAAATAGGCAGGATCAGAATTGGAACCCAAGTTCTGACTAAGCTATGTAGTTCTTAGAGATGGAAGTAAACAGCTAAATTTCTAGGATCCTCACCCCCACCCCATTTCCACATATACCAACTGAATTTAAAATACTGTTTTAAAGTAAGGGATGAAGTGAAGAAATAAAAGGGAGTCACCATAGTCAAGCTGCCAGATTACTAAAATCAAGAAGATTAAAGTATGAGGAAACAATTCTATTCTTGTTTTAACAAGCCTGGGAACTTCAACTTTTTTGAACTTTCTAGTCCTGCATAGGGATATATTATGCATCAAACCGCCACATAACCCTCTGATAACCGCTTGAAGGACCAAGGAAAGAATGTTCACGTATCCAGAATGTCACATTACCTGACATCCATTATCCAGACCACTGGTCATCTAGAGCAGCGATTTTCAATCAGTGTGCTGCAAGAATTTTTTAAACATGCAATACCTAACTATTTAGTCAGGGGCATTGACCTCTTTTCCCTTAGATTGTCATTTTTTTTTTAATGACCACAGCCAACACAACAATAGCCATGTGGTGTGAATGAATCAAAATTAAACATTTTTTGTCAGAGTGGCAAAAAAAATTTTCTGGTGTGCTGCAGAATTTTAATGATTAGTTTATGTGTACCCTGAAATGAAAAAGGTTGAAAATCACTGATCCAGAGGATTATCATCTGAGACCAACCCAGCACCGATCCTTCTGGAGAATGTCCTTTTTACTATAAAAGAACTCTCAGCTTTTCTTTCTTCTCTTGACCAATCTGATATTGCCTGTTGTATCTATGGTTTGCAAACCCTAAAACACTTGAATAACTCTTTATCATTTATTTCTAGCCAAAGCCTCCTGTTTTCATTTACTCTCTGTCAACAGAAAAGTCTATATTCCCTCTCTCACTAATAATAGCTGGAGAGAGAGGACTTGCTCTATACCAGACCTGGGCAAAGCTCTTTACGTGCATTCTGTCCAGTTCGTTTTTAAAGCCGTAGAGGAGAGTTTTCATTCTCCGCCCAGTGTTACAGATGAGGAAGTTGGGACCCAGAGCGGCAAAGTGATCTGACTCCCAGTGCAGTGCTCTTCCTAGCACAGCGTGGGAAGTGAGATCCGGCTATAGGCCAAAATGATTATGGGCTGAATTGGGTAAAAGACCTCTTCATTCACTTTTCAATTGAAGGCCTTTTTCATTCAATTATGCTGCCTCTCACCTGAGAAGGAATTTTTAAATCTCATTGAAAAACTGATAAATTTTACTCATAAAAATTTTTTATATGTGTGAAAATCCACAAGAAGCAAAGCCACATTAGGGAAAATCTTTTCAGTGTAAATAATAGGCAATATACTTAATATAAAGAATGAATATAAACTAAGAAGAAAATGTTGACAAAACAGAAAAAATGAGAAGCTGTCTGTATTTTATGCTTTATCATATAATCAAACACCTCTAGCAATAAAAAGCAAATTAAAACCACAAATGCTTTTTTGTACAGGTGATTAACAATAGTTAAAAGAATTGAAAAAATATAACACTATTAATTTACACATTTTGGGGAGGGCAATTCAACCATGTATGAAAAACCTTTAAAATACATTTATTCTTTAATTTAGCAATTCCATATATTGGAATTTGTCCTAAAGAAATGATGGGACATGCTAAAGAAATAAAAGGCTTATATGAATGTTCATCACAACCTTTTTATCATAGTAAATATATTCTAAGTCTCCATCCATGGGAAATAAAATATGGTGCCTTTTTGTACATTGGAATATTACATAGCTTTAACAATGATGATTAGGGTTGTGTTTATGGATATAGAGAAAAAGCAGGATACTAATGAGCAGGTATAAGAGAATCCTATTTTTCTAAAATATCTATGTGTGTGTACATATCCATTGGAATAAAGTCAAGGAGAATATACAGCAATATATTAATAGTGATTACTTCTGAAAGATTACTTCTGAATACGTTCTTGTCCTTCATATTTTTCTGTTTTGTCTGAATTTTTTTCAATGAAGGTTTTTGTCATATTTTAAAAAGCTCTTTCCTTTTAAATTATACTTCTATGATCGTTCTTTTATAAATTCATATTTTTAACATGTTGTTAAGATTTACCCCAAACCTCTATCTAACCTAGAAGCAGTGGCTTGGCAGTTGTGACAACTAAAATTTCATTTCTGGACTTTGAATGAGGTGTGATCCCAGGTTCCTGACTGCTGAGCGGCAGCTGAGTGCACCTCCTCAGGCCACCCCTTCAGCGGCCCCTCTAGTAAGCTTGAGCCCCCCTGTGCTTCTTTCCTGCCGTGTGTCTTAGATGCCCCATCCTCGGTATTCTGCCTTTTTCACTGGGCTGCTGACCACAGCCCAGGTAGAAATACTAAGAGAAGACGATTCTTAAATACAAAGCAAAAACCCTGTGGCCATAAATTGCAAATTAATTTACATCTGCATCTTTCTCCAAATTAGATAAGAAAAGCTCAACACAAATTTCTCAGGTTTTCAAACTGAAAAGGAAGGACCCTACTTCAGGAGCAGGAGTCCTCTGACTTCAGTCATCTCATCGCAGGGTTAAAAGGGTCTCAGTGGTCATCTAATACAGCTCCCATCATATGCTCTAGTACTGGTGCCCCCCAAAATGTCAGAGAGTAAGGAGTGTGGGACTTGCTATGTAAAGCCACCCAGAGTATTTTTAAAGCATGTAGATTTCTGAGCCCCACTCCAGGCCTTCTGGAAGAAAATTCAAGTATCTCTTTATTGATGTTTCAAGTTCTGTAAGTAACTCAGATGTACTGCCAGTTTGGAAACCTGCTCAGTCGATTATTTCTTCTTAACAAATAACCACAAAATGTCAGCCACATGCCACAATAAACATTTGTTTCGTATAGGTCTGGGCATTAACTAATCTAGCCTAGGTTTGGCTGAAGAGCTCTGCTTCAAGCTGGGCTTGACTTCTGTGTGCAGGTTGAACTCTGATCTGCTCCAGTATTACTCATTTTGGGGCCTGGCTGAAAGGGCAGCAACCCTCCAGGGAGAATTCTTTTTTTTTTTCAACTTTCCAATTACAGTTAACATTCAGTATTATTATGTATTAGTTTCAGGTATACAGCATAGTGGTTAGACAATCATACACTTTACAAAGTGCCCCCCCGCCAATATTTCAAATCCCATCTGGCACCTTACATAGTTATTACAATCTTTTTTTTTTCATTTCAATCATTGTTCAAGTACAGTTTTCTCCCCCCTACTCCCGTTCCAGCCCCTCCACCCAACCCTCCCCCCTTCCCCCCATTACCCCCCACCCCTAGTTTTTGTCTATGTGTCCTCCAAATTTGTTCCTGTAATCCCTACCCATTCCCCCCTGAAATTCCCTCTTCTCTCCCCTCTGGCCACTGTCAGACTATCCCCTATTTCAGTGTCTTTGGTTATATTTTGCTAGTTTTTTTTTTGTTTTGTTTTGTTGTTTAGATTCCTGTTAAAGGTGATATCATGTGGTATTTGTCTTTCACTGCCTGGCTTGTTTCACTTAGCATAATGCTTTCCAGCTCCATCCATGCTGTTGCAAAGGGTAGGAGCTCCTTCTTTCTTTCTGCTGCATAGAATTCCATTGTGTAAATGTACCATAGTTTTTTGATCCATTCATTTACTGATGGGCATCTAGGTTGCTTCCAGCACCTAGCTATTGTAAATTGTGCTGCTATGAACATCGGGGTGCAAAGGTTCTTTTGTATTGGTGTTTTAGTGTTCTTAGGATAGAGTCCCAGCAATGGAATTTCTGGGTCAAAAGGCAGATCCATTTTTAGTTTTCTGAGGAAGTTCCAAACTAGTTATTACAATCTTATTGACTATATTCCCTATGCTGTATTTTTATAGCCCCGTGACTATTTTGCAACTACCAATCTCTACTTCTTAATCCCTTCACCTTTTTCACGCAGCCTCCCAACCCCCCTTCCTCGGGCAACCATCAGTCTGTTCTCTGCATCTATGAGTATTTCTATTTCGTTTGTTTATTTTGTTCTTTAGATTCCACATAAAAGTGAAATCATATGGTATTTGTCTTTCTCTGTCTGACTTATTCCATTTAGCATAATACCTTCTAGGTTCATCAAGGGAAACTCTTATGGAGATGGCACTGGTCCAAGGGTCATGCCCACTGTACAGGGACTTTTCACATCCCTGCTGTACATGCCAACATCCCACTGGCTAAAGCAAGTCTCATAGCTGAGCTCAAGGACAAGGGGTAGGGAAGTGTCTTCTTCTTAAGGAGGTGAGTAAGAGAGAGTGAATACACAATAAATATTTTTGAACAATAATCTATAAAAAATCTTATAATTGAATACTATTATGTATGCCCTGCTGATTGTTTTCAGGTCTAAGGAACAGAAAAACCAAACCAAATTAAAGAGATTGGCTCAGCTTTAAAAAAAAAAAAAAAAAAAAGCCAGAGGTAGTGCCCTCTCCTACGAGTTGGGTTTTATCCTCAGTAAAGCTCATGGAAAACATTGGATTCCTTCAAGAAATCGTTGTGAGCATCCACTGCGTGCTAGGGAACAAAAGATAGTCCTGCCCCAACGTCTAGGGTGGAGGTGGGGGAAACATCTGAAAATTAACAATTACAACTCAGTGTGATAAATGCTAACTCGAAATGCAGCATGCACGGGTGTGTGTTTGGGGGATAGAAGAAGGAGTACATGGCAAATCCTACACATCACTCCCAGCCCAGACAAAAGTCTGGATTTTCTGGACCTCCTGCTGGAGGCTCTAGCTGCATAACAGAGCCCTGGTAAACAGTAATGAGACAATTTGGGATTGACAAATTGGCCCAGGTAGGAGAGAGTCACAGCACTCAAGCTCAGTCCGGGAACACTGGCATGATTCATGGTGCAGCACTGGTGTGCAAGCCTGGGGCAGACCTCCAACCCAGCATGAGATGTTGGTCCCACTCCCTAGAGAGAGGGGTCTTTAAAAAAATGGAAAGAATGTACGAAGACTCATTTGTGCAGTAATGTTTATTGAAGGTCTCCTCCTAGTCCCTGAAAATACAATGATGAGTATAACAGCTCCGATCCATGGTCCTTATGAAGTTTACAGTCAAATATTAATCAAACAATTATGCAAATAAAAGTAAAATTGCAACAATATTGATACATGCTATGAAGGGGAAGGTCAGAGGGTTTATCTGTTGGAATGACATCTGCACTAAGACCAGACCAGAAGGGTGAGTAGAAGTTAACCAAGCGAAGAGGAAGTGTTCCAGGCTGAGGGAAGGTCATCAGCAAAGGGCCTGTGACTACAAGGGTCTGAGTGCCGGCTGGTGGAGGAAGGACAGACAGCAAGCTCAACTTGTTTGAAATTTCATTCATTGACTCACCAAATACCTACTGAGCACCTACTGTGATTGAGGCACGGTTCTAATGCCGAGAAACACCAGTGAACAAAACAAAGCCCCTGATTCTCACAGAAACTTCTAGTCCAGTAGGAGAGACCCCATAACATTGGTGTGAGAGGATAATAGTTGGGCCAAGCAATGGCAATATGCACAGTATAATTTACTAAAGACTTGCTACATCCCAGGTACTGCCAGGCCCTTCACATTTGTTGTCTTTAATCTTCCTACCCACCCTGTTGGTAGGTACTATTTCCATGTGGTAGAGGAGAGGACTGAGACTTGGAAGGTTAAGTGACCTAACTGATCCACAAAGCTGGGAAGTCAGGAGTTATCTGCCTCCACTGACTCCCAAGCCCCACCACATCACTTGCTGGAACCGCTGGAAAAGCATCATCACCTGATACAGGATGGAGCAAAGATTGGCCCCACTAAGACTGCAGCCACCAAGGAGTGTGCACTAGCTATCCTGAGTCCCCTGCCAACACAGCAGGAGACTTTTTGTGGAGGCTTCTTGTGATTGCATGCGGGGATTATTGTGATCACATTGCTTGTAATTACAACTCCAGTTGAAAGCACTATTATTGCTACCCACATCCCCTTAATGGTCCTCAATTACCTAGATGCGCAGAAGCCAAGGAGCCAGGGATTACTCATATCTGAACAAAAAGTGCTGTGGGAATCCAGAGAGGTAGCCTCACTCTGCCTGGAGGAGAATCTGTCACTTTGAAAGGCTTCTCACCCAAACAGTTCCTGTGAGTGGGTAGAGAGACCAAGGAGGCATGTCTGGGTTTTTCCTGCAGTTCTTGTCATTTGACTGTTCAGTATTGCTATGAATACAGAATAAAGATATTTCTCCATCTTTCAGCAAATGGAAATTTTCAGCTGCAATTCAAAATTTTCTCCAAGGGCTTAACTTGTAAAGGATTGTACGAAAGAAATAGCTTCTCTGACAAAGACAATCACGTATAAATGGTAAGAGGTATAGCCCAGCAACTAAGAGTGTAAGCTCTGCGACTGAACCATCTGCTTGTACATCTGAACCCTGCCACGTGCTAGCTCTTTGACCTTGGGCAAGTTACTTAACTTCTCTGTGCCTCAGCTTCATAATATGTAACACAGAAAAAAAATTATCTATTTCATAGGGTTGTTGTAAGAATAAAATGGGCTCATATAGGTAGAGTGCTCAGAACCATGTTTAGTACATTATAAGTACTCAATAAATAATCAGCTAGAAGTAATAGTGGCAGAGTAAGTAGATTATAAGTGTTAGCTATTATTAGTAGCAGTAGCCATTAACCGCATGTATATGCTAGGCTAAGAGCTCCACATGAATTATCTAACGAATGCTCCCAAAAACCTAATGGGGAAGGTGCAATTATTATCCTCATTCTGTCAATGAGAAAACTGAGGCTGGGAGAGGTTAGGTAATTTGCCAGAAGTTACACAGTGAGTGGGAAGCAGGATTGGGACCCAAATTGAGGTCTCTCTGCCTCCAAAGCCTATGGTCCAAAACAAAACTCAAGGAGTGAAAGTCAGCCGTCAAAAGAGCTCAGCTGAGCTACCTGGCTGCTGGAGAGGCCTGCAGGAGGGCAGCCTGGTGCTAGCAGGGACAGCCAAACTGCTAAGAGGAAAACAGCCAGGTGGGTCAAAGGGAAGGACACGAGGCTACGGCCGAGAGTCTGGAAACTTGAGAATGGCATTCATTGAGCTAAGAATTATGAAAGAGAGGTAAAGTATGGAGCTAAGTACATGGAGGAATTAGAGCAAGTCAAACGGAGCTAAGTAATTATATTTTACCACTGCATGCATTTAACCATGTCAGCTTGCCTCTGTATGTATACATATGTATTGAACATATGTCATTTGCCTGTGTGTATATATATGTAATGAGCGTATCAGCTTGCCTCTGTACATATGCGTAAGTGCCAAACATATGCCATTGTACACTGTGTGCATATGTGAAGAATGAATATATATCAAGTTGCCTCTGTGAGAGTGGGTAGGCCCAGCCTATCAGAGTGTGACAGCTGGGCCCTCTGTTTGTACATGCACACTTACATGTGTGCATCCATGCACACATTGCTGTATACAGCAACTCATCTGCACAGTACACATGAACTTGAATTGTGTCAGCTGCTTTCTAACTCTCCTCCCTTGCCTCCCAGTTGAAAATTATTCCCTGCAGTCTGATGGTCTCAGGACTCAACGTCAGGGTCAGCACTGTTAGACACAGCACTTAGTCTGGGTTCCTAATTACATATGTTGGAAAGGGGAAACAGTGAGACCACATTCTGAAGCTGTTCCTCTCAACACAGAACCAGAGTGGGGAGACCCAGGGCAGCTCCAGCAGCGATGGCTCCAACAACAATGGAGGCAGGGGGCAGGGCAGGGCGCAGAGAACGGGACAGCAGCACTGCCATTCACCCAACATTCATCTACCGGCATCTATGTTTCATGCAGGCAGCCATGTTAGCCAGTGAGGATGGAGAAGTGAACAATACAGACACCGACTCTGTCCTGCAGTCTAACAGGAAGTCAGACTTTAAACAATCATTTACAATTGTGAAGGGTGTTAAGAAGGACACGTGAAATCAGACAGGGACCCCCCCACACCCCTCAGTGTACCAGGGGCTGGAGGTATTAAGGAAATTTTCCTCAAAGTAGTGATATTTATGCTAAGGCTGAAGGCTGATGAAGGGTTAGAAGGGTATGGAGGGGGTACAGTATTCTAAAAATAAAGTTCCACCTGTAAAAATGAAATAAAGAATATGGCAAGAAACAGAGGAAAGGCAGCTGCGGCTGAACCCTGGAGAGTAAGCAGGCGAATCACACAACTAATGAAGCTGGAGACACTGGGAAGTGCGGGCTGATCATACAGGGCCTTTCAAACCAGAATGCAGATTCAGACTTGATCTTAAGATTGTAAACAGGGAATAACCTGCCAAGAACTGTGCTTTAAAAAGATCACTTGGTTAAATGTGTGAACTATAAGCTATGTTAATTATATCTCAATGAAGCTGTTAAAAAAATTACTTGGGCTGCAGTGTGCAGAATGGACTGGAAAGGCAAAACATACCCAAGAAAACCTTGGGAGAGCTATTGCAGTGGTCTGGGCGAGTGATGACTGTGGCCCTGACTAGGGAGGATGGGGACAAACAAATTAATTAGACGAAGAAGGTAAAATCAATAGAATTTAGTGACTGACTAGATGTGGGAGGTGAGGGAGAGAAAGTGTGAAGCCAGGGCTATCCCCAGGTTCAGTGACATTTACTGAAATATCCATCTTTGGAGAAAAGGCAGGCTTGGGGAGAGGATGGTGAGTTCAGTTGTAGGCATGTTGAGTGTGAGTGGCCAGCGAGGCATCTGTACTGATCCATCCAGTGGCGGCTGGATTTTAAGTCTGGCGAACATACAAGTGTGGACATCATCAGAGGATAAATTCACTGAAGTGAGGAAAGTGGGTGTGATGACTTAATGAGGTAGTATAAAATTAGAGGAGAAGAGGACCTGGACCGAAACCCTGAGGAACCCCAGTGGAGGGGAGAATGAGAGAACTACCTGAAAATAGAAGGAAGACTGAGGAGCAGAAGTGTTTCGAAAACCAGGACATGGTCAGCTGGTCAAATCCTACTGAGATGTCAAGCAAGATAAGTACCGAATAGTGTCCAGTGAATATAATCACTTGAAGTCATTGGTGATCTTAGCAAGAACCACTTTGGTAAAGTGGTAGGGGCAGAATCCAGATAAGAGTTGATTAAGATATGAGTAGGAAGTTGGAATTGGGGAAAGAACATTTAGAAAGCTTGGCTGTGAAGAGAAGAGAAACAAACCTCAAGGGGACTGTGGGTGGAAGGGGACTTTTTAATTTTGTTAAAGATTTTATTTATTTATTTCTAGAGAGAGAAGAAGGGAGGGAGAAAGAGAGGGAGAGAAACATTGGTGTGTGTGAGAAACATCAATTGGTTGCCTCTCTCATGTCCCCAGGCATGTGCCCTGACCAGAAATCTAACCGGGGACTTTTCGCTTTGCAGGATGATGCCCAACCTACTGAGCCACACCAGTCAGGACGGGAGAGAGGACTTTTTTAGATGAGACTGTAAGATAGTTAAACGCTGATGATAAAGATCCACTAGGGTTGGAGGAGAGGGGTTGAATACACAATACAGGACAAAAAGATACTAATCGGTAGTAGAAGATTCTTGAGAAGACAGAAGGGATGAAATTCAAAGCACAGATGAAGCGACTGATTTTTGGGAGAAGTGCACTTTCTTCTTTGGAGCCAGAGGCAAGTACAGAGAAAGAAAGCTGATGCAGGTGGTTTTGTGGATATGATAGTAAGACAGTAACGAAATTCCTGGATCCTGGCTTCTGTGTTCTAGAGAAAGGGAGGTAGGGTGGAGTGAAGGTAGTGCGTGGGGGGGCGGGGGGATGTGACTACATCAAAAGGTAGCTTTGATGCCACTTATAATCTCCATCAACTCCCTCTTAGCCTTTCCACCCCAATCTTCATCTTCATCTTTGATGTGGAAAATTGCCTTCTCGATCTTATACTTAAAAAATCACTTTTTGAAAACTGATGTATAACATGCAATGTATATATCAGATACCACTTTCAACCAGATTACTGCCCCAAGTCCCGACTTTACAGAAATTTTGGATTACATTTGAGAAGCATAGAAAAAAATTGAAGTGGTCCTTTTTTTTTAAGATTTTATTTATTTATTTTAGAGAGAGGGAAAAGAAAGGAGAAAGAGAGGGAGAAAGGAGAAAGGAGAAAGAAACACCAATTGGTTGCCTGTTCCATGCCCCAACTGGAAACCTGGCCTGCAACCTAGGCATGTGCCCTGACCTGGAGTCAAACCGGCGACCTTTTGTCTTGCAGGAGAACACTCAACCAACTGAGCCACACCAGTCAGGGATGAAGTGGTCCTTGATGATAAGGGGAGAGAAAGCATGTGATTTTCCCCAGCAGAGCTCAGGAGAGATGGATCAAACCAGAGACGGACACTAGAAGCAACCTGGAGCAGGGGTGCTGAGGAGAAGAAAGTTAGCAGCCCTTTCTTTCAGGTGGGCATTTATCCCCATTGGAGATAAAACTACCCTTCCTACTACTCACTTCCAGCAATGGAATTCTAAAGGGGATGGTCCTTTAAGAAAGTTGAGACCAGGTACACGCTTTGCTTTCTGAGTAGCCAGGGTGACTTGAGGTGACCTGAATTTAGATTTTCTCAAATCCGGCATACCTTTTTTCCATATGAATCCTAGCAAATGGCAAAGATTGATCGAATCATATTTTGCAGTCCCCGTGAAGTAACTGAGTAATAAATGATCATCAACAGATGCTAAAACCATTATATGAAAGGTTGCTGGGGACCAGGATAGTCACAAAGTCTTAAAGTGTCACTCTGCCGACAACCTATTAACTATGAGTGAAAGAAGTTAACTTTATAATGGAGAGATCTAGCTGATACGGCCTTCACCAGGTGATCAAATTTAGCCTCCCCAATGGTGGGGCAGCTTTTGATCATGTGGCTCCTGAAATGATGTAATGAGAAGCAGGTGACATTTACATGATAGTCTTGCCAAAGGAGTTTAACCGGAATCTAATCACGAGGAAGTAATCAAATAAATCTAGAATGTAGGGCACATTGACCAGGCCTGGATTAAAAGAAATTGAATGTCGTGAAAAACAATAAATAAGAGAGACTTGTTCAAGATTAAATTAGACTAAAGAAATAAAGCAACCAAATGCAAAAAACCTGGATTGTATCTAAGTAAATAAACAGAAATAAGGGTATTACGGCAACTGAAGAAATTTGAATGAAAACTACATATAGATGATATTATTGTTAATATGAATTTGGGGGTGCAGTAATGCAGGAGAATGTTCTTATTTTTAGTACATGCATACTGAAGAATTTAGAGGTAGAGTGTCATGTCTGGAACTTTCTTTCAAGTGGTTGAAAGAGAGAGAGAGAGAGAGAGAGAGAAAAGCAAACCATTAATAATTGGTACACTCAGGTAAAAACAAAAAAAGATTTAAAAAGCTTGATGCAGTCTATTTCTTCATTACTTCAAACATTTTCCTTTGGCCATGACCTTGGATCACTTTATGCTTATAAGCATAAACTGTGCTCCTTAATGTGCTAAATTAGATTGAAATCTTTAAAAGCATAGGAAGACAGTTGTTCTGCAACGCTCTTTAACATAAGAGAACTTCTAATTTTCGTGAAAGTAAAAGTGAAGATATGATAAAGTGGGAGAGAAAGCCATGCAATAATAAAAAGAACTTTCCTGGAAGTCAGAAAATCTTTGCGTGCAGCACTTAGCCACCGGAATGTAAGTTTCCTGGTCTGCTGCGTGGGGCTAATGGTATCCCTTTCATTAGCTTGCTGTGCAGGTTCAGGAGAAACAGGATGTGAAAGTCTTCATAGACTGGAAATGGGGATGCAAGTGGAGCAATTTTTGTTATCAGGCCATGGTGATGTTCTGTTAGCAGTGGCTCTCAAACTTTATTATATCTAACGAGCAACTGGAAAGTTTCACTAAAAGTATAGCTTCCAGTCCTGCCTTCAGAGATTCTGATCCAATAGGTCTGGGCTGGGGCCCAGAATTTAGTTTGTAAAAGCACCCCAGATTATCTGGGGCAAGGGATCTGAAAACCACACTTAGTTGCCATGGAGGTTACTGTGATTTAAAAGCCTTGCTACTCGATGCCCGTGATGGGCCAGCAACATCATGAGTGAGCGCCTGGGAGCTTGAAAATGCACACTCTGGCCCCACCCCAGGCCTACTGAATCAGTCTGGTTTGTAACAAGATACCCAGATGATTCCTTTGCACATTAATATTTGAGAAACGTGAATCTAAAGGGCAAGACTTATTGGTGATGTCTCTTTTTTTGCCTTGGTCACTGATTCTCTGCCTGCTCTCAGACAGAATTGGGGTAGCACCCTTGCCATTACTGACGCCTTTAACCTCACTTAACTCTTCTCTGTGCTTCTCTTTGTTTCTGGCTCCATAGTCCTAATAGATCTTGATAAATATAACCAGGCAATTAAAATATAATCTATGCCATTAACAGGCTAACCAAAGCATACTGACTTGGGATCCAAATCTAGTTAAGCTAGGCATGTGATTTCTTTTTCTTTTTTATTGTAGTGAAGTAACAAAAAAGTTACCGTTTTACTCATTTTTAAGTGTACAGTTCAGTGACACTGAATACATCCAGAACTTTTGGTGTGTGATGTTGAATAAGTCACTTAGCCTCTCCAAGCTTCATTTCATTATCTTTAATATATAAATAACATTACCTACTCCTGCAGAGTAGGAAATATACAAATATAATATACAAATGTGCCTAGGACCCATAGACAATGTTCAATAAATGCTAATTTCCTTCCTTTCTTATGCTTCAAGTAGTTTTTCAGACAGCCCTGGATGTGTATAACAAATAACATCTACAGAAATCAACTGATAAGAATCTTAAAAGCATGTACAAAAATCTACATATTCTAGGCACATTATTGCCTTAGAACAGGGCAATTTATAAGTAGAAATATTCTATATTCTACAGAATCAGGCAATTTGAAACAGCTCAAGTCAACAGCAGCCAATTACATTTTGTTGGGGAAATTATATTTTGGAAAGCAACCACCCTTTTGTGTCCATCGTTTAGAAATTCTTGTATTGACTATATTTAGATTATTTTATAAACAGTTGAAGTACAATCATTATGTTCATATTGATAGCTTTCACAAATGGTGCTTTCAACCTTGGGGCTCATGCAGTTGGATGAAGCATTTGAATCCCATTTGTGTACAGATTATCTTTTACGGAGAATGTGAAATTGAAAACGGGTTACATGAGGTAAACGGAAAAGATTAGTTTAGCTTCAGAATTAGACTATTAGAACAGGGGAAGGGAATTTAAAGATCCTCTCCTCCAGTACTCTTATTTTACAAACAAGGAAGTTCAGTTTATATCCAGAGACCTAGTAAGTTGTCCTCAATCACGTGGTGTTACTGGCAAAGCTGGGACCAGAGCCCAGGGTCCAGGCGTGTGTCTCGTGTCACCTGACCTTGAAGAATGGGTGACACTTCCAGCAGCGTAGGTGATGACAAAATGGTTATAGGGAGACTGAGAGCCCTCCAGGTAGGGGGATCAACAGAATTTCATAGAGCCTGGCTCTGAAACCAAGGAACTGATGGATGTGTCCGGGTGTGTCACAGAGTGGGGAGGCTGGAAGGAGAGACAAAGAGGAAGGTTTGTGATGGGAGAAGAGAGTATTGGATTCTCTCTTGTAACAGAATATCATAGAGAGGTTTAGGAATTTTATGGGGTGGGAGGGACTTGATTTTATAGTTTATATGGCTCTTCCATATTTGTATTCTCTTGTAGTCTTCATAGCAACCTCGGGGAGTAGGTATTTTTTAGATGATGGTCTAATATTCAGAGATCATGTTCTTTGAAAAGCACAGATTTGAACTCAGGCTCTGAATGGAAAGCCTGTATAGTCTGATTCTTAAAAGCCTGAATTTTAAATCTGGAGCCAGGCAAACTGGATTCAAACCTTTCTGGCCTCATTTAGAAGCCGTATGACCTTGAGAGGAAAAACATAATGGCCAAAACTTAGTGTTTATACATAGGGTATGTTATAAATGCATAGAAATAAATACATATTACTCATTTAATCCAACATCTCTATGGCATACCATATTTTGCCACATATAATGTACACTTTTTTGCCCAAATTTTTTAGGGAAAAATAAGGATGCATATTATATATGGGCAGTACTAATTCTGTATCTGTGAAAGTGTTTTTAATTCTTTTATTTATGCTTATGTGTTAAAAGTATAACTCTAGAAAGCAATAACGATATCCATATGCAAAATATTACCCTGGAATATGATCAACAGTTTTGTTTCTAAATATAAATAAATAAAGAATTGAATTTAAAAATTAGAATGAAAGTGTTTTTTCCTGAAAGTTTGGACCAAAAACGTAGGTGTGCATTATACATGGCAAAATATGGTATATTCTATTATTATCACTATTTTAAAGCACACCCCCCCCAAAAAAAAGAGAGCAAAAGGAAAAAAAGGAAGAGTGTGTGTGTCTCAGTAGAAGATAAGGAACACCCTCCCCCAAGATTCCCTGTCTCTTGATTTATAATATAGTCTCAGTTCTTTGGATCCCACTAGTTCTCTTCCCACTGTGATACTGTGGTCGATTCATTCACTATGCAAACATATTCACCTTCTCCCCTCACCTTCTTAGGAGGAGTCTACTTCTTTCCCCTTGACTTTGGGCTCAACCGTAAGACTCCCCTCGGCCAAGGAGATATAAGCAGATATAACAATGAAACTTGAATGTTTTTTCCCAAGAAACCTATTCCATTCAGTGGCAACAGTGAGAGAATCTTCACACACAATCTGGGGATCTGAACAATGTAGAAATGGGAGTTTCCCATCTACTAACGATAAACTGCGCTGTTCGGTTAATACCTAGCTTGTAAGTGCAATAATTGCAGTGGGTAATACAAGTTCAATAGATGTATTCTTTAAATATCTTATGTAAGTCACCCTTCTGTACATTGAATCTCGTGTTAAATGCACCAAAGGGCTGTTTAAGGAAAGGCCATGTTGAAATTTTTCACAAATATTCACACCCTTGTATCTCCATGGGATTTTTTCTATCTTCCCTGTGGGGCAGCATCTCCACGGGAGGGCATCCACACGACAATGACAACAATAATGTTAAAATGCTTTCCATCACTCTTTATTTCAAAAGTGCTTTGCTAACAGACTAATCTTCACAACATTCAAGGGAGGTAGATAAGTATTACACCACTTTCACAGATGGAGAAACTGAGGCAGAGATTAGTAAGTTTTGTTGAAGGGCATAATCGATGGCACAATTAGGAAAAGAATGTGTCGTAGTCACAGATCACTGGCAACCTTTCCCATGACTGCTGAATCCCACCAACACAGCAGCAGCGGAGGCAGCACGGAAGCAAGTCATCGGTGGTTCTGCCAGTCTAAGGCTACACCTCTCCTTGCAGACACCGGATGTTGAATCTGCTGTCCCTTGGCAAGTATTTCGCTCACACACATTCTCACACGACTATATCTCTAAAACAGAGAAGAGAGGGATCGTAGTAGGTACAGACAGAGGGGGCGGAGAAACAGGCCTGGGAAGGAGGAAGATAGGAGGAAAACCAAACTGATATCAAAGCGAGGGCAAGAAAGAACAGGAGGACCACCTGGGAAGCAGCCCAACAGAAAGGACCGTCACAGTGGAAATGGAGTGGCATTCCATTTGAAAAGCTCAGACATTCAGAAATGCTATTAAAGGGTAATTCTTAGCAATGACATTACTGAGCCACTCTTCATGGCTTTGCCAAATATAATTATCAGGTCCTTCTGACATTCCCAGGAGGCAGAGCCACTCCTTTCTCCTGGTCCAGACCGAGTGTTGATGTGATTGATCTGACACTGCGGAGGCTGTTGACAACTCAAATGCACACATCCGCCAGGCTGCCTCTCTTCCTGGACTCTCTTCTTTGAAAAAAAAAATGCATTTTAAGATTCTGCATGCCTGAAAAATTCCCAAAACATTTCCTAAATGTTTGATGCTTCACAGGGTAAGGATCCCACGTCTGGTTTTTGTCAAGGGGCCATCATGGGCATCCATGGGGCTTAACAACCCCTCTCAGCCCATCCTCCTTCAGACAACATGGGATATTTTAAAAAATGAAATTTGTGGATGCCAGCTGTCTAGAAAAGAGCTGAAGGGCAAGGTGAAGAAATAACCTTTTTGGCTCTTTCTAGTACGAAGTCATTATAAGCGATGGTGACTGACACACTGCCAGCTGCAACGGAGGTGATGATGGCAGAGCCAGTACCAAATGAGTGGGGTGACAAGGACCCAGCAGGGAGGGGCTGAAGTCAGATGAACAGGTGAGAGAGGCAGCACAGGCAGCTGAAGAGGCGGAAGTCAGAGCAAAGAGGTGATAGCTGAAGAGGAGATGAGAGGAGGTGCCAGTGTGTTTGAGGCTGAGTGGGAGGCGGCTGCACTACTGTGTGTGTAGATCTCCCTTAAAACCGGTCAGAGCCAGAAATGCATCCTTTCTTCCTTTATGTCAAGAGGCAGCATCATTCTTTCAGGTGTCTAACTTTAAACTTCACCACTTCTCTCGGAGAAAAACAGTCAGCTGCCAAGTCTGACTGATTCCATTTCTGCAATGCCCTTCACATTGGTTTCCCTGGTTTTTACTACAGCCTCCTCTCAGTCCTCCTGTTGTCTCATCCTAACCAGGGCCAAACACTCCTACCTCATCTCCCGGGCCCCAGTTTTCTCTAAACTCAGTTCTGTCTTCGAATCTTCCTCCTGGAGCACAGTTTTGATCAGGTTACTGCCCAATATGGTAAGTCCCCATGTTCTCACTGCCTCCCAATGATCTCATCATCTTGAATCTCCAATGGGACTTTGCATCTAGTGAAGTTTTCTCTCCTTTACAAATCTCCACCTGCCCAAAATGCCAGCTCACAAGACTTAGCTTAAATGTCACTTCCTCTGGGAAGCCTTCCTTCAAGTTGCTTAGCTCTCTGTGCTGAGCTACCAATGCACTTGAAGGCATGCACTAATCACGTACATGACAGCTGTGTCCAAGTCTCCCCTCCCCTACCAGGCTGTGTCCATGATTTGGCAGGACAGAGGGTGGTGAACTGGGTCAATACTTATGTCAACTTTCTAGAGCACCTACCAAAAAATAAGTATTGCATTTCCTTCTCAGGTAAGTAACTGCTTAACAGTGAAATGCATTGAGATAGACCCATTCTTGAATGGAGACACTGATCTGGCTCTCAGGATGTAACAAATCCACAATGTGCTCTGAGGGATGGGGCAGGGGCAGTCAGTTGAAACTATTTCTTTTCATGTCAAGACCTGGGACTGAGGTTCTACTTTGCCATTCCCTAGTCAGGTGGTTCTCTGAGCATCATTTCCTCACGTCTACATGACCTCCCACAATTAAGGATCAAATGAGAAATATTTGGGAAATCTATCCCAGTGGCCGTCAATCCCAATTAGGTATCATAATCCCCTGAGAAGCTGCCAAAAACTAGAGCAGACCAGGCCCCAACCCGGGTCAAATGAATAAGAACCCCCTGGGAGCAGGACTCAGTGGGGTTACTTACTTATTAAATACTGTTTCTACTGCATAGCCAAGGTGGGAAATTTCTGTTAGAAACTCATAAATGCCACGAACAGTAGAACAAGGTGTTTTAGGCCACTGGCTTAATTATCCTTGATTTGTTCGGTTAAGAATTAGTTTGATGCTTTTATAGTTCCATTGCGTGGGTGGGTACTTTTTGTGTTCTACATTGTTGTTTGTATGCTTAAGTGATGAATTCTGAGCGAAAACACCCAGCACAATGCTGTACACAAAAATGTACCTAACTTTAATAATTTTGTTTTTGAGAAAACATCTGAGGGTCCTCTAAAACCTTGCTACCCAGAACTGTGCTGACCAGACAAGCAGGACTGGCATAACCTGGGAGCTTGTGAGAAATGTAAAATCTCAGGTCCGTCTCCAGAACCTGCATCCTAACAGGATCCCCAGATGGAGCAATAGGTGAAGCAAAGGCAAATTTTTCTCAGTTCACACCCATGTCCCCAAGGGGGTGGGACGGCATGAAAAGTCAAGTTTGTCTCCTGTAAGCCATTGAAGTTTGGGAGTTTATCCAGATGCTTCTTCACTAAAAGGTCCATTTGGTAAAAACTTAAGGTAAGAACACAAATCCTTAGAGAAGGATCTTTACTTTCAAAGAAGCCTAGTCTTCACAGTGTTCTATAAATAACCAGTTCCTCTAAGAGATTTAAACTATAATAATGCACACAATAAATTGCTGCCCATTTGCTTTATGCAGTGCTTCAATAATAAGTGTATGTGTATCTTACTGAACGTACAGTCCCCAAGACCCAGATTTCAAAATGACGAAGGAGGGAAGCTTAGCCAATGCTTTGAACTATGGACCCACGCCCTTGGATGACGATGATGTAAGCGGCACTCCTTCAAGACTATGCAGACCACACTACAGTCAAGGAGTTGTAGCAAATTCTGAACATTATCTCGACCAACTCCCTTGTTTTGTGGAGAGGAAAGAACACAGCCGAGGATTAAAAGGTACCTAAGGTCAGAGAGCACTTGAGGCAGAACCAAACTCAGAATTCAAGCCCTGACTCCTAGTCCTACTACACTCCCTATACAGCCTCTGCCGTACCTGTTCCTCCTTCCCCAGCACACGGCCTTGCAATTTCATTCTCAGAAATTGCTGACGGGCCTTGGCACTTAAGTGTCCCTTCGCTTCTGCCAGATACTGCTATGCCCAGCTTCCAGGGCTGTTTTTAACACTAGGCTACAGGAGAAGCTATATCACAGCTCAACCAAAACATCCATTTATCAATCCATATTTCCAAATGTATTGGTAATGGATTCTTTAAAAAGCCTGATACTAACTGCGTAATGTAGACTACATAGCATTACTATTTGCTAGCACCAGAAGCACAGTGAGGGGAGGACCCCTAGGTGGCCTAAGGTTAAAACCAAGGGCAGCCATGAACTCAGTGGTACCAAGTAGGGAGGGAACTACAGAGGGAAGGCCCAAAGGGGAGCACAGTGGGAAGGCAGCACCTTTAAAGAACATACACAGTGTGACTATAAAATTGCAAGTCTTCTCTTTTAATAAAACAAACATGACAGAATGTAGACATCTAACCGAACATTTCTCCCTCAAAGTAGCTACATTCTCAGTTCCGACAGAGCTACCTTTGTGGGCGACATTATTTGAACTCCTCTTTGGAGAAGAACCTTAAAAGGAAGTTTAGGAGCCACATCAGAAAATACCCTTCCAAATGTCGGGCTGTTTCAAATCAGAAAGTCTGCCCTCAGAGGATGCCACAGAAAAAAATGAACAAGGCGCTGCAGCTCTCATGGAGGTTCCTAAAGACCTCTGCTGCGCGACAGCGTCACCACTGGAGAAACGTGGTGGGCAGGGCCTCCCAGGGTGGTCACGCCCAGTGGGAGGGCGTTCATTTGGGTAGAAAAGTTCCGCTGTTAAAAAAAAAAAGAAAAAAATCAGCCGCACTCCTTTATAGTCACACTTGCATTGGATTAAAAAAAAAAAAATACAACA
This sequence comes from Phyllostomus discolor, assembly GCF_004126475.2. NCBI lineage: Eukaryota > Metazoa > Chordata > Mammalia > Chiroptera > Phyllostomidae > Phyllostomus > Phyllostomus discolor. The sequence continues at coordinate 188,158,008 of NC_040905.2, read as the reverse complement.
ACGACACTCACACATGGTTCTGTGTGAATTCTCATTAGGAGACATGACATTCAGAATTATAGCACTCATAGTGATAGTTTTCAGAAGACTGTAACAGCTTCTTTGCCATGTAAGAAGGTGCAACTGTTTACCTGAATGTTTTCTTAAATAAGTGACTACTACCACGCTAAGTGTCCTACTTGGAGCTCTGTGACAGGTTACTGACCGCAAGTCCGTGTTCCAGACATTCTTTGCCAACACAGATTAAGCACAAGGGAGCCACCCCCACAGTCTTAGGGTGAATTGGGAAAGGGCCGGTTAAATGAGGAAACAGGCCACTCCTTGGTAAAAGTTTGTAGTTTTCTTTCCCAATACATCTTCTTTTTATTGAGAACTTCCATTTTTATCCTGTGTTCCTCCTCTGCCATCTCACACTCTCGCTCTATCTGCTGGATTTTGGCCACATGCACCTCATTCATTTGTATCAGCTGCAGTTGTAAGATGGACATTTGTTGATGGTGTTCTTCCTCATGCATCTTTTTTAAAGCACCTTCCTGAGAGGTTTTGCTCCTGTAGTTTTTATTGGCTGTTATTCTGACAGCTGAACACGAGGGTTCAGGTTGAGAGGTCCCCTCACACACTGGAAAATGTATGAACTCTTTCTCATCATCGCACAGTTCTCTATTTGAAACAGCAAATGATTCTGAAAAACAGTAGCAGAAAACATATGTTCAAAGATTTTACAGGCAGAGAGTAAATCATCCTACTTCAACGACAGGGTCCCCCACTCCAGGATGGATCTGGAATAGCATCTGCTTTGGCCTGCGTGTCAACAGGGGCCCTGGCCACACCTGACTTTTTAAAACCCCATAAATCCAAAGCAAGTTTCCCTTGAGACGTAATGATAAAGTGTTTCATGGTGGCATTTCTAAAACTGCAGACTACAGGAACAATGGTCAGCAACTACACGTATCAAGAATTGATGACTGTGCTACGTTGATGTAAGTTCTGAACTGAAGTATGCACAGCTCCAAAAGGGCGGAAGACCACAGTGCGAGGCCAACGGGGGGGGGGGGGGGGGTTCAGATTCCGTTCTCCCTCGGTTGGATCTCCCTTGCCCGCTCTCGCCCAGCCCAGCCGTGAGCACACATTCCACACCCCCAGGGGACCGTTGCTCTATTTCCTCATCACTTCCCTCGCCCTGGATAATTATCTCATAAATGTTCCTCCTTGAGAAGTGAGTCTACCCTCCCTGGCTTAACTTACCTAGCGTGCCATTTCTCTTCGGCCTCCCACCTCTGGCTGTTAAGAATTCAGATCCAAAGACACTTGTGAATGTCCCTGTTATGTTACCTGTCCCTAGCAGCAACTGATACTTTTTGAATTTTCTGTCCCTCTATTAGTTTCTGAACCATTGCCCACCCCTAAATTTTCTGCAGCTTCCTCTCTGACTGCATCTTCTCAATTTTCTTTCGGGACTCAGACTCCTGTTCCACCAACCTCTTACCTTTTCATACTCCCCTGAGGTGCTTCTCTTTAACTGTTTTCAGTCACCCTAAGTAACCCTCATAATCTGGTTCTCGCCTTCCTTTACCTTTCTTGCCCTACTCTTCAAAATTCCCTGCGCACCCTTCAATCCTATCACAAACTAGTCACATTCTTAAAGGCCATGCTCTTTTCCATAATTCTGACTCACTGCTCCATCAGCCTGAAGTTGGGCTTAAATACTGCCTGTCCCCGCAGCTCACCCAAACACAGCCCTAGTCCGGTCTCCCTTTCACTGCCTCCCCTAACTCCTGCTTCACTCGGGGTCAATGCCACTTGCTCTGTGGAACCTCAGCTCTCCCTTCTCTGCACTGACTCTCCTATTACTGTACTTGATGCGTACAGGGTGGGGGAAATGTAGGTTTACACTTGTTCATGCTGAAAATAATACAATAATTAATAAAAAAATAATATAAGAATAAACTCTATGTTTTGTGTACTCCTACCTGTAAACCTACTTCTGCACCCTGTACTGGTATTATTTGGGGACCATGCCTTATTCATTTCTTTTATCCTTGCGACCAGTGACTTTGCCTGGTACACAGTGGATGCCTCGTAAATATTTACTGGCTGAAGCCTTGAACAGAAACGGAAAAGAGCATATGGATACAAAATGATACCATCTGAGGTGGTGCCCATTTACACCATTATTTTTACAGGACAGTGAGATTAACATCAATTAGGGAGTTTCAGCCAGGAAACCACTAACTCCTCTAACCCATGGAGTCTTCTAGCTGTGACTCCAAGGCTTTCTTGGGAAGCTTTACACCTTCAATAATGAGAATTGTCTCCTTGGAGAAAAATGCCATCAGTTTATTCACAAGAGCTGGCTACAACATTGTGTCCACTCCGATATTCCAGAAGATGGGATGCTGGGAATGTTAATGGCTAGTGGGGGAATCTAACTCCTCATTCTCTGTTAACAAAAGGAAAGTGGCTACTGTTGAGATGATTTCACTCCAAAGGGTAGGATAACAGGCATAACTAGTCCCTAACTGAGGTTAAAGAAAGGGTAAAAATCTTACTTTTCAAAGAGAAGGTGAAGAAAGAGTACTTCTGTGCCATCCAGAGACAATGAAACGTCTCCCTAGGAATCCTTCCCAACTCCAAGGGCTCTGGCCTCTACTAGATGTCCGTCCTTCATGCTGCTGCCACCTCTCAAGCCTATGTCTGGCAGAGCACTTGTGAAAGCCAGAGGTTTCACTACCTCCCCTTCAGGCCCCTGAATACTTTGAAGGCAGAGACTAGCTCGCATTCCTCCCCATAAGGAAGCCAGCAGAGGGCCTGGTACCCTGCTGGGCTGTAGGAACCACACAGGTGCTGAACTGGCTGCAGTGGGCCACACCCCTCCCAACACAGCACAGCCAGGGAGAAAGAGCAGTGTGTTCTGAGCGGCTAGCCCAGGCTCGGGACCAAGGAACGGAAAGCACTTAACACTAAGAATAGGGTCCCTCAGATGTAAGCATCAATTGTAAAGCTATTACCTCATCTGTTTCCTTTCTACTCTGAGATCTGAAAGTGCCTTCTGAAAGTGCTGTCTCTGAAGGCTGGACACATTAGGTATTTTTTGGTACCTTTAGCCTCTTTTCGCTTTGATTCCATTCCAAAGGATATGCCTGAGTTCCTGCCCTGACAATTGCTCCTCTCTCCCAATTATCTAAATGCTCATTTTTATCTCAACAGTTCTAGGTGTTAGGGACCTGATGATGATGATGATGATGATGACAGCAGCTACTATTTTACAGGCACTACCTCATGTAAACGTACAATGAACCGCTGAAGGGTGTATTATTATAGAAGACCAGGCACAGCATCCAAAGTCATTTGGCTAGTTGAAAGAACCAGGATTCTAATCCAAGTCTTCATCATTTCAAAATCCAAGCTCAACTATTACAACACCTAGACTCTCGTCGCTTCACCTGCTCAGCTGATCACCTCTGTATCCTAAAATGGGGCCTCCAGGTTGTATCCACTATAAGACAATCTATTATTAAGAATATAGATGCATATTCCAAATTTTGGTCTCCAAGTTTCTCTCTAGAGCTATGAACATAAAGACAGTATGTTCATGTCCAGGAGCACAGGAATGACTGTACTTTAAAACTCTTCTTTGTAGTTGAAATGTGTGCTAACATGCATATCTTAAAGAAGAAGGAAAAAAGCCAGGCCTCTTGAAAACCTCTGGCAGAAGCTGGGGCTTACACCTAGAGAAGCCGGACGGAGTAGTTAATTAACTTCCACACAAATATTAGCTCCAATGGATGGAAGCTAGTGTTCGGATGGGGAGAATCTTCTCTGAACTGGAGAAGGACTGGCCTGGGAATGGCAGCCTGCTGCAAACACACACCACATGATCTCTCTCCCAGGAAGAACTAAGCCACCGGCAGGAGAAAACTATGCAATCTTGTGCAAAATGGATGTGCGGGCCTAAGGGCTTTCCTCCGATGGGAGAACACAGTCAGGGGAGTGTTCTTTCATTTGGGCAATTCGAGCACATTTAACATCAGCAGGAAAAACCTACTGTGGCAGTAACAGAAGGGGAAGGAAACTGTGTTCCACCCAAACCCCCGCTCTTCTGAACAGAACAGAAGAAATGGGACTGACTGGGAGAAGGAATGAACGAGAGGTGGTGGGTGCCCTCCGTGGAATACTGTGCACCCACTAGGTGAAACAAATCAGACTTGCATGCTACAATGGGAACAGATCCTAAAAACATCACTCTAAGTGAAAAAAGGCAAGAAAATGGTAGCTATAGCATGATTTTTAATCTATGTAAATTAAAAATACATGCACACAAAAGAGCAATACATGCTTTCGAAAACACGGGAGAGAAAACACAGCCATATCGGAATGACTATGGGACAGAGAAGAAACTGGAAGTGCTGAGTGGGGGGAGAGGGAATACGTACATAAGCAACACAAAAAAGGGAGCTTTTCAAAGGCTGGGGATGCAGGTGTGCCATCACTGGCAGGAGAGCTGGTCCCCTGTACTTGAGTTCTCCCCCTAAAAGAGTAGGGTGGGATTAAACAGTGGCAGTAGTGGAATGTATAAAGGAGAGTTTGTGTTATTTAACTATAGCTTTGAGTACCCATGTCTACATGATTCAAATATAGCTTTATAGTAAACAACAGCATAGGAAATTAAATTTAAGTTCTCCTATGATGTTTCAATACTACCTAAAAGCTTAGTTTGCTTAAATATATTTGACATTTAAGTCATCCTACCATCCTGACCCTTTCCAGCAAATTTTGTGATTCCCCTTCATTTGTTCTGCGAAACTGTTCCCCAAGGATAATCTCACTTGTCTTAAAATGGAAGCTAAGTGTCACAGCCAAATCGTCACATATCACAAATCTGCAGAACATAGAGGGTTTTCATATATTTAAGGGATAAATATTGGGGTGTTTTTGGAAAATACATTCTTAAGGGTTAAACTTTCATTTTAAAACTACTGTGTTCAAATGCAGGTGTACATTTCAAGGAAGGCGTTGACAAAGCTAATAACACCCAGGGCACAGGGATCAAGATGACAACGTTGGAATCATCTCACACGGAAAACTTGTTGGAGGGAGGCCTCTAGTGGAACACCGGTTAAGGAGTCCCCGCAGTTCTCTGAGCATGTGCCCTGCGAGGGGTTAGCACAGTGCTGTCCCACAGGAGGGGGACACGAGCTGCAGGTGCCATTTTAATGTTCACGTGCCGCGTTAGAGAGGTGAAAGAGCTGACACTGATGGTCGTGAAATATTTTTAAACCCCGTATGTCTAAAACATTATCACTGCTACATGTAATCAATATAAGAATTATTAGTAAGAGACTTTACATTTCTTTTGGTACTCAGTCTTCAGGATTCAGTGTGTGTATTTAGTTGGCCTACCCCCACTTCAAGGGCTTACTAGCCTGATGTGGCGTGTGGCCACTGTCAGCAGTGTTAGGAGATGCTAACAAAAGTAAAACACACACACACACACACACACACACACACACACAGATTCCATGTGTCAAAATACACCTGATGTAATGAGAGCCACCAGCCTATTGCAGGTTTTCAACCTCTTCCTCACCAGGACCCAGAAGGAATGATGGACAATTCCAGCTTTATTTTCATTTCCTAAAAGTAAGTTAAATACAAACTGAGTGGGGTAACCCCAAAGCTGTCTTAATGTATAGAAGGAGTTCTAGTACGTTATCTACTAGTGTTAATAGATTACTTTGGACATACTCCCCAGCTGACAAAGCACCCTGGCTCTCCACCGCCCTCTGGAGTTGATCTGGAGACGGGAACAGGTAAGTATTCGGCTGTACTTCAATAATCACCAGCAAAAAGAGAAGTTTCATGTGTCATGTGTACAAGCATTCAATTTCATATCAGTTCCTTTTACAAGTTAGTGTCTAGCAAATGTCACTACAGGAAAGACACTGTGAATCCATATGCATTCCCTTCTTGCTGGAAATTTATAAATTGCTTATGAATACATGAATTAATTATATCATTTCCTCCGAAAAGAAAGAGAAAAACACTTATGGGATGAACTTCCTAGATCCTACTCTAGAATTTGAGAATGGGGAAAGAAGACTGCCCTTAGACTAACCCTATGATCAGGGTGTGCGAGAGGCAACTGATCAACGTATCTCTTGCACATTGATGTTTCTCTCCTTCTCTTTCTCCCTCCCCTCCCCTCTCTCTAAAAAATAAATAAATAAATATATTTTTTAAAAAGAGTAACCCTAGGAAATCAATACACAACCATACAGGTGAAAGATTTGCAAAGTGAACTAAGTGACAGCAGCCCACACCAGCATCCTCCTCAGCAATGTGTCTCAGGGAACATAGCAACCTGAAAGGAGGCCCTGCTGATTCAGCCCTCACACCCCGCCCCAGGACCAGTCCCTTCACTCACTCACTCACTCCCTCACAGGACTGAACGGCTCCAGAGCCAGCACGATAGAGGGTAACTGGCGGAAGCTACAGAGATCTCCAAAACAAGGAAACTGTCTATTAGCCCTGGGCCTCATCCCCATAGACGCAGCAATGAGAAAGGGCAAAACAGAGAGTTGGCAGTGTCCATATCAACACTGTTTGCTGGCAGATACTGTGACTTGGGACTCAAGAATCAAAATTCAGACACAGGGCTCCTACCCTGGAAAACGATGCATGATAGTCATGACCTTAACCACTATGACTGCCTAGTGGGCTCCCTGGACTTAGCCTTGGTCAAATGATCAGCAAGCAAACTTTTTATTGTAATTTAGATTCCTGGGATAATCTACCTACAGAAAAAAAAAAAGTGCTAACCAAAATGTTATTCAGTTCACTAGGCTACTTAGCTTTCTCACTCTACACAGATAACATCTGTGACTTTTAATAAGCCAGTCCCCCAGAGCTCAGTCTCCTCTAGGGACACTCATAAGTGCATTTCTCATCCTGCAAACCAAAAATCAGATTTTCCTAGGCAAATGCTTGCTGGGTCCTCAGAGAACCTTCCAAATAGACTTCTGGCCTTCCCAGAAATTATTAAATGTGTCTCTTGCAAACTACACTGAATCTTTATATAAACTGGCCATTCTTATCATAAAAGAGGCAGGGATTATTGGCAATTTATCTAGATGCATTTTCCCACCCACCTCGGGCCTGGAGACATTTCAAGAGCCCCTTAAATCCAACCTTTTCAAGCTATGACATACTAGCATTACCTCCTTGATTGTATGACAGTCTTGTCCTTCTACAAGAACCCTATATAACATTTTCCCTTTCAGTGAAAGTATATTAAAACTAAAATGATTTTTTCCAGAATTTCTTAAGTTCCCTGAGGTGCCACAAAGCAAAACTGTACTTCACAGTTATTAGAATGGGGGGAAATGCTGGTTTTTAATCTGGGTGAATGCCAAACAGCTGTTTGCTCTGTTAGTCTCATGACTTTTCTAGTCTAAAATAGTTCACTTTTTTAATGTGTCCTTTTGAATGTACATTATAGGTCCTCAAAAAAAAAAGACATTAAAAAAAAGCTTGAGTGAATGGAATAAATCTTCAAACAAACCCACTTTAACATATTGGAGATAGCTCAAGATAAGCAACTAAGGTACTTCGTTAATGACAACTATATGAACGTAGCCCCTTAGTTTTCCTTATTCTTCAGTGATAATGGAGCTAAGAGAGCTCTCCCCGAGAGAGAGAGCACACGGATATTAACAAGTGCGTTTATTTTTTATGTACTATGTGACTTGCATGTCCTATGCCATCGGGAGACTTTGGGGAAAGTCAAGTTTGACATGAACGTTTCTTTTTTAATGAAGCCCCTCAGAATTAAGGGTTTTAAAATTCAAACGGGGAACAGGTAGCAGTGAGAACACACAAGCCGGGCTCAGGAGCCGATACCTGGGGCGGCGGCGTCGGGGTGGTATTCCGCCTCCTCCTCCGGGGGGCTCTGCAGGAAGTAGAGCTGCTCGGGCAGCATGCCGGCGATCTTCTCCTTCCCCAGGACGTGTGTGCTCAGGAGGGGGCTGACGCTGCGCTTCACCTTCTCTCTCCTTTCGTGGGCCATAATTTTTTTGGTCCGAGCCTTGATGTTCTCCCAGCACTTCTTCAGCTGTTTGAAATCCCGCAGCGACACGCTCGGCTGAGAGTTGTACTCGTGGGCGAGTGCCTGCCAGGTCCGCTGCTTGAGCGCAATAGTTCGCGCATCGCTTTTCTTACATTCCAGCACATACTTGTACTTTTCCACTAAAGCAAGCAGGATGCTCTTTTCCAATTCTGAGAAATATTTGGCAGGTTTTATAATTTCGTTGTTTTGCATTTTCCACTCTATTTCTCCCGGCCGTTAGCGATCCTGTAAAAGGAAATTTGAAACAATAATTAGGAACTCCAGCGATAAAAATGTCAGCAAATCACTTAAAGGTAATCCCTGACTTGATTCCCTTGTCTGAAATACAGTAGTAGTTTCTTTTCTGTGAATGTGGACTTATGAGAGTCTCAGGAAAACATTCAGAAGTTTACGAGCAATGGGGTTTTACTTCAAAGGAGATGTTCAAGTAGGTCCTTTGTTGTAAGTCTTGGCCATTCTGAGAATATCAGCAAAAAAAAAAAAAAAAAAAAGAAAAGTTAAACATCTTCTGTGGAACTTCAATGTGGAACTCTAATTTGTTTATTTGTTTCATGTTAGGAGACTGATTATTCCCCAAATTCAGAATGTTACACAACTTTTTAACTACACAGATTTCTCAAAGCTTTGTCACAGCTGAAGACAGAGAAGCCACTGTGTGACCAAATATAAAAGATAATGTAAACACTATCAGGACCTCAGAATCACCCCCCAACACATCTGACATTTCCATCACTATGTCTGTGACCATGGTTATGTCCATGCTCCTGCAGGAGCCTCCGTTTCTTCATCTTTAAAATGAGGGTTTGGAGTCAGTGACCCTTAAGGTCTAAAAGCCACTTTTAAAAGTGTGCAATCCTGTGAAAATAAGTTATATCCTTTCAGAAGTGAAAGGGCCTGAGCACTTATAGATTGAGTCCAACGCCTTGCATTTCTTGCTTTCTTTTTTCCTGGGCATTGCACAGAAATGGAATAATACAGTATGATGTCTTTTGTGACTGGCTTCTTTCACCTAGCACGATGTATTCGTGGTCTGTCTGCCCTGCAGCATGTATCAGTACTTCATTCCTTTTTATTACCAAATGATATTCCATTTTATGGAGGTAGCACGTTCTACATTTATCCATTAATGAATTTCTATTAAGATATAATTGATATATAACATTATATCAGTGTCAGGTGCACAACATAATGATTCAATATTGGGTTGGCCATCTAATACTGAAGATGGAAGAAAATACGCAACATTTTTGGCATATTATGCTTTATTATTTCAAGAAAGGTAAAAATGCAACTGAAATGCAAAGAAAAGATTTGATTTGTGCGGTGTTTGTGAAGACGCTGTGACTGATCAAACACATCAAAAGTGGTTCATGACATTTCTTGGTTCTATTGATATTTTGGCCAAATAATTCTTTGCTGTGGGGCTGTCTTATGTGTTGGAAGATGTTTAGCAGCACCTCTGGCCTCTACCCACTAGAAGCCAACAGCAGGAGATAGCTGACATACTCAAAATACCCAAATCATTAAAGTTATTGGTGGAAATGAACAATGTGTCTTTCACTTTATGGAAAAAATCATATGAACTTTTTGGCCAGCCCAATATACATATAAATATATAGTGAATCACCACAGTAAGTCTAGTTAACATCCATCGAACTACACAGCAACAATTTTTTTCTTATAATGAGAACTTTTAAGATCTACAATTTTAGCAACTTTCAAATACCCTATATAGTATTTATTAACTATAGTCACCATGCTGCACATTACATGCTTAGGACTTATCTGTTTTCTAACTGGAAGTTTGTACCTTTGACCGTCTTCACCCATTTTGCCCACCCTCCACCTCCTGCCTCTGGCAACCACCAATCCATTCTCTATATCTATGAGTTGTTGTTTTTAAGATTCCACATACAAGTGAGATCATATGGTATTTGTCTGACCTATTTCACTTAGCATAATGCCTTCAAGGTCCATCCATGTTGCCACAAATGGCAGAATTTCCTTTTTTTGTGAATATTTTATTTTTTATACATCACATATGTTTTTTATATAGTCTGTGTGTGTGATATATATGAGGTCTGTCTGGAAAAAGTCCAGCCATTGTTATTATAATGAGATCAGTTTGCATGACATCAATGTAACCTGGCACCAAGGAGAGTGGACTGAATGAGCATGTGTGAACAATGATGACTTCACTATGCTAGTCAGTGGCGGTGGTAGACACCATTGAGTGAGCACATGTACTGTGTGGCTGTCATATTCAAAATGACTGAGCAAGCAGAGCAACAAATCTGCATCAAAGTTTGCATTAAGCTTGAACATTCCTCCACAGAAACTATTCGGATGATCGAGAAGGCCACAGCTATAGGCTACTGGTGATTGGCAGCTTCATCACAACAATGCGCCCATTCATGCATCACATCTCGTGCAGAGTTTTTTGGTGGAACATCAAATCACCCAGGTGACTCAGGTCCCCTACAGCCCAGATGTGGCACCCTGCAACTTCTGGCTTTCCCCAAAACTAAAATCACCTTTCAGAGGGAAGAGATTTCAGACTGTTGATGAGATTCAGGAAAATACAACAGGGCAGCTGATAGGGATTGGGAGAACTGTGTGAGGTCCCAGGGTGCCTACTTTGAAGGGTCTGAGGTATCACTGTCCTATGTACAATGTTTCTTGTATCTTCTTCAAGAAATGTCTATTTTTCATATTACATTGGCTGGATACCTTCTGGACAAACCTCATATATATTATATGTATCGCGTTTTCTTTATCCCTCTTTTCAATCGAGGAAACCAAGGGCCACTGAAGTGAACTGTATGGCTGAACATCACAAAGATGGCTACTGCGAAGTCAGGAACTTGGACTGTCCTAATAGTCTGGCATCCTTTTTTCTCCTAATATGGCAAATAGCCATTTTTTTATTCTGCATAGTACTTTAAAGTCTTTGTTAACATACTAGGACTTATCAATTATATATTATTTAAATTTTTTAAATAGTATTACACTGTTCCCATCATTTTTAAAGTTTTTTTTAAGATTTTATTTATTTATTTTTTAGAGAGAGGGGAAGGGAGAGAGAAAGAGAGGGAGAGTCACATCAATGTGTGATTGCCTCTTGCGCACCCCCCACTGGGAGCCTGGCCTGCAACCCAGGCATGTGCCCTGACTGGGAATCGAACCAGCAATGCTTTGAATCGCAGGCCAACACTCGAGCCACCAAGCCACACCAGCCAGGGCATTTTCTCCATTGTTATTATTGAAGTTTACATGCCTTTTTATTTTAATAAAAATTATATACATTTAACTACATAAATCTGATTTGATAAACATATAATAGTAAAATAATTACTACATTCAGGATAATTAACACATTTCCTCACACAGTTAACTTTTTACATGTGATGGAAGCACCTGAAATCCACTGTCTTAGCATATATCCAAATTCAACACAGTATTACTAACTGTAGTCATCATGCCTATACATCAGCTCTCTAAACTTACCTATCCTACATAACTGCAACTTTGTTCCCATGGTCCAACATCTCCCTGGTAAGCACTCTTCTCTTCTCTGCTTCTGTGAGTCTGAAGAGTCTGGCATTGTTAGTGCCACTTCACAGCGGTCTCTTGGGCTGTCACCTTGGGTGACTCCATACAATCGTGGCTCCCTTAGGTTGTCATGCCCTCTCCTCCCCAGGGCAGAGTCAGCATCTCCCACACAATAGGTGCTTAGTAAACGTCTTATTCTGCCAAAATTCTGTGTGTTTTTCGACCTCACACTTTTCTCACATCTTTTAACCACAGGAAGCTCCCTACAAAAGTAATCTCTCAAACACATTATGGCAAGAATGTCATCAAGCAGCAGTGGATGCGGCAATAAAGCAGACACTGCATGTTCCCGTTCGTGGAAAGGGCCGGCATGCCCCAGGCCTTCTGCTCACCAAGCCTCTGATTTCTCAGAGTAACAGAAAAGCATCAAGACAGCGATGGCACAGTCCATATCAAAAGAATTAGGAACTAAGCCCTGGCTGGCGTAGTTCAGTGGACTGAGCATGGGCTGCAAACCAAAACATCGCAGGTTCGATTCCCAGTCAGGGCACATGCCTGGGTTGCAGGCCACAGTCCCCAGCAACCACACACTGATGTTTCTCTCTCTCTCTTTCCCCCTCCCTTCCCTCTCTAAAAATAAATAAATATTTTTTTAAATCATTTTAAAAAATTGATAGCGCCTTAAAAAAAAAAAAGAATTAGGAACTAACTTGAAAGGAGTCCCGTGGGCCCACAATGGAATACCTGAACACCAACAAGGGTGATGAGAGCACAAAGATGCAATAAATTATTCCCTTGACCTTCCTGCATATTTGAAAAGCTCCATAACAAAAAGTCAGGGATGAAAAATGGCTGTGGCCTTTAAATTTACGGTACACTAATTTAAAACCACACTTTTACAAACCGGCTATTCACATAACTGTGCCTGGGGAGGGGTTACTGTAGATGTGAATTCCTGAATAGCTGCAGATGTGAGGCTGGAGGGGACTTTGCCAGGTCAGAGAGCCTTGAGACTGAGGCCAAGCAGTGTGGGCTTGACCTGAGGGCACAGAAGCTGGCCAGGGTCTCCCCCTATGCACCACCCCCCCCAAAAGTTAAGATTCAATGAAGTAATACTGTGATAAGCACCTCCACATACCAGGCACCCTGTCTCACATTCATCCTGGGCACATCCAGTATCAGAAATCACAAGATTTAGATACATGTTAATAGGAGTTTGGCCCTCTGGCCCTGAGCGAAAGTGAAAAGAAAGGACATTTATCTTTGGGGCTGTTTCTCTGCACCCCTAAATTCCCAGGCCTTCAATCATATTGCTCTAGTGTTCCTACAATGACCCGATCCACACCCCTTCTTCCCTGAATATTCAGAATTAAGTTTGCCTTCATCAATACTCCTGTTTCCTGTGAGTCCATATTCCCCAAATTGCAGTTTATTAACACACACCCCCTGCACTATGTCTCTTCTGTATCGTCTCCATCCACCAAGATGTTAATGACTAAAGTCACTTTCTATAGTTTTTATTAGGAAGTCGATAGGTATACTGAATGGTCTTAAGCTACACAGTTCCCAGAGCAGAGTCTGAGCTGACCTCCCATCCCAACTCCTCTGTCCCAGGACATGTCAATATGCCTACCTTTCCTTAGGTCTACATTCTTTAAAAAAATTTTTTAATTTATTTATTTTTAGAGAGAGGGAAAGGAAGAGAGAAAGAGAGGGAGAGAAACATTTATGTGCTAGAGAAACATAGATTGGTTGCCCCTTGAACGCTCCCAAATTGGGACCCCAGCCCACAACCCAGGCACGTGCCCTAGCTGGGAATTGAACCAGTGATCCTTTGATTCACAGGCTGATGGTCAGTCCACTGAGCCACACCAGCCAGGGCACCCCCTTTCTTTTTAAAAATCACTGCTATAAGGTTTGAGAATCTGGTTCGCAAATGAAAAAGATATTGTTCCTTGTTCTCTTCTATTGTAGATAATGCAATTTTATATATTTCACAAATATATAACATATTTATAATGTTATATATTTATATTTTATATATATAATTTTTTCTATCTTTGATCATTTCTTCAAGATAAATTCCTAGAGGAGGAAGGGTTGACACAAAAGATGCAAACACTTAAGACTTGTGTTACATGACCATCTGTCTTCCAGAAATGGGTACCAATTTACATTGCTACTAATAGCATACCAGCATGTCTATTTCCCCACTTCACTTACCCTTGCTGTTAACATTTTTAAAAATCTGTGCCAACTGTGGAGGTGAAAAATGTCACTTTTCTGTTTAATGATATATGAATTCCAGCTTTCAGCAAAATAAGCCACACTCTGACTGAACGAAGTCCTTGCTATACTTGGTGGAATTCAAATTGCACGTAATTAGTTCCAAGCAATTTAATATTTCTTCCTCACAATGTGTGCAGTACCACTAGCTGCCACCAGGTGGTGGTGGGCTCATGGGGAGTCGAAATTCACAAAAGATCTTGCCCTAAGTGTGACCAGTTGAGTGTCTAATAACTGCAATAACAACAGCAGATAACTTTTTTTAAGGTTTACTTTATTCTTATTCAAGAGAGAGGGGGAGCGAGAGAGAAAAAGAAACACGGATCGGCTGCCTGCTAAACACGCCCCAACCATGGATCGAGCCAGCAACCAGGCATGTGCTCTGACGGGGAACCAAACCAGCGACAGCAAGGCAACCAACTGAGCCCCACTGGCTAGGGCAACAGCCAATAACTTTTATTGAGCCTTACATGGTGGGTCAGGCACCACACTAAGTGTTTAATATGCAGTATATCATTTAATCCTTCCCCAAACAGCTCCTGAGAGCATCATTTGTTACACTACAATATTTTGTTTAAAAAAAAAAAAAAACTTTATTAAAGTGCCAGAAGAAATTATACAACTGTTCTCAAAAGCAAATGCTCAGATTTACCAACACCTGGGGGCCATTAATAGCCTATTAACTAAACTGTTATTTAATCACTAGCTAAGTAAATCCAGAGTTACCAATTTACTTTGCTTAATTTTGTAGAACAGCAGGCCTCCCTGGGCCACGTGTTTGCACTCTGCAGGGCTATAAAGGGATTCTGGTGTGAGCCAGTGTACCCCAAAGGCCCCCGTGGATTCCCAGAAACCTCAAACGTAGGAGGCTTATCTCCACTAACCAGTTATTATTCCTATTTCCCAGATCAGAAAAGTGAGGCTCGGTGCCTTGCCAGTGGTCACACAAATACTAAGTAGAAGGACCAGGATTCCAACCCAGGTCTTACTCCAATGCCCTGCTGCCCTCCGCTCTGCTTTGCTCTCTCCTTTCAGAGCTAGTGGCAGCCTCTAGTGCCTTTGCTCAAATTACATGTCAAATTACAGAGCAATCTAGTTGTCATCAGGGAAAGGTCCCAGGATAGAGCAACTGAGGGAGAGCTGTGCCTGCTTCTGTCTCACCCCATTTTGTGGCTCTTCCTTTCCCCTCCCTTCCCCATCACCTCCTCCCTCTAAGTCTTAAACCCAGGGCTCTTAGTCCCCCACGCCCCACCCCCCACCCAGGTGTACCTCCCTCACGCCAATCAGTACTCTGAAATGACTTCTGCTGTTGATCTGATAAGAATGTATGTTTGAAAAGTAACTGTAAAGATAATCTGGAGCTTTAAAATGCCTCCCCCCCCCCCCCCCCCCGCCAGGAATGCTGACACTGTACTTGAGCACTTGGCTGACAGTCTTAAGAAAACAAGCATGTCCCAAAGGGATCCCCAGGAAAAGCTCAATTTGAGGCTAGAAAGCACATTCTAGCTTAAAACGATTCAGCATTGTCCATGAGAGGTTACAGATGACAACATAAGAAGCCTTCCCTTCTGCATCAGCTTTTATGAGGGAGACTGGCCTTACCTGCCCCCCAACCCTGCTCAGTACAGATCACCTTTTTTGTCTGCAGTTCTGCCAGACAGAGTCCCACCAGCTCCCTGCATACTTGTGCTCCAGCAAGCAGCCCAGTGACCCTCATCCCGTGGGCCTCCAGCAAGCATTCAATGAATGAATACATTCTGATATAGGCGTAAACTGCCTGCTAGGCACTAAATGAGGATCATGCACGATAAAGCAGTCAGTACACTAAAAACTGCGTTAAAGTGAAAATGGTCAAATAAAATAGCAAAATCCAAATGCAATGAAGCTCCCCCATGAGCTAGGCAAAAACCTATAGACAGGACTAAATAAAAAAGCACAATTCCAGTATGATAGAAGCACCAAAAGGGAAGAATAAGCACAATGCCTGAACACTAACACTGACTAAGCCACCAGAAGTTTGTAGTAAGTTCATTTAACATCCACCTAGTACAAAAATCCATCCACCTAATACAAAAAAACGTTCATAATCCCCCAAAATTCGTATGGTGAAGCTCTAATTCCCATCCATAGCAGCAGCTGTCTTTGGAGATTGGACCTCTAAGAAAGTAATTAAGGTTAAGTGAGGTCATAAGGCTGGAGATTAGTGACCTTATAAAAAGGGACCCCAGAGAGCTTGCTCTCCCCCCAACCCTCCCCAGGGCTCAGAAAGAGAGCATGTGAACAGAGAGATGGCAGCCACCTGCAAGCCACGTGAAGAGGCCTCAGAATAAAACCTACCTGCAGGCACCTTGATCATGGAGTTCCCAGCCTCCAAAACTGTGAGAAATGCATTTCTGTGCTTGAAGCCAGTAACTAGTCCACGGAATTTTGTTATGTCAGCCCAAGCTGACTCATACACCATCCAGTGATATTTTAAGTCCATGAAGGGTCAAACTAAGTCCCAAAATTTGAACAAAGACTAGAGAAACTTGGCCGGACTTTACTTCTACTTCCTTTCCTGGAAAAGGGAGTTCGTTGAAGTCAACACTCAGAAGGAGAACCAGGATTGAAGATCTGTGGCGTTGAGACCTCGGAGAGATGTCAGGACTTTCGTGAGCTACTGCTTTTAAGCTTAAGTGAAATGAACCAAAGAACTGAATGCAGAAAACCTGGGCTCAAATCCCAACATCAGCACTCACCTAGCTGTGTTACTCTGGACAAGCCAATTAACCTTCGACTCTTCATCTGCGAAATGAGATTAGTACCCCCACTCTGCCTTAGTCCCTCTGCACCGATGTCCTGCAGTGGGGAGCAAAGAACAAGCATAGACTAGAGTGTCAAAAAATGTAGTTCTTTCCACCCCTCCCATTCATATTAAACTGCCTACAGTTGGGCAATTGTCTTGAGTTTCATCTCAAAAATAATTGCCTTCCTCTTCTCACCAGAAGCAGGAGACACAGATGGGCATTTCTGTAGACGTGATGGGATGTGAAAACACAAAATGCAATATCCAAAAAACGCTGCCCACACAATGCACTGTAGACTATGGGTTGTTTCCCATCGAGATTGCGGGGCTGACAGAAGCCACTGCCCGCTGCCACTGCTCCATGTCACACGAGAGGAACGCAGCGCAGATCGCTAGCCCAGGGAAAGAGCAAAATTCAAAATCACAAATACGGTTTCTACTTAGTGAACATTGCTTTTTCACCATTGTAAAGCCAAAAAAAATCCTAAGTTGAACCTTTTAAGTCAGAAACCATCTATAGATGCAAATACTTACTGGCTCTTTTATTTCATAAGCACACAATTCAACGAATATGTAATACACACCCCTGCCAGAGGCTCAGGACATCCCTAGAATACATGGGAGATACAAAGTCAGGCTGACCCCTATAGTCTGGAAGGAGCACCCACGTGCATAAACCAGTGACTAAAATGACAGGCACGCTGAAAGAGACATCATAACAGAGGACAAAGTGTGTTGGGTGTTCAGAGGAGGGAAGAAGTTCTTTGCGTTCTTGATGGCAAGAGGACATTTGAGCTAGATCTTTAAGAGTGTATAGGATATGAACAGAGAGAGTTGAAGGAGATCACTAAGGTAAATAATTGATAACAAAGGGCCTGGACTCTGAGCAGCGATGATGTTAACGGAAACGAGGCGGCGCACACCAGAGACTGTTTCAAAGCGAGAAGTGACCAGGACGTGTGTATCCACACGAGGGTGAGGGATCGAGAGAAAGCAGAGGCGAAGAGAACACACGAGGACGAGCTGAGCACCCAATGTGCAGGCACCTGAGAGGGGAGTATCCCTTAAGACCGAGGAGCTCCCAGTCCAATGAAGACAAACACAACACAGCAGATTGTGGACGGGCCGGTGACAAGGCAGTGTGATGAGCACAGTGACAGAGATGTGCCCGGGGCCACTAATCCAGGACCAGGAAGACCTAGAATAATAACTTTAATTCCTGTTAGGATAGACTGGCATTAGAATTAGCACTAGCACAGAGCGGGGCCACGACTTGGGAAAAGACTGAAAAAGGAAAGCATACAAAAATAGTGGGTGAGTGGCAGGAAATGTGGGACCCATTCCCTGAAGGGAAGCCTGGCAACAGGTTGAGGGTGATCAACTTGCTCTAAAGGGATGAAAGACACTTCCTGTCCCGGACTGTTGACTCGGTCTCCTGACTCAGCAACCCCCATGACCTTTTCTGGGAGCAACACAGATCCTAACATGCTAAAACTAAAAAGAGACTTCAATCCAATCCTCTCACTTTACAGATGAGGAAACTGAGGCTCAGAGCAAAACAGGGGGCTCCCCAGGGCCCTCGTAACAGAGGAGGGCCTGAAAGTGAAACTTCATCATTTAATTTAACCCTGGCCTCCACATCTCTTTGGAAGCTTCTCAGTGTCAAGACACCCTTTTGCTAGGCACACCGTAGCCTTCACCCACTATCCCATTTGAAAACTCAAGGGCACTGCTGTCAACTCTGACATTGGTTTTGTGACAGCAAACCAGTCTTCTTGCCTCCCTGCCAACTTCTCATGTCTAAACTGTAAAGTCAAAGGGAATGTTCTCTCAAGTTCCCGCTACTGCTGGCAGCCCTGGTTTTTCTGCTACCCGGTTCCCACTTCCATGCCAAATATGCATAGATGGCATTTTCTGATTATTTCTGAGGTTAGTGGAGCTACCAGCCAACGAAAGAGAACACTGCAGCCGAATAAAGTGACGTCAGCACTTCACACAATTTAAGGCCGGTGGCCTGGTTTAACTGTGTAGGTTAAGTAGTCCCAGTTGAAATCTCTAAAGCAAGTGATCAGATCTCCTGTTCACTACGGTCACCCCAGCTCCTTGAAGAGTGCCTGCCTGGTACACAGTAGGCACCCAATAAATATTTCTGGGATATATGTTAAAAAGAACCTGATTGTCATTTACATTTTTTTTTATCAATTATATATATAGATGTTCTGCTATCTTAAATGTCTCTTGCCATCCAAGTACTAACCAGGCCCGACCCTGCTTAGCTTCCGAGACCAGATGAGATCAGGCGCGTTCAGAGTGGTATGGCTGTAGACTTAGATGTCTCCTTTCATAAAGGACTTATCACAACAAAAAGTTCCTGGCTTCTTCTTGTAAATACTATTATTACAGCGTGTGCCAAATTTTAAGAGCTCCACTACCACTGGGCTGCCTTCATGATGTCATTGAATGCAGAGGTAAGAGTAATCAGACACGACTGTTCCGTGCACGCACCTGCCCACACCTGCCCGCTCCTGCCCTCAAAGGTTCGGCCCTGGCTACCCAGGACGGTCACTCCCCCAGGTCCTCTCATCTTCTTTCTTTCCTCCCGAGGGCTCTCCGGTCCGAAACCCTAGTGCGGAACTTGCTTCCTCTAACGCGCTGCCTCCTCTTCCCCTTCACCACCCACTCCAGGCGGTCCTGTAACTTGGAAGTGTTTATTTTTACCATCTGTGTCTGAGTGTGACTGCGAGCAGAACCAGCCTGTGTTTAAGTCAAGAGCTCCCACCTCCTGTCCTTCCACCCCCCGCAGTTCCCTTTATCAGCCCGTTGAGGGTTCTTAGGAGTTCTGACCCTGTCCTTCCCCTCCCCCACAGCGCCATCCTGGGAATCATCTCCCCACCCCCACCCCGGCTTCTCTGAAATTCCCACGGCTTCTTGATTGAAGTGTCCTCCCCGGGAAGTACTTTTGTAACACAGAAAGTCCCCTGTGTAGGTAGGTGCTCCCACTCCACCCTGCGCCTCTTCTCTGAGGACTCTCTCTGCTACTCCCACCACTTCGGCAGCAACCATCCGACCGTCAGCCCTCACGTCTCCCGGCCAAGGGCCGACCTCTTGCTGCAGTGCTCAGAGTTACCCTGTACTGCAACCTCTTCGCATCCTCCGAGCGTGAGCTCCTAAGGCGTGAACTACATCTTACTAGTGTCTTTTGCGCTCAGTAGATCCCCAGTGTTGGTTCCAAGAAAGGGAGGGTGACAGGCCCCTCCTCTGCCTTTAGCACCGCACACATGTGCAGTTGTCACCCCGCCACCTCTCTCTAACCAGCCATTATAGGCCATTCTTCATAGCTAAAAGAAAATTATTACCTTACCTCCAAACATCCTGACTTCTGATTTTAGCCACATCAACTTAGCTTCTCAAAGCAGAAACCACAACGTGCTCTTTACTCACATGTAACCCATCATCAAGATCTACTATGCTTTAGCTCGATCTCGCTCTCCTCCCCCATCCTCACCACCCGTGTCTGATCTCCCAAACTTCCAGCCCCTCTTCCACGCAGCTACCAAAGAGATCTTCCTAAAACGCAGTGATCATGCCACCGTCCAGGCTGTAAACCTCTGACATCTCCCCCACTGCCTAAGTGATCAAGTCCGAACTCCCCACATGACCCTCCAGGCCTTCCTAGGTCTGGCCCCGAGCACAGCAGCACAGCGTGCTCTTCGCTCCACCCCACCCTGCCCTCATTCATTTTTCACCCCAACCAGACGCAACTCACCTTCGCATCTCTGAACCTGCTGTGTTTTCCTGCCTCGGGACATGGGCTTCCTCTGGCTGGAATCCTTCACTCCAAGGCCCACCAAGGGCTCATAGTCATCCCTCAAGGTCCAACCCCGGTGTAATTTTTGTGAAGCCTTCCTCAACTAATGCTCAAACTGTTATGTTCATTATAACAGCTTCCTTCTAACGTAACTTTGAGGCAGCTCACAAACTATGCCCACACTGCAACTACATATATATATATATATATATATATTTTTTTTTTTTTTTTTAACACTGTCTAAGTCTATACAACAGCTTGTCACATGGAGGAGAGAGCGCCGGAATAGGTTAGACTCTCTGTTGCTATAGCAAGCTCAAATTGTGTCAGACAGTGCAACTAGATATTTTTTAAGAGAGAGAATATCAAAGCAGAGACAAGACACGAGTGAAAAACAACAGAAGCGAGGAAGTAGTGTAGTGATCAAAACCTCTCTCATAAGGTCTTATACTCGTCTTGTTGGCGGGAGACTAGCCCTGAGTGTTCCATCCAGAATGCATTAGTGACTGCTCCGTGAGCTGGATGCCAGCTTCTACAGGACAGTATAGCAGCACTTCCCACATTTTTTGTGATTTGCTCTTGTGTCCATTGCTCTCACTGGACTGGGAAATTCCTAAGGGAATACGTAATTCCTGGCTCATGTTTGTGACCCTGGTGTGAAGCACGTGACTCAGCACACAGCTGGGGCTCGGCAGGCATTTGTGGAATGAATGTCACCATGGACAGAGAAAAGGGTAGTAGTGCTTGTGGAACTTCCTACCAGACAATTGGAAAAAAAAAAAAAACCCGGTTTCAGCCTCATAAAGAAATTACAGGGCCGAGAAGTGGCAGAGCTAGATTGGAACCCCTGACTGTCTCTCCAAAGCAACGGCTCTTTCCAGTATGCATGCTGCTTCCTAACTTTACCATTCATCATGCATCCAAATACCTCCTTTTTCAAGCCTGATTTTAAAATCACCCTTCTGCCCTGCTCGGGAGGGCTCAGTTGGTTGGATCATTGTCCCGTACACCATAAGGTTGTAGGTTTGATTCCCGGTCAGGGCACATACCTAGGTTGTGGGTTTGATCCCTGGTCACTTGTGGGAGGCAACTGATCGATGTTACTCTCTTACCCCATGTTTCTCTCTCTCTCTCTCTCCCCCTTCCTCTTTCTCTAAAAATCAATAAACATATCTTCAGGTGAGGATTACAAATAAATAAAACCTCCCTTCTCCAAGAAGTCCTTCTTGCTCACTCAGGAGAAAACTGAGCCTCAGTCCAACTCCAGCCTCTCACAATACTCAAGTGAGAAATGTGTCACAAATCGGGAGAGGGAAGGGAGCCTCCTCAGGAGCCGAGAGCTGAGCAGGCTGCTTAGGCATTCTTCAGGCAGTGTTGCCAGGTCCTGGGCTTCTCCCTCTGCTCCCCAGGGCAGAACTAGGCCTTCTCTCCTTTCTTTTCCTGCTTCAGGTTTTCCCCATTCCAAACTGAACCCCAAAATAATCTCCTCAGGCCTATTCATTCGTCTCTAAGCAGGTGGATGTGTTCAAAACACACTCATTAGGTGGATGTGTTCAAAACACACTCGTTACATCTATTAGGTCTCTGTTATTATTCTTGAACATGTCCCATCAAACTTTAGGATTGATGAGCCTCCCAATCTCCTCAATTCCATTTAAAAGAATTGCAGAAATCACGCGAGAAGGGACAATGACATTTTAGGAGGCCCAATCACTTGCTTTCAACCTATCTGAAAACTTTTGGGGTGCCCTGAGAGAGAAAAGAGAAAAACTGTGTTTTCACCCTAGCATCCCCCCCCAATCACCCGTCCCCCAAAGCAGGATGCCTGGTCACTAAGGACTGGATGGAATCCTGGTCCAGAATGTTGCTGGGGTGGTGGACCCTGGCCCCTTCCTGCACACCCTCTTCCGGAGCTTCAGAATCCTTCCCTCTCCCCACCCCCCAACCCACTCCTTGTCTCTTTCTGGCCCCAAACTCACCCAGCAGCCCTCAGTCCTAACTCAGGAACTATGTTTTTGAATTACCATTCAACAATGTCCTTGGTGACACAACAGACTTCTCAGACATGCTGAAATGCACTCCTGACCCTGAGATTATCCTGCCTCTGGTTTTTAACGTGTGACAAATATATCCCTACCTCCCATAACCACTCTCCCGATACTGAAGGAACATTTGAAATCTTAAGTGTTACCACACCTAAGGAGCAGCCCACCTTCTGAACCAGAATAGGGAGACTACAGTCTTCAGTCCTACTCCTAAATGAAGATTATTCATGTAATTTACAGTAGCTACATCATAGCACCAGTGTGATGATTTAATTAGATAACTCATTCCAACTGTTTAGTACCTAGGGCCTGGAACACAGAAAGTGCTCAAATTTAGTTATTATTATTTACGCACATTATTTGCATACATTCTCTCCCACAATAACACCTGGGGGTAGGAATTACACCACGCACTCCCACCCCACCGCACCCCCTTTACAAAAGCAGAGCCAAGGCTTGGAGTCAGGGAGCTTTCCCAAGGTCAGGCGGGCAATGAGCACAGTTGTGATGCTCGGCCCTTGGCCACCGAATGAGGGACCCCTCCCACTGCACCCTGGATGAAACACAAGGGGTCTTCAAGGAAACAAGTATGGAAAAGCGAGCACAGTGCCCAGCATATAGTGGGGACCCTGGGATGATGGTGAGATCGAGGCACTGAGGATCACATGGATTTCTCCCCAGCGGCTCCCCGGGCCCAGGGGTCCAGGTCCCCTACCCCGAGCGCGCCACTGAACCTCCCCGAGGTCCGAGCCCCCGGGCTTTGTACGCCGCAGGTCGGCCTCACTCACCGAGTCCCTTCGCAGCGTGCAGAGGCGGCCGCCCGGCCTGCAGGACAGGGGTCGCTGCGGCTCGGCCCGGAAGCCCGCCATGCCGGCCCTCCGGCCCCGCACGCCCGGCCGGTGCCCCGCACCCGCGCCTCCTCCCCGCCGCGGCCCTCCCAGCGGGGGAGCCTCCTACCTGCAGCGGCGGCGCGGCGGCCGCGGCGACTTGGGGAGGGTCGGCGAGGCGCGAGCGCGGGCGCTCTGGGCTCCTCTCGCAGGCTGGGCCGCCGGGAGGGCCGCGGGCTCGGGGAGCGCCGGGAGGTGGCGGCGCGCCCCCGGACGGCCAGGCCCCACCGCGCGCGCAGCGGCCACAAAGCCCGGGAGCCGCCGCCCCCTCGCGGGCCGCCGGCCGCTGCGGGTCGGTCCGCGCCGAGGAGGGCGGGAGCGCGGCTCGGCGCAGTCGCCACCTCCCGGAGCTGCGGCCGCCGGCCTCCCAGGAGGTTTGGGGCGGGTCGCGGGGTGTCCCCCACCTATCCCACCCTTTTCCTCTGTGCTGACATCCTTGGGCTGATTGAGTTCCCTTTCCCACCTTTGCGGAGGAGCTCCTGAAGGGCCTGAAAAACTGTTTCATTTCCACGAACAACAAAAGAATGCATTTGTACAAGGGATTCGGCACCCTGAGCACGAGTTAGCTCAGTCCAAGCGCCTGTCTGAAATAGGCTGTTTTTCTTTTGGGACTCCCCGCTACTTGGAACAGCCAAACCTCTGCTGCTGGGCTCATCCCAGAGTTTTGTTTTGTTTTGTAATTTGCGGGATGCATGTGCCTCTCGCTAGACTGTGAGCTCCGTAGGGCAGGGACTACTAAACCTAAGGAAATCGGAATGCCGTATGAGATTTAGTCAATAATGTATTAGTAGTGCTCCTCTTCCCAGTCCCGAACTGGAGATAGAAAAAAGGAAGGAGGGAAAGAAGGAAGTGTGAAAGTCAGTATGGAAGGAAGGGGGGAAGGAAGGAAGGAAGGGAGGGAGGGAGGGGAGAAAAGAGAAAAAGAAAAGTGCAGAGTATAGGATGGACAACAAATTAGGTAAAATAATAATAAAAAAGTCAACATTTATAAAATGCATAATGTATCCATATGTGTATATTAGTTGTGACAAAGGCTCCACACTAATATGAGGTCAACAGTAGGAGAAATTGGGTCTTTGTGAACACTTTAGTTCAGTGTGACCTTGACAGTTTTTTTAATCCTCACAGGAGGACAGGAATTTTATAGAGAGAAGGAGCAAAACACCACACAGTTGCCTCTCCTGTGCCTGGCGGGCGGACCCAACCTGAATCCCTGGCATGGACCCTGTCCCAGGATCCAACCGCCACATCGGCCAGGGCTGACCTTGACAGTTTTGAGAAGTGTTATCAGTCAGGTATTTTATTGAATGTCCCTCAGTTTTTATATTCGACTAAGTTTATGGATTTGGGGGAGCAAGTAGCTATTAATATTTTTGAATCTGCAATTCTAGGTACATATACTAGAGAAATGTTATTTACACATATGTAAAAAAGAATGTGAGTTTTACTAAAGCTTTATTTTAAAAAAATAAAAACACCTATTGTCCTTGTGGGATGAATGGTGGGAACTAGAATTTTTGTGCAGCATGAGCGGCAAGAAGTTTCCACTGCACAACCCTGCCCCCACTCCCAACATCCACACACGAGAACAGGTAATGCAGAGGAAGGCTCAGTCATGCCTGTACCTGCCAGGAAGTGACACTCGAGTTGTCTAGAGGCTTGTTGCCATTCCATTCCCTTCTGTTCTCCAGGGCCCCTGTCCTTGCCCCATCTGCCTGTATGTCAGGGTCAGGCCAGTCCTACCTTCTAGTGTCACGGCCACCGACGGGCAGTGACCACAGAATGCTACGGATGGCTCATCAAAGCACGAGAAAAACATACACAGAGACAACCAGGTCCTGTGGGGAAATAGGAACAGAATGGCCACTCTCTCTAGTGGGGAGCATCATGGCCACCCTCCCTAGGGGAGAGCACCCCTAAGGGAGAGCACCTCGTTCTCCCACCTGAGCAGGCTTTTATTGGGTTCGTTTGCATAAGAATTCAGGTAAAGCTCACTACTCATTGCCAGGAAGTAAGGATTGAACAATAGGTAACAAGGAAGTCTGAGGGCCTATTTTGAGTCAGGGTCAGAGAGCTGTAAAAAACTTTAAGGAACAAACTTACTTCTTCCTTGGACCCTTATCATTCAATTGAGAGCATTCTAAACAAAGCAGGTTTCACAGGATTTTACATATTCTTTCTTAGGCTTGATCACCTGGGGAACCCACCCTTTTCAGCACAGAGCTGCACCACCCTGTCATTGTTGCAGGCTTAGGTGGAGCAAGGGAAGTAGGGCAGCCAAGAGATTAGGAGATATTCTCGCAGACAATGAGGACTCAGGCTTTGTCAAAGCCAAGGGGTGAGGGTCCATCACCCCTTTTGCTGTAGCCCCCAAAGTCCTTCCTTGGGGGCCTCCCATGTGATCGTGTCTGTCTTAGATTGTTCCCCCCTTGGGGAATCTTACCCGTCATTGGCTAACTGACCAAGCATTGGGGGCCAGTCAGGGTGAAGTAAAAGAAGCAGAAGCAGTGCTCCTGCCAGGGAGATAAGCTTTTGTCTCCTTGGTAGCTTATGGTCCAAGGTCGTTCCCTCAGCCTTAGCCTTGGCGGGGGTTACAGCTTCTGATACCAGGCAGGGCGTTCCCAACATTCTAGAAGCTTACACTCTGGTGGGGTTAGAACACTCCACCATAGTGTAAGATAAGGAAAGGGGACACTCAATGGGGGCCAACAGCCAGGGGTGGGTCTGCAGAAGGTGGCCAATTAAGCCTCATATCTGTCCCCAGGATTATCACTGGCTCAAAGTAAGTAGGTATTGACATGCCCAACATACTCAGAATACAAGAAAGTGAGGGCCCTCCTTCAGAAAGCTCATATTTAAAAAAAAAAAAAATTAAAGAGTAAAAAGAATAGATTGTGCTGTTGAGGAGCAAGCAAAATAAATAATTTGAAAACTAATTATTGTGTTTTGCTTGTTAATTTGTGTTTTTGTGACACTATTTTTCTTGCAATTCCATTTCCCACAAGTTGAATAGTTTCTCAAATCTGCAGCAGCCTGGGCCGTTTCTGCATAAATTCCTCTTTTCTCAGTGTCTGCTTCGTGTCACCTCTCTGCCCTCCTGCTCCGTTCTTTCCCCCCACGCCTGTCACCCTCCCCTAATAACCCTTTAACAAATCCTAAATGGTAGAAAGGGTTTCAGCCCACACTGTTTAGCTTTGAAAACAACTTACTTTATCTCTGAAATAGATAGTCTTTTTAATTCAGTGAAAAATAAAACAGCCAAAAAAGAAACCAAAAAATAAAAAGTAGAAAAAAAGCAGCCAAACTTTCTCCTCCTTCTGCTCCTTCTCCTCCTTCCCCTCTCCTCTTCTTCCTCCTTCCTAATTCTTTTTTATTTAATGACTATTTCATAATTCCAAATTCCAAAAAGCTTTCCATCCATCCAGTCTTACAAGCAAGTGACCTAGTAGATTCCTGGACACTGTGCCCACTCGCACAGCACCATATCCGGTATATACCAAGTCTTGTCAGTTTAAGGTCCCCAAAAGTTCTGAAACTTTTCTTTCTCTCCCCATCCCCACCCACCACCTTAGCCCCAGCTCTCACCTGGATTGTTGCTGTGCTTACCCTGTTTCACTTTTGCCTCCCTGCCAATCCATTTTCCAGAGTACAGTGATTCTCTTAATACACAGACCTAATCTGTGATTGGATGCCTGATACCTATCAATGACCTACCTTTGTTTTAAGTGTAAAAATCGAATCCTTTGATGGGACCTACCATGTGGCCCGGTTACAGAACAAACAAGGGGGGCCTGGGACAATATACTATTACTGAAAGAAGGCCCCGGGTCCGTTATGTCCACCGCCCTAGGAAAGACGTCTCTCAATGCCAAAGATTTGTGAAAAGGAAAGGAAATGTTTATTTGATGCTCTACAAACTTAAAGTAGTGACCTAATGTCTTTATCAAAAATCCTAAAGTCCCTTTAAAACACCCACAAACACGCACAGTCCTTCCTACCCCCTTTGTCCAGTCCAGAGTACCATATCTCAGGAAAGGAAAGAGAAGTCCATGGCTCAGGCAGTCCTCTGGTTCTTCCCAGTTAGTACTCCATCTCGACTGGGAGACCTCCCTCAGTTCCCAGCACCCTTAGCTGACTCACCAGGATCTGCTAAAACCAGGTGGTGGTTCCCCCTTCTAAACCTTTGGGGGTCCCCACTCTGGCAAAGGCACGTGGTCCTCTCCCTCAGGGCCGCAGGAGTCTTCACTCTGCTAAAGCTGTGTGGTTCTCTCTCTCCAATGGCTGCTGCATCTCGGTTTAAATCCCCGCGCCAATGTTCCTCTGCAGTCCCATTTCCGACTCCTCCCACACTCAGCTTCACATGCCAGAACTCATACCCTTCCAGCTTTGCTGGACTGCCATCATGAGTCTGGGCAGGTGTGGCCCCATGTCCTGAAGCCAATCTTCTCCAAGCTCCCACGCAGGCGCTGTAACTTGGGGGACCTGCCCCCCAGTTATGTCTTGGTGGGGAAGTTACTTCCATTCCCTTGGCTCTGAGCATGGTCACAGCTATTTAACATATCTAAGCGACCAGCCAAAGGCTATAGATATGTTAAATGACCACGCCAGAGGTTAGCTGCAAGACTGTTGCTATGCAAAACGACTCTCAATGGCCCTGCTCCATCTGTCCCTTCCCCCAACCCACACCTGGGGAGTGGGATTGAGGACATCCAAAAATCCCCTGGACACCTTGAGTTCTGGACCCCATTTTAAATGCCCATTTGGGGGTCCCCCTCTTGGCTGCACCCTGTAACAGCCCTGCCCAAATCTTCCTGTCTAGTCTCGTCTTTGTCTTTCCATTTGACCCACTGCCCTTTCGGCTCCTTAAACACTCCCTCCCACCTCAGGGACTTTGTACACGCTGTTCCCTTTGCCTAGTGCTTTCTTTTTCTTATTAGATTCTTTTGTTATTTTTATTTTTTATTTTTTTTAAAGATTTTATTTGTTTTTTATTTTTAGAGGGGAAGGGAGGGAGATAGACAGAGAGAGAGAGAAACATCAATGTGCAGTTGCGGGGGGTCATGGCCTGCAACCCAGGCATGTACCCTGGCTGGGAATCGAACCTGGGACACTTTGGTTCCCAGTCCGCGCTCAATCCACTGAGCTATGCCAGCCAGGGCTAGGTTCCTTTTTTAAATTAAAAAAATTCCCAATTTTATTGAGGAATTATTGACAAATACATGCATGTATGTTTAAAATGATGATTTGCTATACATAAACATTGTGGAATGATGACTAAGATCAAGATAATCAACACACCTGTCACCCCACAAGTTTAGCTCTTTGTGTGTGTGTGTGTGTGTAGAGTGCTTAAGATGCACTCGAAGCAACTTTCAAGTATGCAGATAGTGTTATTAACTATAGTTACCGTGCTGTGCATAAGATCCTTGGAACTTCTTATAATGGAAAGTTTGTACCCTTTGATCTGCATCTCCCCATTTCCCTCTCCCCCAGACCCAGGAACCACCATTCCATTGTCTGATTGATTCTATGAAATCAGAGTTTTAAAAAAAAATTTAAAAGATGTTTAAAAAATTTTTTTTTTTATTTATTCACTTGAGAAAGAGAGAAAGAGAGGGAGAGAGGGAGAGAGAAACAGAGAAACATCAATGTGCAGTTGCTGGGGGTTATGGCCTGCAACCCAAGCATGTACCCTGGCTGGGAATCGAACCTGCGACACTTTGGTTCACAGCCCGCGCTCAATCCACTGAGCTACACCAGCCAGGGCTAAAAGAAGTTTTTTTAAGACTCTACATTTGAGTGCTGCCACACAGTATTTCCCTTACTCTGGCTTGTTTTGCTCAGCGTAATGTCCTCCAATTTCACCCATTTTGTTGCACATGAAAAGATTTCCTTCTTTTTATGGCTGAATAATATTTTATTATATATGTGTATATGTATGTATACATTAACACACATATATGTATATAGCACGTGTGTGTGTGTTTGTATAGCACATTGTCCGCTCATCCATCAATAGACATGTAAGCTGCTTCCATGTCTTGGCCATAATGCATACTGCTACAGTGAACATGGGTATGCACGTATCTCTTTGAGGCCCTGATTTTTATTCCTTCAGATATATATCCAGAATCGGGACTGCAGGATGGTACAGTAGTTCTATTTTGGCTGGCTGTCCTCTTGGCCAAGTGCCTGCTACTGCTTCTGTCAGGCAGAGGTCTCTACCAAATTTTCTTTGTTTCCAGATTTAAATTACTACTCCTCCTCCTTCCTCATGCCCTTAGGCTAATAAGTGCCACGAGCAATGTAGTCACAGACTAATGGGTGTCATCAACAATGCAGCGGGTCCCGTACTGCATTATTGTGGTTTCCCTAATCCCTGCCCGCTGAAGGAGGGATCCTGTAAATAGACCCTGTGTTAAACAATCCTCAAATTATTCTCTTAAAGTGTGCCATCTGTTTCCCCCAGGGACCCTGACTGAAACATCACCCCAGGGAATTTTTCCTGTAACTAAAATCTATATCCCCGGTGCCAGAACTTTTCCTGGCGGCCAACATAAGGGATTTTGCAATTCTTCATATTTACAAAATTGAATGCTATTTGGTTATTGGAAAATCCTGTTTTTAAGAAATCGAGACAGAATATAAAGAATACATTGGCTTTGATCTCACTTTTATAAAACAAAACAAAATAAAACAAATGTTGATGTGCATAAAAGATTGAATAGATAATGCTCCGTCATGGTACTGGTCGCTCTTGGAGTGAAAGTAGTATGTTTTCTTTATGATTGTCTCTGCTTTCCTAGTTTTCTGCAATAATCCTACATTGTTACTAAAAGAAAAAAAACACATATATAATGCTCTTTTAAAACACTTTTTATTTGATGCAATTATACAAATTATAAAATCATAGTGAATTAAAGTGTAAGTTAAATAAGACAAAGAAAGTATATTGCCTGGGACATTACTTGTGACTGAGTAGGCATTCAACATGTCAATAATAATTTATTGTTCACAAATCAATATTTGATACTGTGGAGGTTCAGAATGAGCCACCTCAAGATATGCCTCAGTGGTTTGCAGGTTCCTTTGAGTATTTCAGGTACACGCTCAAGAGAAATTTCTGGCCCTGCTGGTGTGGCTCATTTGGTTAGAGTGTCATCCCGTCAACCGAAAGGTTACAGGTTCAACTCTCAATGAGGACACATACTTAGGTTGTGTTTTCTTTCCCTGCTGGGGCATGTGGATACAACCAATCGATGTTTCTCTCCATGTCTCTCTCTCTCCCCCTTTCTCTCTTCCTCCCTCCCTCTTTCCCTTCTCTCTCTCTCTGTCTGGAATCAATAGATATATTAAAAAAGACAAAGAGAGAAATTTCTGCTCCTCCCTTTCACTGCCTAGAAGAATCTCAATTAGAGGCCTTGTCCATAAGGATTAACACAGATAATTTCTTTCGACTTGTGTGTAGGGCAGGGAACACTACTTACTAAAGGTCAGTTCTTATCATCCTGCAAGGACCCTTTGAAGCCCCCAATGTGCAATACCTCATCCCTAGCTCAGAATGTCTTGTATAACTCAGTCCCCCTTTTCTAGCTCTACACCTGTCCTGCATGTGGGGTTTCTCACTGTCTCGTGTATGTGGGGTCCCTATATACATACGTATGCATTAAATGTGGTTATTTTCTCTTGCTAATCTGTCTCATGTCTATTTAACTATTAGACCAGCCAGAAGGGCTTTGAGTAGAGGAAAATGTGTTCTTCCGCCACAACATACTTTTCCACCTTATGAAACAAAATAGAGAGAGTAGGAATTAGCCATTTATGGATGATGGGAACATGAATTATTATATTGTACTTCATGGCATTATGCTCTGAACTCAGTTCAACTCTGTTGAAGTCAGCAGTTAGTAGTAAATGTGTTTAGGCATTAGATCTTTAGAGATATAGACAAGTTTAGGTTTTAACTAAATGTTTCAATTGCTTTGGTTGTCACATTTTATAGTCAAAGATTAAGAAAATATGTTAGTCATATCGTGGAGGCCTGCTATAAATAAATTCGGGGGGGGGGATGTTTCAGAGTATACTTTGCTTGAGATCATAGAAAAATATAGTTAGTGAAAGTTAAAACAATGAGAACGTAAGCAATAACAAAGGTCAGAAGATATATAGCTTCTGCTTTTTGCTTTAAAGATAACATCACTGAAGCACAATTTTGAATTGTTTGCAGAATCTTGGGTCTTCAACCCAGTTCAATTACCCAACCACAGTGATGAAGGCACCAGACGAGGTGACGTGAGGACCTGAATTAAT